>NC_041381.1:197697727-197725901 GCF_002162155.2 Triticum dicoccoides
GGGTCGTCGGCGGCGGTGGAGCGGGGGAGGGTGCGGGGGGTGCTCAGCGGCGGTGGAGCGGGCCGGGGAGGGTGTGGGGGGTCGGCGGTGGCGGTGGAGCGGGGATCGAGATCGAGATGGAGGGGGCCGGGATAGCGATCGAGATGGAGGGGGATCGTGATCGAGTGTCCTCATGAATATTCAATATTTTTTCATATTGAATATGAAAAAATATCATCAAATTTGAAAAAATATTCATGAATTCAAAAGGTGGCCATGAAATTTAAAAATATTCATGAGTTCAAAAATACAATCGAGAAATGAAGGCTACAATTTAAATACAATCGATCTTAGCTAGCTATCTGTTCACAATCTTCTTGCCCTTATTTTTCGTAAATGGAGTTCTTCTCTTGAACGGACGTCCTTTAGGTAGGGTGGTCCTGCTTCTTCTTGTGGTGTATGCTGATACTTCATCGTCGTCGTCATGTTCCATCTTCGGGTCGCCGTACTTGTCGAAGTCTTGCTCATTGGCGACTCCATCCATTCCGATGATCTTCCTTTTGCCTCTCCTCACGACAACACGACTAGGCTTTGGCGTGTCGGTAATGAAGAATCATTGGTCCACTTGGGAAGCCAGTACCCATGGCTCATTTTTCGCGGTGACGTTTGTGCCCGCGGTCTTGGATTTGGCTTCGGGTATAACAATGGTGGTGAAATACCGGTCTTCTTTTATGACGCTCTTGGCCCATCTGACACGGAACATCGGGACCTTCTCTCCAGCGTAGCTCAGCTCCCAGATCTCCTCGATCCTTCTGTAGTATCTGTCCTTGTCGTTACCGGTGTATGATTCCATCGTTACCCCGGAGTTCTGATAATCATCGCTCTTCATGTCCTTGTCCTCGGTGTAGAATGTGTAGCCGTTGATATCGTACGCCTCATAGGTCATCGGGTTGTGCTCGGCGCCCTGTGACAAGGCGAATATGAGTTGTTCTTCCGCGGAAGAATCCTCATGTAAAGGGTACGCCAGAAGCTTCTACTTGAACCAACACGTGAAACATGAGTTGTGCTCTTTGATTATATCTCCATCCGTCCTCTGTTGGCCTCGATCATTGTACGTCTTCTCAATAAAGGTTTTGTGCTCCACCACCCAAGGATCGACCACGTCTATGTGTTGTAGCGCGACTAGGTTTACTCTTTCAAAGTCGGCGAGTCGACCCTCGAAGTCGACATGCATTTCGCGGCGACCCTCACGGTGACCCCATCCAGCGAGCCTGTCGAGGTGCCTGTTGACGGGAAGACCAACGGGGTTCTCGATGCCTAGATAATTCGTGCAGTAGGAGATGCACTCTTCGGTCAGAAAGCCCCTGGCTATGCTTCCCTCCGGACATGACATGTTGCGAACGTATCCTTTGATGACACCATTCATCCTTTCAAACGGGATTATGCTGTGCAGGAACGTCGGCCCGAGTTGGATGATATCCTCCACGATATGGACCAGCAGATGCACCATAACGCCGAAGAATGCGGGCGGGAAGTACATCTCAAGCTCGCATAGTATCACCACGATCTCTTCCTGTAGCCTTTTGAGTTGCCTCACGCCAACCGACTTTCGAGAGATGACGTCAAAAAAGTTGCATAGGCCAAATAGCGTTTCACGGACATGCGCGTCCATGATCCCACGGATTGCAACTGGAAGTATCTGCGTCATCAGCACATGACAGTCGTGAGACTTCATCCCGCTGAACTTTTGCTTAGCTGGGTCTAGGTATCTGCTTATCTTCCCCGCGTAACCGTAAGGAAGTTTTACTCCTACGAGGCAGGTGAAAAACTGATCGATCTCCTCCTGACTTCGAGTGAAGCACGCGGGAGAGTAGTCATTTCCGGTCTTCATGGCCTTTTTGCCTTTGCGACGACTTTCCATGTCCTGCTTCGCCTCATCATCATCATCATCATTAGCGTGAAGCTCCTCCCTGATGCCAATTGATTTCAAGTCTGCCCTTGCTTTCGGCCCATCTTTGGTCCTCTCTGGCATGTTGAGCAGGGTACCAAGCAGACTCTCGCACACGTTCTTCGTGATATGCATGACATCAAGGCTGTGAGGCACACGGTGGATCTTCCAGTACGACAAGTCCCAAAAAACAGACCTCGTTTTCCATACCTTCAGCAGCGGCTCTGGCGCCTTTCGCTTCTTTCATGGCTCTGGCGCCTTTTGCTTCTTTCCCGGCAGTGGGCAATCTTTCCAATTTTTCAACAGCTCGTCTATTTCCTCGCCGCTCCTCGTACGCGAGCATCTTTGGGGTTCGGTTTCACCATCGAACCGATCCTTGCGTTTCCTCCACGGGTCATCATCGCGAAGCCACCTTCGATGTCCCATGAACATGGTTTCCAAAGACCCGAGATCTCTATCTAGCTGGCGATACGTTGTGTCATCCATGCACCTGACGCATCGAGATAATCCGTGGACCACCTGCCCCGCGAGATATCCGTAACCGAGATAGTCGTGGACCGTCGTGAGCAGTGCGACTCTCATAGGGAAATATTCTTTCTCTGCGGCGTCCCACGTATTAGCTGCCGTTTTCCACAGCGTGTCTAGCTCCTCTTTCAGCATCCCCAGATACAAATTGATGTCGTTCCCTGGTTGTTTCGGCCCTTCAATTAGCATACTCATGTGAATGTACTTCCTCTTCATGCACAACCAGGGGGGAAGGTTGTACATCCACACAAACACAGGCCAGGTGATATGTGTGCTTCTCTGGCTGCCAAACGGATTGACTCCATTGGTGCTCGCGCCCAGCATGATGTTCCTTGGATCCTTCCCAAATTCTGGGTGTTCGAAGTTCAACGCTTGCCACTGGCTCCCATCCTTAGGGTGACTCAGCATCTTGTCTTTTTTATTTATCTCCGGATCATTTGCGTCATCTTCTCGCTCCTTCTCCTCCCTATCCGCATGCCAACACAGGAGCTTTGCTACCTTAGGGTCCGCGAAATACCGCTGCAGACGAGGAGTGATCGGAAAGTACCACACCACTTTTCGAGGAGCTTTCTTCTTCTTCTTGTATCGAGTGACGTCGCACACCGGACATATGGTAGACTCCGCGTGCTCGTCCCGATAAATGATGCAATTGTTCATGCACACATGGTATTTCACGTGCGGTAAATCTAGAGGACACACGATTTTCTTCGCCTCCTCGAAACTGGTCGGGCACTTGTTCCCCTTGGGAAGATGTTCGTGCCAGAATGACATGTTCTCGTCGAAGCATGCATCAGTCATTTTGTGTTTTACCTTGATCTCCAGAGCCATGAGCGTTACTTTCAGGCGGGTATCCTCGGGCCTGCATCCTTCATATAATGGAGTAACCGCGTCTATCTCCAGTTGATCCAGCTTGGCTTTCTCTCGGGCGGAAGCTCTTGCGTTATCCGTTTGCTTGAGAAGCAGCTCTTGAATATGAGGGTCCTGCACCTAGCCCATCGATGGTCCATCGTCGTCTGCTCCGGCATCTTCATCTTCATGATCATGCCTTTCGTCTACTCCGGCATATTCCTCATCATCATGTCCTGCATCTTCTACATGATGACTGTGTACAGCATCACCGTCGTGATCATGTCCTGGAGATTCTTCGTCTTCTCGCCCGCCCGAGCCGTGGGTGGCTGTCTTGCTGCCCTTCCTCATTTCTTGCCCGGCCCCCATGGACGACTTCATAGTCATCTTCATCACCTTGCCACCGATAGCCATCCATGAAACCACGCAAGAGCAGGTGGTCCCGCACCTTCCCGGAATCCGGGTCCGCAATAAGGCTCTTCAGCTTGCATCTTCGACACGTACATGTTATCTCCGACTCATTCTTTTGAAGCATCTCGGCCTTCGCGGAGCTCAAAAACCTATTCACGATGCCTTCGGTCATCGTGCGGACCATGGTCGCCTCCGGGGTAGAGCAAAACGATATTTTAGAACCAAGAAAAAATTTGGCATGACTTTCCCTAAAAATAGGACCAAAAAGAATGCATAGTGCCAAAATTCTCGCCGAAACGGAAATGAATCAACATTCCGGCAAAATATTGGCAACTATCACATTTCAAATACCGGTACCTACAAACACAAACATATATGCAACACCACAAACATACATAGATCTAGAGAGGCCATAAAAAGTGCATGTGCACGTTGTTGGAGGGAGAAAAAAAGTAGATCTACAACATAAAGATAGCTTCCCCCTTACTTACTTATAAAAAAAAGGTAATTTAACCACTTAATTTGGATGAATCTATGGTGCAAATGAGGCGAGGAGAAGGAGGCAGCCGAGACAAGCTTGGACGAGGAGGTGGAGAGAATGAAGTGGGAAAAGTGAGTGTGTAGGTGTGGCTGTCCAAAATATCTAGCTGGTCCCAGGTTACTAATGGCGCGCCACATACAAATGCGCCATTAGTAACCCTGGTTACTAATGGCGCACCTGCTGGTGGTGCGCCATTAGTAGTTTTGCAAAAAAATAAAAAAAATATACTAATGGCGCACCGGGGCACAATGCGCACTATGACCTGGTGCGCCATTAGTAGTTTTGCAAAAATAATAATAATAAAAAAATATACTAATGGTGCACCAGAGCACAGTGCACCATTACTAGTTAGAACTAGTAATGGCACTAGTAATGGCGCACTGTGCCCTAGTGCGCCATTAGTATTTTTGGAAAAATAAAAAAATGTTACTAGTGGCGCACCATGTGTCTGGTGCGCCATTAGTGTCTTTCACACTAATGGCGCACCAGCACATGGTGCGCCACTGCTATATAGTAGTGGCGCACCACATGCCTGGTGCGCCATTAGTGGCCATATCATCTATAGCCCTTTTCCTAGAAGTGTCTAGAGTATTAAGTTCATAAGAACAAGAGTAACGCATTAAGAAAGATGACATGTTGTAGAGGGATAAACTCATGCAATATGATATAAACCCCATCTTTTTATCCTCGATGGCAACAATACAATACGTGCCTTGCTACCCCTATTGTCACTAGGTAAGGACACCGCAAGATTGAACCCAAAGCTAAGCACTTCTCCCATTGCAAGAAAGATGAATCTAGTAGGCCAAACCAAACTGATAATTCAAAGAGACTTGCAAAGATAACTCAATCATACATAAAAGAATTAAGAGGAGATTCAAATATTTCTCATAGATAAACTTGCTCATAAACCCACAATTCATTGGATCTCGACAAACACACCACAAAAAGAGTTACATCAAATAGATCTTCAACAAGATCGAGGAGAACATGGTATTGAGATCCAAAAAGAGAGAAGAAGCCATCTAGCAAATAACTATGGACCCGAAGGTCTGTGGTAAACTATTCACAACTGATCGGAGGGGCTATGGTGTTGATGTAAAAGCTCTCCGTGGTTGATTCCCCCTCCGGCGGAGCGCCGGCGAAGGCTCCAAGATGGGATCTCGTGGATACAGAAGGTTACAGCGGTGAAAATAGTTTTTCGTTGGCTCCCTGGATGTTATTGGGGTACGTGTGTATATATAGGAGGAAGAAGTAGGTCGGTGGCCGCCCGAGGGGCCCACGAGATAGGGGGCGCGCCCTCGACCATCGTGGCCGCCTCGGCTGCTTCTTGGCTTGCACTCCAAGTCCTCTGGATCATGTTTGTTCCAAAAATCACGCTCCCGAAGGTTTCATTCCGTTTGGACTCCGTTTGATATTACTTTCTTCGAAATACTGAAATAGGCAAAAAAACAGTAATACGGGCTGGGCCTCCGGTTAGTAGGTTAGTCCCAAAAATGATATAAATGTGTAAAGTAAAGCCCATAAACATCCAAAAAGGGTAATATAATAGCATGGAACAATAAAAAATTATAGATACGTTGGAGACGTATCAAGCATCCCCAAGCTTAATTCCTGCTCGTCCTCGAGTAGGTAAATGATAAAAACAGAATTTTTGATGTGGAATGCTACCTAGCATAATTCTCAATGTATTTTTCTTTATTGTGGCATGAATGTTCAGATCCAAATGATTCAAAATAAAAGTTCATATTGACATAAGAAATAGTAATACTTCAAGCATACTAATCAAAGCAATCAGTCTTCTCAAAATAACATAGCTAAAGAAAGTTCATCCCTACAAAATCATATAGTTAGGCTATGCTTCATTTTCGTGACACAAAAATGCTCCCAAATTCTACACCTCCGATGACAAGCCAAGCAATTGTTTCGTACTTAAATAATCTCAAACTTTTTCAACTTTCACGCAATGCATGAGCGTGAGCCATGGATATAGCACTATGGGTGGAATAGAATATGATGATGGGGATTGTGTGGAGAAGAAAAAAAGGAGAAAGTCTCACATTCACGAGGATAATCAACGGGCTATGGAGATGCCCATCAATTGATGTCAACATGAGGAGTAGGGATTGCCATGCAACGGATGCACTAGAGCTATAAATGTATGAAAGCTCAACAAAAGAAAACTAGTGGGTGTGCATCCAACTTGCTTGCTCACGAAGACCTATGGCATTTTGAGGAAGCCCATCGTAGGAATATACAAGCCAAGTTCTATCATGAAAAATTCCCACTAGTATATGAAAGTGACAACATATGAGACTCGCTATATGAAAAACATGGGGCTACTTTGAAGCACAAGTGTGGAAAAGAGATAGTAACATTGCCCCCTTTTTATTTTCCTTTTATTTTTTTATTTTTTATTTTTCTTATTTTTTGGGCCTTTTTTGGCCTTCCTTTTTTTTCTTTTTGGGGACAATGCTCTAATAATTATGATCATCACACTTTTATTGATTTACAACTCAAAACTAGAACAAGATATGACTGTATATGAATGCCTCCGACGGTGTACCGGGATGGGCAATGAATCAAGAGTGACTTGTATGAAAAACTATGCAAAGTGGCCTTGCCACAAATACGATGTCAACTACATGATCATGCAATGGCAATATGACAATAGTAATGTGTGTCATGATGATAAACAGAACGGTGGAAAGTTGCATGGCAATATATCTCGGAATGGCTACGGAAATGCCATAATAGGTAGGTATGGTCGCTGTTTTGAGGAAGATATAAGGAGGTTTATGTGTGATAGAGCATATCATATCACAGAGTTTGGATGCACCGGCGAAGTTTGCACCAACTCTCAAGGTGAGAAAGGGAAATGCACGGTACCGAAGAGGCTAGCAATGATGGAAAGGTAAAAGTGCGTATAATCCATGTACTCAACATTAGTCAAAAGAACTCATATACTTATTGCAAAAATCTAGAAGTCATCAAAAAACCAAAAACTATGAGCATGCTCCTAGGGGGATAGATTGGTAGGAAAAGACCATTGCTCGTCCCCGACCGGTACTCATAAGGATGCACAATCCAAGGACACTTTATGTTTCAAATTTGTTACATAACTTTAACCATACGTGCATGCTACGAGACTTGCTAACTTCAACACAAGCATTCTTTAAATTCATAATCACCCAACTAGCATGACTTTAATATCACTACCTCCATATCTAAAAACAATTATCAAGTATCAAATTGATCATAGCATCCAATTCACTTCCTATGATAGTTTTTATTATACCCAACTTGGATGCCCACCATTCTAGGACCAATTTTATAACCATAGAAAATACCATGTTGTTCTAAGATACTCTCAAAATAATATAAGTGAAGCATGGGAGACTAGCAATTTCTACAAAATTAAGCCACCGCCGTTCTCTAAAAGATATAAGTGAAGCAAGAGAGCAAAAACTATCTAGCTCAAAAGATATAAGTGAAGCACATAGAGTATTCTAATAAGTTCCAATCAAGTGGGCTTCTCCCAAAATGTGTGCACAGCAAGGATGATTGTGGAAAACTAAAAATCAAATACTAATATCATACAAGATGCTCCAAGCAAAACACATATCATGTGGCGAATAAAAATATAGCTCCAAGTAAAGTTACCAATGAAGGAAGACGAAAGAGGGGATGCCTTCCGGGGGCATCCCCAAGCTTAGGATTTTGACTATTATTGAATATCTTGGGGTGCCATGGGCATCCCCAAGCTTAGGATTTAGCCACTCCTTATTCCATAGTCCATCAAATCTTTACCCAAAACTTGAAAACTTCACAACACAAAACTCAACAGGAAATCTCATAAGCTCCGTTAGTGAAAGAAAGAAAAACTACCACGTAAGGTACTGTAATGAACTCATTATTTGTTTATATTGGTGTTAAACCTACTGTATTTCAAGTTCTCTATGGTTCATACCACTTAATACTAGCCATAGATGCATCAAAATAAGCAAACAACACACGAAAAACAGAATATATCAAAAACAGAACAGTCTGTAGCAATATGTAACCCACAAATACCTCTGGAACTCTAAAACTCCTACCAAAATAGGAAGTCCTGGGAAATTTGTCTATTGATCTACATAAAAAAGAATCAACGCAAAAGAATGTTTCTGTGATTTAACACAACTAATTTAGTGTGTGCAAAGTTTCTGTTTTTCAGCAGAATCAAATTAACTATCACCATAGGTTATCCTATAGGTTCTACTTGGCACAAACACTAATTAAAACATAAAACACATGTAAACAGAAGGTAGATGCAAAATTTATAACTAAACATAAACAAAAACAAAAAACACAAATAAAATTGGGTTGCCTCCCAACTAGCGCTATCGTTTAACGCCCCTAGCTAGGCATAAAAGCGAAGATAGATCTAGGTAGTGCCATCTTTGGCACTCAATTCATAAGTAGCCCGCATGATAGATTTGTAAGATAATTTAATTTTCTTTCTTGGAAAGTGCTCCATGCCTTTGCTTAATGGAAATTGGAATCTAATATTCCCTTCCTTCATATCAATAATCGCACCAATCGTTCTAAGGAAAGGTCTACCAAGAATAATAGGGCACGAAATATTGCAATCTATATCAAGAACGATAAAATCTACGGGCACCAAATTTCTATTTGCAACAATGAGAACATCAGTGATCCTTCCCTTTGGCTTTTTAGTGGTGGAATCCGCAAGGTGCAAATTTAAAGAGCAATCATCAAGATCGTGGAAACCTAGAATATCACATAAAGTTTTCGGAATTGTGGAAACACTAGCACCCAAATCACACAAAGCATAACACTCATGATCTTTAATTTTAATCTTTATAGTAGGTTCCCACTCATCATTAAGTTTTCTAGGTATAGAAACTTCCAAATTAAGTTTTTCATCAAAAGATTGCATCAAGGCATGGAACGATATGTTTGGTAAAAGCTTTATTTTGACTATAAGCATGAGGATAATTCACAACGGATTGCAATAAGGAAATACAACCTTCTAAAGAACAATTTTCATAATCAAATTCCTTGAAATCCAAGATAGTGGGTTCAATGCTATTTAAAGTCAGGACCTCTCCAATCCCACTTTTACCAAATTTAGCATCAAGATCTAAAAACTCTGAATTATTGGGACGCCTTCTAACTAAAGTTGACTCATCTCTAGTCCCATTGTTATTAAGATTCATATTGCAAAACAAAGATCTAATAGGGGACACATCAATAACTTTAAGATCTTCATCATTATTTTCATGGAAACTAGAAGAACACGCCTTTAAAAAGCAATCTTTCTTTGCACACAATCTAGCGGTTCTTTCTTTGCATTCATCAATGGAAATTCTCATGGCTTTGAGAGACTCATTGATATCATGCTTAAGAGGAGTAGATCTAAGTTTAAGAGAATCAACATCAAGCAAAAGTCTATCAACGTTCCTAGCCAAATCATCAACTTTAAGCAATTTTTCTTCAAGCAAGGCATTAAAATTCTTTTGAGAGGTCATAAATTCTTTCACACTATTCTCAAAATCAGAGGGCATCTTATTAAAATTACCATAAGAATTATTGTAGGAATTTCCTTAATTATTAGAGGAATTACTAGGGAACGGTCTAGGATTAAAGTTCCCTCTATAAGCATTGTTTCCAAAACTATTCCTACCAACAAAATTCACATCCATAGATTCATTATTATTCTCAATCAAAGTAGACAAAGGCATATCATTGGGATCAATAGGAGCACTCTTAGTAGCAAACAGTTTCATAAGTTCATCCATCTTTCCACTCAAAACATTAATTTCTTCTATAGCATGCACTTTTTTACTAGTAGATCTTTCGGTGTGCCATTGAGAATAATTAGCCATAATATTATCAAGAAGTTTTGTAGCATCCCCTAAAGTGATTTCCATAAACGTGCCTCCCGCGGCCGAATCGAAAAGATTTCTAGAAGCAAAGTTCAATCCGGCATAAATTTTTTGTATGATCATCCATAAATTTAAACCATGAGTAGGGCAATTGCGAATCATCAATTTCATTCTTTCCCAAGATTGGGCAACATGCTCATGATCAAGTTGTTTAAAATTCATAACATCATTCCTAAGAGTGATGATCTTAGCGGGAGGAAAATACTTAGAGATAAAAGCATCTTTGCACTTGTTCCAAGAATCAATACTATCTTTAGGCAAAGAAGAAAACAAAACTTCTAAGGGAAAACGGAAATAACTTCAATTTAACTATATCATTGTCCATATATTTCTTCTTTTGCATATCACACAAATCAACAAAGTTGTTTAGATGGGTAGTGGCATCTTCACTTGGAAGGCCGTCGAATTGATCTTTCATAACAAGATTCAGCAAAGCAGTATTGATTTCACAAGACTCAACATCATTAAGAGGAGCAATCAGAGTACTAAGGAAATCATTATTATTGGTATTGGAGAAATCACACAATTTGGTATTATCTTGCACCATGGCGACAGGTAATCCAACACACAAGCAAACAGAAAAAAGGCAAGCGGAAAAGAGGAGAAAATTGGGAAAGAGAGGGCGAATAAAATGGCAAGGGTGAAGTGGGGGAGAGGAAAACGAGAGGAAAATGGCAATTAATGTAAATGCGAGGGAGATGAGTTTTTGATGGGTACTTGGTATGTCTTGACTTGAGCGAAGACCTCCCCGGCAACGGCGCCAGAAATCCTTCTTGCTACGTCTTGAGCTTGTGTTGGTTTTCCTTGAAGAGGAAAGGGTGATGCAGCAATAGTAGTGTAAGTATTTCCCTCAGTTTTTGAGAACCAAGGTATCAATCCAGTAGGAGGCTCCTCAAAAGTCCCACACACCTACACAAACAAACAAAGAACTCGCAACCAACGCAATAAAGGGGTTGTCAATCCCTTCTCAGCCACTTGCGAAAGTGAGATCTAATGGAGATAGTGTGATAAGATAAATATATTTTTGGTATTTTATAATATAGATTGGAAAAGTAAAGATGTAAATAAAAGTAGATTGAAAGCTTATATGATAAAAGATGGACCCGGGGGCCATAGGTTTCACTAGTGGCTTCTCTCAAGATAGCATAAGTAGTACGGTGGGTGAACAAATCACTGTCGAGCAATTGATAGAAAAGCGAATAATTATGAGATTATCTAGGCATGATCATGTATATAGGCATCACATCCTCTACAAGTAGACCGACTCCTGCCTGCATCTACTACTATTACTCCACACATCGATCGCTATCCAGCATGCATCTAGAGTATTAAGTTCATAAGAACAGAGTAACGCATTAAGAAAGATGACATGATGTAGACGGATAAACTCATGCAATATGATATAAACCCCATATTTTTATCCTTGATGGCAACAATACAATACGTGCCTTGCTACCCTTATTGTCACTTGGTAAGGACACCGCAAGATTGAAACCCAAAGCTAAACACTTCTCCCATTGCAAGAAATATCAATTTAGTAGGCCAAACCAAAGTGATAATTCGGAGAGACTTGCAAAGATAACTCAATCATACATAAAAGAATTCAGAGGAGATTCAAATATTTCTCATAGATAAACTTGATCATAAACCCACAATTCATCGGATCTTGACAAACACACCGTAAAAAGAGTTACATCGAATAGATCTCCAAGAAGATCGAGGAGAACATGGTATTGAGATCCAAAAAGAGAGAAGAAGCCATCTAGCAAATAACTATGGACCTGAAGGTCTGTGGTAAACTACTCACAACTCATCGGAGGGGCTATGGTGTTGATGTAGAAGCCCTCCATGGTCGATTCCCCCTCCAGCGGAGCACCGGCGAAGGCTCCAAGATAGGATCTCGCGGATACTGAAGGTTACGGCGGTGGAAATAGTTTTTCGTTGGCTCCCTGGATGTTTTTGGGGTACGTGGGTATATATAGGAGGAAGAAGTAGGTCAGTGGCTGCCCGAGGGGCCCACGAGATAGGGGGGCGTGCCCTCCACCCTCCTGGCCGCCTCGGCTGCTTCTTGGCTTGCACTCCAAGTCCTCTGGATCACGTTTGTTCCAAAAATCACGCTCCCGAAGGTTTCATTCCGTTTGGACTCCATTTGATATTCCTTTTCTTCGAAATACTGAAATAGGCAAAAAAACAGAAATACGGGTTGGGCCTCCGGTTAGTAGGTTAGTCCCAAAAATGATATAAATGTGTAAAGTAAAGCCCAGAAACATCCAAAAAGGGTAATATAATAGCATGGAATAATAAAAAATTATAGATACATTGGAGATGTATCAGGCATCCATCCTTGTGTTCCTCCTGGGTGTGTCCTATTTCTCCGCAAGTCTTGCAGGCACAAGGTTTATTTCTTGGTGTATCATGGTGCTTTCGGATAAGACAGGATCTTGTCAGAGTCTTCTTGAATTATTCCCAAGTCTTTGCTCCATTCCATCCCTGTATGGCTTGATGCATCTGCCACCATGTTGCAGCACCTCCTTTAAAGTACAGAATAGCGTATAATACTTCATTCTTCCTTGAAACCAAATTGCTACCAAAGTGATTCTCCATATTCTGAATCCATAGCTCTGCTTCCGGCTGAGTCATCGGTCTAGAGAATACCAGTCCAACTTCATTCATCATCTATGGGGTCCAAAAGTTTAGTGATGAGATACGAGAGAGGTGGGGAGGGGCACACACAATACAAACAATAGTTTTGAAGAAACGGGTTTTTACTTTGTGGCTGTCGGAAAACATCAAACAAATGACAGCTCACAAATCGTCGCATCTAATGTAAGTGTATAACAAGGGTTTGGTCTTCTAAAGGTCAAATAATTCTTCAGATTCTTCAAGTCTTTAGAGTCTTCAACTGTTGTTGCTTCAACTCTTCTAATGCATGGTGAAATCCTCTTTACTCTGAAAAGGCCATCAGTTATCCGATATGTTGTCCTTCTTGGAGCGGCTTTAGTTGATCCTCCGTGTGGTCAAAAGGGAAAGGGGTATACTCTACCTATTTGAGGTAAGAGGGATTATTTAATAAAATCAGAAAAGAAGAGAAGTAAAGGATCTTTTTGAAAATAAAGTTTTAGAGATTTCCGGTCCTAGGGGCTTTCCGATTTCTAGGGTCACGTCCTACAATCAACATGTGCTCTGATACCATATCTGTAGCGACCTGACCTCAGACGGTCAAGCCTTTGTGCATCTGTGCCATCCCTGGATTAGTATGCTGGCACACACAGTACATCAATGTATATATCAAAGTGCAATCACATGTATGAATAACGTAAAACTGATATATACATTATTAGTCTCAGCGGAAACAATCAATCGGGTGTGGAGTCGCATCAATGCCATCGGCAAGTTGAGTGTAGACCGTAACTCTGTACCGTACTCTTACTCGTCGGAAGAAAGTATCTGCAACATGATACGTTGCAGCCATGTAGGTCAGTACATTGAATGTACTGGCAAGATCACAACAAAAGAAAGCAGATGATAAATATGCAATATGTCTTCGTGGCTCTATATCTGAGTTTTGTTTTGCATAAAAGCTGGTTTATTTTTCCCTACAACAAAGGAATATCAAGAGTCTGTACTATGGAGTTTTTCTATCATGACATGGTTCCGCCAACTGATGTCTCATACCCAAAATCATCATAAGTTGCCCACAATTAAGTTATCAATCCGGTGTTGAGAGTTCCGAGATAGATCCAGGTCCATATGCTCAAATTGTCCGTAACCGGGGACACGGCTAATCGATTAGGTTTTAACCCTCTGCAGAGGTTTGTACACTTTACCCACAAGATTCGATCCCTCTTTTTACTTTCTCGCACTTCAGGGTGTTTGAGAACAAGACGACCGAAACATGTTCTTCCGAAGAGTTCCCCTGACCACTATCCGGTGCTCATCCTATCCTACCATAGTTCTACATCTGCTAGCACCGTCCTAGCCAGAGTCAGCACTAAGGTCAACCAAGCCAGAGCACATAGTGACTTGCGGTTGCACAGGTAAGCTTCCGGGCATGAAGTATTCTTCCGTCTCTTTGAGTTTGGGTGAAGCTTTTCGCACGATGTCATGGCGCTTCTTCATGCATCCCGGCCATCCACTGGTTTCTCCAGGGTGCCCGTCAACCGCCCTTCACCCAGTAGTGTGTATTGAATTCTTGTCTCGAGTCTTGAAGTCTTGAGGCCTTGAAGATGCAGTCCTTGCATATGCCATCATGGAGTTGTCGTCATTGACGTAGAGTCCTCCTTCTTCACACCACTCTCGTGCACTCATACCAAACCCCGTCTACTATAGCGTAGCATTAAAATAAATAACGTCCAGGGTGATGGGTTCCTACCTCATGCATACTACTCAAATATAAGACTTCAAAATATCACTACTGGAGGGTTGTTGCAAAGATGCCATTAAATGCAATAAAAACATTGGTACGAAAGCATGGTCAAAGTGAACTTGCATGGTATTACTTGATGAAGATTATAACGCTCTCAGAATAATGACTTGGTAGAACTATTCGTCACTCCGTTGAAAATCTATATAGTCAAACATAACATTCATATAAGCAAACATACTAGCAAGCAATTCTAACACTCATAATAAAAATTAAAACAAAAAATAAAAACTCAATTTTTGGGAAATTTTTGTTTTTGCCACTCTAGATTTTGCCAATTTTTCTTATGCCATTCTAGATTTTGACATTTCACTTCTGCCACTCTTAACTTTTGACAATTATCACAATTGCCATTCTGTGTCAAAAGCAAAATAATTTTATTTCATTTTTGCCACTCTTTGATTTTGACAATTATCACAATTGCCACTCTGAAAATTTTGCTTTTGCCATAGGAATGACAATTGTGATAATTGTCTAAAACTAAGAGTGGCAAAAGTGAAATATCAAAATCTAGAGTGGCATAAGGAAAATTGGCGAAATCTAGAGTGGAAAAAACAAAATTCCAACAAATTCCAAGGAAGCTTAGAAAAACTAGAAAGAAAAACTACTAACGAAAATCTATGACTTTGCTACAAACATCTAACATAGTTTTTCCCTAAGAAAAAACTTAACAGCAATTCAAACACTAAACTAATAAGTTAACAGAAAATAAAAAGTAAAACAACTAAGTTAACAGAAAGTATTTTTCGTAAAATTTTATTTGCAAAAAGAAACAAATAAAAAGCTTTTATGAAACTCTAACTATAACATATACAAGTTTTCATACAAAACTAAATAAAATAATTTTTTAAAATAAAAATAAATTTTATTTTGTTTACTAACAGAAACAAAACTAAATTTGTCAAAAGTGACAAAAAGAAATAGTTTAAAAACAATTAAAACCATAAAGAAAAGAGTAAAACAAAACTAGAACTAAAATAGTACTGTTTCTGCTATAAACCTAATTTAAAATAAACTAAAAATAAATAACTATATGCTACTGGATAGACAAAACAGTAACAAAACGGAAGCAAAAAGAATCAATCAAAAACCCATTATAGAATTCAAACTAGAGCCAAAACAATGTTTGAAGCATAATTGAAACAATTCAAATTTAAACTAGTATAATTCAAAATTTCAAGTCACTAACAGAAAATTCATAAAATTTGTGACACGGCGCAATTGGAATCACTCAAAAACAATAAAAGTCCTAAAAGTTATTGAAGATCTAAGATCAGAACTATTTCTGTAAATTAAATCAGAAATAGAAAACCTAAAAGTCTACCGAGCGGACAAGGGCTACGAGTCACCGTGTGATTGGGCCAATGAGGCGAGTGTTCCACCACTATGGACGGACGGCCGACTACTAGACAGAATTATTCGGATGAAAGAAAAGAAAAAAACAAATCTACACGAACGGTCAGATCTTGATCGGACAATCGGCGGATGTTTGCTACTAAAGTAAACTAATGAACGAACTAAATAACCTATGCCGCAGAAAAAATAGAGGATCAAATATGGGCGTTGAACCCAGATCGGACGGACGAAGATGCTCATCGAAAAAAATAGAGGGTGCCGACCGGACTTGGGGAAGACGACAGCGCGGTGTAGGGAAGTGGTCGTGGTGCTCGTCTTGGTGGTCGCCGGACTCCGAGGAGGATCGGACGAGGCACGGCGCGGGAAGGCATTGGTGATGGCGGCAACGGCGTAGTAGGGAGCCTCCTGTCATGACTGCAGCAGCTGGCTGGAGCGACGGGCGGCTCTGGTGAGATTCGATGGTCGTCGGTGAGGCTTCTCCGATGCATGTCTGCGTGAGGAGAAAGATCAGCGAGGTGCGGAAACGCGAGGGAGGAAGAAATAGCCGGACGGGGGTGCTCGGGAACCTTTTGTTGCGTTAGCATCATCCAGCGAAAGCTTCAGGCAACGGTGAACTCCGGCGAGATCGTGATGGCTCTCTAGGTCACGGTAGATCAAGATTTTTCAGAAAATCGAACGAGGGGGAGGAGGGCAGTATTTATAGGGAGTCGGTCTTGCACGAGGGGAAACGAACGGATCGAATCGAGAGGATTCGCATCAGGATATTGCTTCCGTGATGAACACGGAAAAAATGACAGAGGATGGGGATGACATGCGGGCCCTGATGGTCAACGACAACAGGAAGAGAGAGGTGGGAGCGGGTGACCGAGCGGAAAGAGATTCGGCGCAGGCTGCCCGCTGCTGGGTTGTGCAAAGAGAGAGAGAGAGAGGGCAAGGGAGATGGTCCACGACGCTAGTGGGCTTCGGCCAAAAAAACTTTTCCTTTTAAATAAAGGCAGAGAAAGAAAAAAATAAAGAAAGAAATGGGAAATTTTACCTAGGCTTATTATATACCAAAATGTTCAGAAAAAGAAATACTAAATGTTAAACATTTTATCATGGTCAAATAAAATAGAGAAAAAAATAAATTGAGGCAAACAGTGCCACTATTGCAATAAAACCCAGTAAAAATCATTTTTAAAATACTAAAATGATTTCAAATTTCTTTTTCTCCATTTTCCGCTGTAGGGAATCATTTTACCCTAATTTCTATATATTTTGTTTTTGGAGAAAATAATTTAAATAAAAACCAAAATAATTCCAAATTGCAAGGGGGTTTCAAAATACTTCCAAATGACTTTCAATTTGATTCTTCTTAACTTCCAACTCATATTTCATATAATTTGAAGAAGTCATTTTTATTCCCTCGTGAAAAATCATTGAGTTGCATAAAGTTTATGAATTTGAAATGTTTCCAAACGGAATTCAAATCTTTTCAAAACCCTTTTCATTTATTTAAATGGAAGAAGTCATATCATCTTCTCTCTAGGGTTTTGTGTTTGAATTGAATTAGAATTCATGGATATCAAAAGGCAAAGTGAAAGTCTGGGAAAGTCATTTCATTCCCTCTCATTCAACTTCCAAAAAAGTTTCAAATTCCACTCAATTTCAATCAATCAATCACCCAAACAATCAAACAAACAATCATAATTATTTATTTAATATAACATTCCAAAATTTAGAATTTTGGGATGTTACACCTTAATAGCAATGATACATGCATGCCTCGCTACCTCTTCTGTCACTGGGTGAGGACACCGCAAGATTGAACCCATCACAAATCACCTCTTCCCATTGCAAGAAAAATCAATCTAGTTGGCCTAACCAAACAAAAGTTTCAGAGAAAAAACACGAGGCTATAATAATCATGCATATAAGAGATCAAAGAAGACTTAGATAATATTCATGGATAGATCTGATCATAATCTAACAATTCATCGGATCCGAACAGACACACCGCAAAAAGTCATCACATCAAATAGAGCTCCAAGAACATCGAGGAGACCATTGTATTGAGAATCAAAGAGAGAGAAGAAGCCATCTAGCTACTGCATACGGACTCGTAGGTCTATGGTGAACTACTCACGCATCATTGGAGGAGCACTAATGAGGATGATGAAACCCTCTGTGATCGTGTTCCCCTCCGGCGCCGGAATATGGCTCTAGATTGGATCTCATGGTTCTGGAACTTGTGGCGGCTGGAATTGTGTTTCATCGACTCCCCTGGGTTTCTGGAATATTTGAGTGTTTATAGAGCTGAGAGGCGGTGGAGAGGACCTCTGTGGGCCCCACCACCCATCAGGGCGCGCCATGGGCCTCTCGCGCGCCCAAGTGGGTGGTGGGCCCCATGGGCCTCCCCTCTGGTGATTCCTTGGCTCCCAAGTTGTCTTCTGGGTAGAAAAAAATCTCCAAAAAGTTTTGTGCCATTTGGACTTCGTTTGGTACTGATATTCTGTGAAGTAAAAAACAAGCCAAAAGCAACATCTCGCACTACGCACTATGCCAACAGGTTAGTCCCAAAAAATGATATAAAGTTGCTATAGAATGAATGTAAAACATCCAAGAATGATAATATAATAACATGGAACAAAAAAAATATAGATACATTGGAGACGTATCATAGGCGCCTGCTGTCCATTGGACAACTGACATCTGCCGCGGCGCGGAGCTAACACGTGATTCCCTCGGCCAATGAGAATTTTACATGTGGAAAATTGCCATTGGTCCATGCTTTTAGCAGGTTATCGAATCCAAAACCGGACCCGATAGCTTAAGGCTACCCGTTACGGTAGAGGCCTTGTGTCGGTTACCCTTGACAAAAGCACTTCCATGACGCTCCATTTATCATCATGAAAGCGGACACTTCCGTGATGGTAATTTGAGTATTGTCATGGAACACTTATACGACAACACATGTATGACTATCTTGATTCTGTCATAAAATCTTCATGGATGTACATGCATGACATAAAATGTGACCTACTGTGACAAACATGTATCATCACGGAAGTGATATTTTATAGTGGGTATCATGTGAACGTCGACTACACAACACGTTACTATGCTTTGGCCTAGGGGAAGACATTGTGGAGTAGTAAGTAGATGATGGGTTACGAGAGTGACAGAAGCTTAAACCCTAGTTTATGCGCTATTCCGTAAGGGGCTGATTTAGATCCATATGTTTCATGCTATGGTTAGATTCATCTTAATTTTTATTTCGTAGTTGCAGATGCTTGCGAGAGGGGGTAATGATAAGTGGGTTGTTTGTTCAAGTAAGAACAACCCCCTTGCAGATGCTTGCGAGAGGGGGTAATGATAAGTGGGTTGTTTGTTCAAGTAAGAACAACCCCCTTGCACGGTCAACCCACATAACAAGTTATCAAAGTAGTGGACGCCAATCAACTAAACATGATAAACATGACTAGATGAAATTCACATGTGTCCTTGAGAACGCCTTGCTTAATATAAGAAGTACTCCCGGGTTGTCCTTTGTAATAGAAGGATTGGGCCACTTTGTGATACGTCCATTTGCATCATGTTTTTCTATTGTTATTTATAATGTTTTTATTCATAATAATTCTTTATGGAGTAATTCCAATGCCTTTTGTCTCATAATATGCAAGGTTTACACAAAGAGGGAGAATGTCGGCAACTCAAATTCTGGACCTGAAAAAACTATGTTAGAGATACCTATTCTACACTTCTCCAAATGAGCTGAAATTTTTCGGAGATTTATTTTGGAATATATAAAAAATACGGGAGCAAATAACTATCGGAGAGGGCCACCTGGTGCCCACAAGACACTAGAGCATGCCAGACCCCCCAAGCGCGCCCTAGTGGGTTGTGGGCATCCCAGCCCACCTCTGGTGCCCATCTTTTGGTACATAAGGTCTTTTGACCTAGAAAAAATAAGGAGAGGACTTTCGGGACGGAGCACCTCCGTCTTGATGCGGGACTTGAGCAGGAGCACGTTTGCCCTCCGGTGGAGCGATTCCGCCGGGGAACTTCCCTCTCAGAGGGGGAAATCGAAGCCATCGTCATCACCAACAACCCTCTCATCTTTTGGAGGCCCATCTTCATCAACATATTCAATAGCACCATCTCATCTCAAACCCTAGTTCATCTCCTGTGTTCAATCTTTGTACTGGAACCTCAGATTGGTACCTGTGGGTGACTAGTAGTGTTGATTACATCTTGTAGTTGATTACTATATGGTTTATTTGGTGGAAGATTATATGTTCAGATCCATTATGCTATTTAATAGCCCTCTGGTGTTGAGCATTAATATCATTTGTGAGTAGTTACTTTTGTTCTTAAGGTCACAGGAGAAGTCATGTTGCAAGTAATTATGTGAATTTGATATGTGTTCGATATTTTGATGATGTGTATGTTCTGATTCCCTTAATGGTGTCATGTGAACATCGAAACATGGAACTTCACCATATTTGGGCCTAAGGGAATGCATTGTGGAGTAGTTATTAGATGATGGGTTGCTAGAGTGAGAGAAGCTTAAACCCTAGTTTATGCGCTACTTCGTAAGGGACTGATTTGGATCATATGTTTAATGTTATGGTTAGATTTTATCTTAATACTTTTCTCGTAGTTGCGGATGCTTGCAAGGGTTTTAATCATAAGTGAGAGTTTTGTTCAAGTAAGAACAACACCCAAGCACCGGTCCACCCACATATCAAATTATCAAAGTAGGAATGCAAATCAAACCAGCATGATGAAAGTGACTAGATGAAATTCCCACGTGCCCTCAAGAACTGTTTGCTTATTATAAGAGAGCGTTTTGGCCCCTCCTTTTCCACAAAAGGATTGGGCTACCTTGCTGCACTTTATTTACCATTACCATTACTTGCTCATTACAAATTATCTTGCTATCAAACTACATGTTACCGACAACTTCAGTGCTTGCAGAAATTACCTTGCTGAAAACCGCTTGTCATTTCCTTCTGCTCCTTGCTGGGTTCGACACTCTTACTTATCTAAAGGACTATGATAGATCCCCTACACTTGTGGGTCATCAAGAATCTTTTCTGGCGCCGTTTCCGGGGAGTGAAGCGCCTTTGCTAAGTGGAATTTGGTAAGGAAACATTTATATAGTGTATTGAAATTTACTGTCACTTGTTACTATGAAAAATAATCCTTTGAGGGGCTTGTTCGGGGTATCTTCACCTCGACTAGAAGAGCAAAGAGTTGCTCCTCAACCTACTGGACCTATTGAAAATATTTATTATGAAATTCCTTTGGGTATGATAGAGAAACTGCTAGCTAATCCATATGCAGGAGATGGAACATTACATCCTAATATGCACCTAATCTATGTGGATGAAGTTTGTGGATTATTTAAGCTTGCAGGTATGCCCGAGGATGTTGTCAAGAAGAAGGTCTTCCCTTTATATTTGAAGGGAAAGGCATTGACATGGTATAGGCTATGTGATGATATTGGATCATGGAACCACAACATATTGAAATTGGAATTTCATCAGAAGTTTTATCCCATGCATTTGGTTCATCGTGATCGGAATTATATATATAATTTTTGGCCTCGTGAAGGAGAAAGTGTGCTCTAGCTTGGGGGAGGTTTAAGTCAATGTTTTTTTTGAAACTGCACGACAGTGGGAGAGGCTCCCACTGACTTTTGTATTACTCACAAGGATCAATTACAGCATTGTTACAATGGTGGGGTGTGAGGCCCCCCGGCCATGTGATTTATGATACTATGAAGTCAGTACCTACAAGCTTTGTATGTAGTTCTCTAGGGAGGGACGCAGGGACTCCTTACAATTGTGCACCAGTAAAGCCAATAGCTCCTTAAATCTAGCTAGCCACGTCTGAAAGGAATGTGGGATCCCCCTGAATAAAAGGTTGTTCCTCTCCTTCCATAAACTCCAAGCCGCCAGCAGGAAGATATCCATGAACAACGGCCGGCGCCAACCCTCTTTGCCAGCATGTATGAGGGTTAGTCTATCACCAGAGTTTGGCCAAAGTATGCCAACTTTGTCCCAGCAATGTTGGCTGAACGGGCAGTTGAAGAATAGATGCTCGACAGTGTCTAGAGAAATTATCATTCTGAGTTTTTATGCTCGGCTTTCTCGTGATGATCAACCCATGCTCGACACTTCTTGTACTGGTTCTTTTATGAAGAAGACTATTGAATTTAGGTAGGAGATTTTAGAAAGAGCTAAACGCAACTCTGAAGATTGGGAACTCGACGAAGGTAAAGATTCAGGTATTCAGCTTCAGTTTGATTGTGTTAAATCTTTTATGGATACCGATGTTTTCACAAGTTTAGCACTAAATATGGACTGAACTTTGAGATAGTAGCCTCTTTCTGTGAATCATTTGCTACTCATGTTGATATCCCTAACGAGAAGTGGTTTAAATATCATCCCCCTATTAAAGAAGAAATTAAAGAACTAGTTATAGCAAAAGATGAAAGTATCATTTACAATGTTGATCCAATTGTGCCTACTGCTTATATTGAAAAACCACCTTTCCTTGTTAGGATAAAGGAACATGCTAAGGTATCAACAGTGGTTCACAAAAGTAATATTAAAGCACCTAAACCCCGTGAGAAAATTAAAGTAGAACCTAATGTTGCTATGGTTAAAGATCTTTTGGTCGAAAATGTTGATGGGCATGTTATTTACTTCTGTGATGAAGCTGCTAGAATTGCCAAACCCGATGAAAAAGATAAACTTAGACCTATTATTGGCATCCTGTTGTCTCAGTTTAAATATGGGATCATTTCTATCATGGTTTATGTGACTTAGGTGCTAGTGTGAGTGCTATTCCTTTTACCTTATACCAAAAAATTATGAATGACATAGCACCCGCTGAAGTAGAAGACATATATGTGACTATTAAACTTGCAAACAGAGATACCATCACACCACTTGGGATTGTTAGAGATGTTGAAGTCTTGTGTGGGAAAATAAAATATCCTACTGATTTTCTAGTTCTTGGCTCCACACAAGATGACTTTTGTCCCATTATCTTTGGTAGACCTTTCTTGAACACTGTCAATGCTAAGATAAATTGTGAAGAAGAAACCGTTAGTGTTAGCTATGGTGATGAGTCTCATGAGTTTAATTTCTCTAAGTTTCGTAGACAACCTTGGGATAAAGAATTACCTAGTAAGGATGAAATAATTGGTCTTGCTTCTATTGCCGTACCTCCTAGTGATCCACTAGAACAACACTTGCTCGACCATGAAAATGATATGCACTTGCGTGAAAGAAATGAAATAGATAAAATATTATTTGAACAACAACCTCTCCTAAAACACAATTTGCCTATTAAAACTCTAGGAGGTCCTCCTCCACCTAAAGGTGATCATGTGTTTGAATTAAAGCAATTGCCTCACACTCTGAAGTATGCATATCTTGATGAGAAAAAATATATCATGCTATTATTAGTGCTAACCTTTCAAAACATGAAGAAGAAAGATTATTCAAAATTCCGAGGAAGCACCGTGCTGATATTGGATATACTCTTGATGATCTTAAGGGCATTAGTGCCACTCTCTGTCAGCACAAGATTAATATGGAACCTAATGCTAAACCCGTTATTGATCACCAACGACAATTGAATCCTAAGATGAAAGAAGTGATAAGAACTGAAATATTAAAGCTTCTGGAAGTAGGTATAATCCGTCCCATAGCTGATAGTAGATGGGTAAGTCTTGTTCATTGTGTTCCTAAGAAGGGAGGCATTACTATTGTTCTTAATGATAAAAATGAACTTATCCCATAGAGAATTGTTACGGGCTATAGAATGGTAATTGATTTTAGAAAATTAAATAAAGCTACTAGAGAAGATCATTACCCTCTGCCTTTTATTGATCAAATGCTAGAGAGATTATCTAAGAACACACACTTTTGTTTTATTGATGGATATTCTGGTTTCTCTCAAATACCTGTATCACAACCTGATCAAGAGAAAGCCACTTTTACTTGTCCTTTTAGAACCTATGCTTATAGACGTATGCCATTTGGTTTATGAAATGCACCTCTACCTTTCAAAGATGTTTGACTACTATATTCTTTGATTTTTGTGAAAAGATTTTGGAGGTTTTCATGGATGATTTTTCCGTTTCACAGAACTTCTTTTGATGATTGCTTAAGCAACCTTGATCGAGTTTTGCGGAGATGTGAACAAACTAATTTTGTCTTGAATTGGGATAAGTGCCACTTTATGGTTAATGAAGGCGTTGTCTAGGGGCATAAAATCTCTGAACAAGGTATTGAGGTGGATAAAGCTAAAGTTGATGCAATTGAGAAAATGCCATGTTATAAAGATATTAAAGGTATTCGTAGTTTCCTTGGTCATGTTGGTTTCTATAGGAGGTTTATTAAATACTTCTCTAAAATTTCTAGGCCTATTACTAATCTTTTACAAAAGGACGTTCCTTTTGTTTTTTTGACGATTGTGCAGAAGCCTTTGAAACACTTAAGAAAGCCTTAACTTCTGAACCTATGTTCAACCACCTGATTGGAACTTGCCTTCTGAAATTATGTGTGATGCTAGTGATTATGTTGTTGGTGCTGTTCTAGGACAGATAGTTGATAAGAAATTGAATATTATCCATTATGCTAGTAAAACTCTAGGCAGTGCCCAAAGAAATTATGCTACTACTGAGAAAGAATTTTCAGCAGTAGTGTTTGCTTGTGATAAATTCAGATATTACATTGTTGATTCCAATGTAATTGTTCACATTGATCATGCTGTTATAAATATCTTATGGAAAAGAAAGATGCTAAACCTAGACTCATTAGGTGGGTTCTCTTGCTACAAGAATTTTATTTACATATCACTGATAGGAAAAGAGCTGAGAACCCCGTCGCTGATAACTTGTCTAGGTTAGAAAATATTGACGACCCACTACCTATTGATGATAGCCTTCCTGATGAACAACTAGCTGTAATAAATGCTTCTCATAACACTCCTTGGTATGCTGACTATGCTAATTACATTGTTTCTAAATATATACCACCTAGTTTCACATACCAACAAAAGAATAATTCTTCTATGATTTAAGACATTTCTTTTGAGATGACCCACATATTTATAAAGAAGGAGTAGGTGGTATTATTAGACGTTGTGTACCTGAGCATGAACAGGAACAAATCCTACGGAAATGTCACTTCTAAGCCTATGGAGGGCATCATGCGGGAGATAGAACTGCACACAAGATATTACAATCTGGTTTTTACTAGCCTACTGTAAGGGCATATTTCTCCCTGAGTGGTTTTGGTGATTGATGACAATGCATTTGCGGACTAATCGTGTGTAGAGCATTTCAGATATCTCATGTCTAGGCACTAGACAGTTTGATGCCCCTCAGAGCCTATCGAAGGCGGCGGTTCTCTACGTTTCTTTTCGGTGGATTTGAGTCATAGGAAAGCTGTACTACTAAGAGGGGATCCGCTGATACGTCTCCATTGTATCTATAATTTTTGATTGTTCCATGCCAATATTATTCAACTTTCATATACTTTTGGCAACTTTTTATACTATTTTTTGGGACTAACATATTGATCCAGTGCCTAGTGAGGGAGTCCTGGATTAGGGGGTATCCGGACAGCCGGACTATATACTTTGGCCAGACTGTTGGACCGTGAAGATATAAGACTCAAGACTTCGTCGCGTGTCCGGATGGGACTCTCCTTTGCATGGAAGACAAGCTTGGTGATCCAGATATTATATTTCCTTCCTCGTTACCGACTCCATGTAAACCCTAGCCCTCTCTGGTGTCTATATAAACCGGAGGGTTTAGTCCTTAGAGACACGATCACAATCATCATAGGCTAGCTTCTAGGGTTTAGCCTCTACGATCTCGTGGTAGATCAACTCTTGTAATATTCATATCATCAATATCAATCAAGCAGGAAGTAGAGTTTAACCTCCATCAAGAGGGCCCGAACCTGGGTAAAACATCGTGTCCCTTGCCTCCGTTACCATTAGCCTTAGACGCATAGATCGGGACCCCCTACCCGAGATCCGCCGGTTTTGACACTGACATTGGTGCTTTCATTGAGAGTTCCTCTGTGCCATCACTGCAAGGCTCGATGGCCCATCTCGTTGTCAAGGACAGCATCACCTCTGGGGGAGCGCTTGCTGTAGGCCAAACTCTACTACTAGGCGGCTTCGTCATGGTCGCCCAATCGGCTGCCGCACCGACGATGACCTCTCGGGTCATCACGAATAGCCTCCACATCAATTCGGAACTCGCCGAACAGATGGATCCAAGGGAGCTCTCCTCCCTTAATGAGCTATTAGATCGCATCGCCGCTTTGGGAGTCACCACAGACTATGACCGGATTGGGCTTAAACCCGACCAAAGGGATATTAAATCCCCATCGGTCACCCACGAGATAGCGGCAGTGGAGGAGCCACATACGGATTATCCCTCTATTTTGAGGACGAATTATGTCCGGATTACCGAGCTCTCTGAGCCGGATACCCGCTCATGGGAGGACATGACCCAGACCCCGGACTTAGAATCGGGTATTGGGCCGGAAAAATCGGGCAGCACCCCAGATCCCGAGCTATCAATCCCGGAAACTCCTCTACCCCTTGGCATTAGATCGGATCAGAATCCAGATTCAGCACCACCCACCCACCCGGACTTAAACCATCTCTCCCATATCAGACAAGATCCCCAAGAGACAGTACATCGCTACTGGGTCAGATTCCTCCTTGTGCTAAACAAGGTCAAGGACTATCGTGAGGAAGACGCAATCTCACTTTTCTGCAAAAACTGCATGAACAAAGGGATCCTCAATGCTATAAGTCGCCGTGACATAGTACACTTTGCTGACTTAGCAGCCATAGTACAGAAGTACTGTGCGATGGAAAGCGCCTGGAAAACCGAAACAGAATTTTGGGATGGTCCGACTCTCACTAAAACCTTTGTCCGAGCTAAACGGGCGAACTCTCATAAGTTAGCCGATCCAATCCCCAAGAAACCAAAGCCCACCCCAGGGCATGGAACCGTATTGGAAGAATGGCTCAATGGGCCATGTAAACTCTATAGCACGCCGGACACTACCTCAACGCATAGCCTTAGAGCATGTTGGATACTCCGGCAGGTAGCAAAAAGTGGCGAGGACCTTCTTGTAAGCCATAAAGCAGAAAAACATCCCGCCAAAGAAAACAATGCGGTGCTGATAGTCTTCGAGACTTTCGCCTCAAACAATAGGCGCAAGCGAGCTCATCGAAATTTCGCTCAAATCTACCACGTGCCAAAAATAAATCCGTGGAACGACACTGCTATAACTTTCAGTGCCAGTGATGAACCTCAATTCCAGATAGTCCGAGCACCAGCCGCTTTGGTCCTTAGCCCAATCGTGGATGGATTTTGGCTCACTAAAGTACTCATGGACGGCGGAAGCGAATTAAACTTGATCTATGAAGAAACACTCAACAAGATGGAAATTGATAAAAGCCGCATTGAGCAAAGTGGCACAACCTTCAGGGGAATCATCCCTAGTTGGGAGGCACGGTGTGCGGGAAAAATCACACACGATGTGGTATTCGGCACTCCGGAGAATTACAGGTCCGAAGAAATCACATTCCAAGTGGCTCCTTTCAGCAGTGGATACCACGCCCTTTTAGGGCGGGATGCGTTCACAAGCTTTCAACACTACAAAAAAAAGACACATCCGTGACATTTTGGGCCGAACGAATTTTTTTCTGCCATACATATGGCACTTCTATGATGATAATTGTGACAAAAGCCGGTATCATCATAGATGTGGTGGGCTCCTACTATGACAAAAAATCATGATAGAAAATGGGCTTTTCGTCCTGGGCGGGCCAGAGACGCAGCTGCATGACATTCTTTGGGCCGTCCATGACGGAAAAAACCGTGGTAGAAGCGAGGGGGAGGAAAATTTTGGGGAGTTGCCGGTTATGGTGGGAGGTCAGGGGCGGAGCGATGCGCCTTTCTCTCGTACGTACGTGCGTGTGTGCGAGGCGTTGTCTCTAACTGAAGCCGAGCGAGGCGCTGGGCTCTAACTGAACCCGAGCGATTGCACTGCAGGCTACGCAATACTGAACCCGAGCGATCGATCGATGGCTGTTAACTGAACCCAATGGAGCGATTCCTTCACTACTGCTGCTAACTGAAGCCAATCGATTGGATG
>NC_041381.1:197726378-197777380 GCF_002162155.2 Triticum dicoccoides
TGGCGTTGCCTCTGGATGAACAGGAACCCGTGGTGTGGAGGGCTGGATGAACAGTAGAGGTGGAGGGGTGGCCGTGGAGGGGTGGTTGAACAGGACCCCGTGGTGTGGAGGGCTGGATGAACAGTAGACGATGGAGGGGTGCCCGTGGAGGGGTGGTTGAACAGTAGCCGGTGGAGTAGCGCACGGTGGAGGCTGGATGAACAGGAGCCCGTGGAGGCTGGAGGAGGTCGACGGTAGCCCGTGGAGGCTGGAGGAGGTCGACGGTGGAGATGAACAGTATCCCGTGGAGTCCCGTTTTGCGGTACGCCACACCCCTCCCCCCCGTTTCGACCATAGCGCTCCAACACAAGTCCGTTTCATCCGTTTTGCGGTACGCCACGCCCCTCCCGATCAACAGGACCCCCGTTTCGACCGTAGCGCTCCAACACAAGTCCTTTTTGTCTGTTTTGCGGTACGCCACACCCCTCCTGATCAACAGGACCCCCGTTTCGACCGTAGGAGGTCCGTTTCCTCCATTTTGCGGTACGCCAGGCCCCTCCCGATCAACAGGACCCCGTTTCGAACGTGGCCGGTCGAACACAAGGCCGTTTCCTTCGTTGTGTGGTACGCCAGGCCTCGTTTCCATCGCTTGTTCCGTCCAAGCCCTCCCGATGAACACGACCACACATTCCGTTCCGACCCAGCCGGTTGGCTCCCACGCGTTCGGTTGCCTCCCGATGAACACGACACATTCTGTTGCCTCCCCATGAACACGACGATGACGCTGTTTCTCCGTTCTGACCCAGCCATGTACGTATACACGAGTAGGCGTTCGAGACCCTGCCCGTATGTACGTACGTGGCCGTATTTTCTTTCTTGCACCCTCGCCGCTGTACGTACGTGTACATGCTACGTGCGCGCCTCTACTACGACACGTGCGCGCCTCTACTACGACACGTGCGCGCCTCTACTACGACACGTGCGCGCCTCTACATCGACCAGTATGTACGTACACGTTCGCGACCAGAATGTCAACGGTACGTACGCTTCGACCAGGTGGGTCCCGACTGTCAGGCACTTCCTTGCCTGCGAAGATGTAGCTGGTGGGTCCCAGCAGTCAGGGGGGCCGAATCATTTTGGTTTTTTCCCGGACGCACTTCCTTGCGTGCGAAGATGTAGCCGGTAGGTCCCAGCAGTCAGGGGGCGAATCGTTTTTTTTCAGACGCACTTCCTTGCGTGCGAAGATGTAGCTGGTGGGTCCCAGCAGACAGGGGGAAACGTTTTTTTTCGCGAAATACGATGGCCTGTCCGGTGGGTCCCCGCTGTCAGGTGGAGGAATAATTATTTTGTGCATAATAAGGAGGCACTTCCTTGCTGCGGTCGTGGACCTAGCTGTCAGCCTCTCCACGTACAATCCACGTCCGATGGAAGCCATTCCTTGACCATGTTGACCACGCCGCACCAAGAGCACCAGGGCGGTGGACGACGGCGAGGCCTAGGAAGAGGACGACGCGGAGCCGGGGAAGAGGCGACAGTGGATGCCCACACGTAGAGGAGTATGAGGGTTCACTCGTTCGGCTGCGGTGTGAGGCTGCCATCGCCGCAGAATAACAGGTGGTGTGGGTGCGTAGAGGGATGGTCTGGCAGTGGTGGGAGTAGTAGGGGCCGGTGAGGCCTCCGCGGCATCACAGCCGGCCACGGGCGGCAGGAGCAGGCGGCACGACCGGCGCTGCTTTGGGCGGCTGGAGCAAGAAGACCAGAGGTTGAAGAAGCACTACAGCCGTTGGATGGACATCGTACGGTCACTGGAGCTAGAATCGTTCATATATTGACTAAAGTTGACAAAGGCCTCCATCCCAGTCAACTTAGTAGGCCCACAAGTCAGCCTCCCACCAAGGTTGGTCCCAGCTAGCAGGGGGGTATTCATTTTTTGTGCGTAATAAGGAGGCACTTTCGATGGGTCCGAGCTGACAGCGGGGGGGAGGGGAATGTTTTTTTTGCGAAATACGGTGGCCCGACCTGTTGGTCCCAGCAGTCAGGGGGAAACATTTTTTTGTGAAATACTGGTGGCCCATCCCATGGGTCCCAGATGTCAGGTGGAGGAATAATTATTTTCCGCGTAATAAGGAGGCACTGCCTTGCGGCTGCCGTGGACCCAGCTGTCAGCCTCTCCATGTACAGTACTCTTCCAATGGAAGTCGGTCGTTGACCACATTGACCACGCCGTGCCGAGAGCACCACGGCGGTGGACGACGACGAGGCCTAGGAAGGGGACGACACGGAGCCGGGGAAGACGCGGCAGTGGAAGCCCGCGCGGAAAGGAGTACGAGGGTTCACCGGTTCGGCTGCGGTGTGAGGCTGCCGTCGCCGCAGAATAACAGGGGGTGTGGGTGAGTAGAGGGATGCCCTGGCCAACGGTGGGAGTAGTAGGGGGCGCTGAGGCCTACGCGGCAGCACAGCCGGCCACGGGAGGCGGGAGCAGGCGGTCCCGCCGCAGCTGCTTTGGCGGCTGGAGCAAGAAGATCAGAGATTGAAGAAACACGACGGCCGTTGGATTGACATCCAAAGGGTACGTCTGCTAGAATCGTTTGTTGACGTAGTATATAATAACTAAAAAAATCTTGCATACGCGTCAACTATACAGGCCCACAAGTAAGACCAGTCCCTCTTTTTTTAATAATTTATATATAGTTCATGGCAACTTCTTATGCAATTTATTGCAGTCCTTTTTTTTGGTTGGCCAGGGCCAATTTCACATATTTCTGTGGGTTCCAAACTAATTTTAATACCGAAATGTCGAGCCAGATTTAAAGTACTGTGAAGATATATTTGAATTAGGTTAATGCCCAGTGAAATAGGAATCTGAAAATGTGAAAAAAATTAGAAATTATAAAGTAATTGCTAATTTGTCATCTGTTTTTATATTTACAACCCATTTCATATTACTTTCAAGGCGTAGAAAAATAAGTAGGCATGGATTGGGTATTCTTCAGAAAAAATAAACTGGGCTCATTTGCACAAAGAAAAAATAGCTGGGCTGGTCACATGGTGAACATAAAATATAAGCCTGGGCTATACGGGCCACGACCCAGTTCAAACCCTGCTCCGTCTCAACAATACCAAACAAAAAAATACTGCTCGAGTAGCTACGTCCCAGGTGTCAGCCGATCTTGTGTTGTTCTCTTGTCTATTGACTATATACGCTCACAATGTCGTGGGTCCCAGATGTCAGGAAAACACTAGGAGGAAGCATTTTATTTTTCCATACGCTGACGTGGTGGGCCCCTACTGTCATCCTCTGCACGTACTTCTGCCGATTCCTGTTGTTTGTTGACCATGTTGACAATGCGAGAGGGCGGCGCCGCGGCGAGCGCACAAAAGCGCGCGGAGGACGTCGGTGTTAATGATTTAGGAGACGGTGGGGCGGCGATACTTGCGCTGAGGCGCAGCCAGCCGTGGGAGGCGGAAGCAGGCGGCCCCGCCGGTGTTGGTTTGGTTTTGGCGGCTAGAGGAAGACATGACTGAAGAAACACGACAGACTGTAAAAGCAGTAGGAGTACTTAACAACCTTAACTGAAACCAGCAGGGGCACTTAACAACCAAAGTTGAAAGCAGTATGAGTACTTATACAGGTTCAACCGTACAAAGCACGCCTCGAACAATGCTACTTTGCCTACAGGCTACAGTTAACCAAGGGTGAGTCCGCCAAGCCCTAGGACAAGGCCCAGGCGCCACCCCGCGCATCCACAACCTTCTGAAAGCGGCTTCATCTCGCAACGTGGTCAATAAACAGGATCTTCACTTTAGAGCCATGGAAAAGCATGAACATAATCTTCTGTCCTATTCTCCAAGATGGACGGGCCTTCATTATCTGAGACCACCCACGAATAAGTATCTTTTCGCCTCCAAGGGGAATTGAGTAGGTCGACATAAACATCATGTTGTGACCAAGCGCAAGTCTGACCCGACCATGGTCAGGCATCTGTATAGGAACAATAGAACTCGGCAGTTCCTTTTTCAAGAAGATCACAGCTGTAAAACTGTGTATAAGCAATAGTTTATGAACAACATATATAACAGAAAACAGCTCGTACCATAAGTTTATCGACACAGTTGGACCTGTTCAACGAGTGCAGCAGTGGCACACATATCCCACGTGGCCTTCCACCATTGAAACGCCGCACAAGGACCTCAAGACGATCAATAAAGTGTAGGAACATGTGGATGTCGATCCAGTCAACTTCAGTGCCATTAGTAACAGCCGAGTTACTACAGAGTAACAAACGAGCAGACTACTTAACTCTGAAAAAACCTACACGTGCCACCAATTATAAGACAATATTAGTTAGAAGTAGCATCTTTGTGAGAGATTCGTTGCTACTTCTAAAGTTAAATTGTGATTAGTTAGACATAATAGGTGGATTAAGAAGCAATCGAGGCAACAAGCAAGAACCAGATACAAAACTAACATGGATGAACAATTGGAACGACGTCGGGGTGGAAGATCGCAGTGAAGATGAGACCAGGTTCTGCTATTTTCATCAACATTCGTGCGCCGACTTTCAGTCCGTAACACTTGAGAAAGTTTATCCAAGTTCGGCCATAAAAAGAGCAGCGATCTTCTTGGTTCATGAACCCAACTCGGAAGCAATATCCATGGATTGTCTTCACTGTGACCATTAAACTAGTGTATTCAGTTATGGCAAGGCCGAGCATCTTGAGTACATGTGTTCTGGCAGAGCAAATAATACACTGCAGGAAAAATAATATGAGAACACAGCATGTTCAAAGAAACCCCACCCTCCCTGATAGAGAAGAGGATTCTAGGAACATACTGTGCGCGTTTCAAAATGCTGTGGTAGGATGAGAAGGAACAAGTGTGGCGTCTCGCCGTGGGCGCAGAAATCTGTAGGGTACTCGCACTTTGGGCACTGCAACTGAAACACACTAGATTTAGTACGAAGAAAAATAAATCAACAGTGGCGGCTGCCATCCTAGGATCACCTGCGACCAAGGGACTTGGATTTATCGGGGATGGATGAAGAATTCATACCTGGTTCTCCATGAGAAAACCCTATGCAATCGCCGAGCGGGGGTTTTCTCTGAACAAGCAGACGAGGGAGAAGGGGATTCAGGCCCAGTGAAAAATTGCCGCTTCGTCCATCTAGATTACTTCTAAAGCTGGAAAGGGGGGGTTGTGATTTGACGGCTCATTGGGCATTACTGCGGCGCTACGACCGGGGTATGTCTACCGTGAAGTTGTGCACTCTAATTTGTGCGTATGGCACGTGGACACCGTTGCCGGTTGCCCCACATATCAGCGAAAGGAAGTAGAAAGACAGGAGTAACTAGTTACACATAAATATATTTTTTGACAGAGAGATACTCCCTCTGTAAAGAAATATACAAATCTTTTATATCACAGGCTCACCTTGCCGAGAAATATACTCCCTGTGCAACGCACGGGCATTATGGGGGTTCAGCTTTTTTTTATGGGGGTTCAGCTAAGAATATAATACTCAGATAGGCTCACGGTTCTGGACTTTGGGCCGCAGGCCGACCCTGCATGTTTGGGGGCCCATGTGTTCTACCTCGGCGCTTTTCATATTGCAAGCGATCGGTACTGTGCTGGTTTTAGATGCTGTCGCAAGGCGAATACACAAAATTGAATAAAGCATGGCAGCTGTTGGAATGAAATCGAACGACAGTTCCGAACCAGCAATCAGAGTTGCAATTCTATCAACGATATACCATGTGATAAATAATACTGTCATACTACTTATACACACATGACACTTGTTTCACCATGCCAGATTATTACATCAAAATCTCTCGGAGGATAGATCAGTTCGGCAGTTGTGTGCGGCTACTGAAGAATTTCAAAGTTGATTTGGACCAGCTCTCCTTGTCGAGAAATTTCAATTTTGACATCATCCCCTACCGCAAGATATGATTTAGATTTGAACCTTGACCATCCTTTAGCATCAATCATCATGCGACCATCCTTTGTACTTACGGTATATTGAGCAGGTTCATTTACACCAAGGCTGCGCATGGTAAGAGAAACTTGGCCGCGGTCGCCCGGATTGTTGAACGACTCCCTAGTTGCTCTAGGAATTCTCTGTTTGAAAACAAGAAGACTGTGGGGACCCTGACTCATAAGTCGAGATCACCGAATGCACGTGTACAGTGATCCCAGAGATCAATGCTCACTGAACACACAAAAGCTGAATAACAAGAGTTGTACATCCATACATACCATTTTGCACAAGTAGGACCATTATGGTCAAGTCTTGAGTGTATCATCGCAGCAGAAATCTTCAATAACAACTTGGACCCATGCCATCTGCCTTAACCCTACAGGCATTCTGACTGGGAAGCGTCCTAGATCGCATGTTCTTCACCAAGGTACTTTTCATTATATCCTGTTCTTTCATGCATGGCCAATAAAATAACCAGTGGCAAGCCAATGAGTACTTTGAATGTACTCGCAAGCAACCCATGTTTTGGTTCAAGATACAACAATGCATGATATAGGTAAATTTTTGCAGAAAGCTAGTTTTGAGTGCAATGACATGTTCAACAACTTGTAAGACATGCATCAGGAGAATTCAAGTAACCATGAGGACAGGTTACAGATATCAACATAAATAGAGTGGGCATCAACCCAACTCAATCATGTCAAGTCCTTGGATCTGACCCAAGTAGATCTTCCCACTTATCCAAACACACACTAGTTTGCAAACATGTGGATGTAGTTTAAGCAGCACCGCCCAACTGTCCTTGACCGTGGACACGGCTATTCGAATGGTTTTACACTCTGCAGAGGTTGCACACTTTACCCACAATATCCGGGGAACTTCCGTGTCATCCGCGACCCACGATGCCTCAAGTACCCGGGGTAAGCACCCGATCACTATCTTTCCCTAGACGACACTAACATAGAGTCCACTCGATTGGTAGTAACCCCCGTGCCCAACATTTCACATCTTAAAATTGTGGAGCATCGCACCCATATTCATCACATACCACTGGCACGGGGTACCAACGGTGTGTCCGGTGCCCCATAAAAATGTTCTTGGCCACCCTACCTGGCACGACCCCATCGCGAGAGAGAGCACCAACTCTCCCCCTTCACTGGTAGAGCGGGCTCCAAGCTAGTATCGGCCTAGGTAATCAATAATGCCCTTTCCCATACAAGGGTAGAGTGGTTGCGCATGTAAGGTTGGGACAGTCGACAAATCTTAAATCTAATCTGTTTTCGAAAACAACACACACTTGCCTCGGTACACCACTTCGTCATCAAGTGTGTACCCATCTCATCATCTCCCTCGGGCATAAGTGGCACCCGACGGGGTTTTCGAAAAGTCCTTTGAAAACACTTTGTCTCCTTCATCATGCATATACCCGTCCCTTTTTGCGTAGCATCTACTTTAGCATCCTATCTACTCCCACCGGCATAACCCTCATAAGAAGGTAGGGTCATGCACAATGCAAGTATCAACGAGGAAGTAACAGTGGCAAACCACCCCATGTGGTCATCACAATATCATGTCTCCGATGCAAGCAATAAAAGTGCTATATGACATGCATAAAAAGGGTTTCATAGACATGGTCAAAGGGCTGCTTGCCTGTTTTAACAATGTCTTTGAGGTCTTCAAATATCTCTGGTCCAACTCCGAGCATTTCGTCTACTTCATCAACTATCATCGAAAACAACCATAATAAGCAACACGACCAGGCAAAAATAAAAGTGCTCAAAAAATGTGAGTTGGAATTTTCTAGGATGCCTTTGGACATATGAGGAATGACCAAGGTGATTTCATTGGAAGTGGATCAATGGATATTTCTAAACATTTCGATATGATGGAATTAAGGGGTTTATGGATTTGCAAGAAGTGCACAGAAACATTATATTGAAAAATGAGCAAAGGAACCCGTTTAACAAAACATGATTTTAGAAGCCTCTCGGAGTTGGTTTTACTAGATTTGGTGTTCAAATGATTTTCCTATGAATTAGCAAAGTTGACAAATATGAAGAAATGGCTCATTATTTTGTGGGGTACAGAAAGTATTAAGAAAAATGTTCATAAACTAAGTTATGAACTTAGAAATATCTAGGAATTTGAATAATTGAATTTGGATCACAAATGGGAACTCTGTGATTTTCTATAGTTTATCACAGAAATGGAAAAGTGGATTTCATAAACATTTGTGAAGAAAATGTTTCTGGAAAAATGTGCAAATAGCACCACGTGACAGATCATGAATTTAGGAACTATTAGAAAATTGGATTATCAAATTTGGAGTTAATTTGAATTGTTTATGGATTTTACAAGTCTACAGAAAAAGAAAAAGGAAAGGGATTTACCGAAATGGGCCAAATCCGGCGGCGGCGCATCGGGCGGGGTTTTGCGCCGAGGCGCAACTGGGCCGGCCCATCAGCTCAGCTGCACGCGTGCAGGGTCCATGCCGGAGGTGCATTTGCCTAGTGCGTCTCCACTTAAACGGAGGGGCCCGCTGACGGGGTCACTAACCCGCGGGGTCCACATGCAGGGTCGTCTCCCTCCTCCCGCCTGCGATAGAGGAGGCTAGGCCGGACGGTGCCGGCGCTCTCCCCGGTGGCACCGGCCATCTCCGGCGACGCCCAGCAGACCAGCGGGTCCAGGAGACAAGGCCGCATCCGCCAAGGTGCGCTGTGACCGCAGGGGTGGTCGGACATGGGCGCTTCATCGGCCATGGCGGGCAGGGCCGGCGGTGGAGATGGAGCTCGACCGCATGGCCACGGGAAGGAGGGGAAGTAGCAGCGGAGAGTTCCACGATGGTCGTGGTGATGCCATGGAATGATGAGGCGAGAAGGAGGGGGCTCAGGTGGCGCAAATTTAAGCCGAGGCCGACGGCAAGGCTCCGACCATGGTGGTGGATGGAGGGCACGTGGAAAGGAGTGAACCGGTCGGGGTGATGCACAGAAGGTAGAGAGAGAGAACGGAGGATAGATATGGCTCGGGGGTGGCCTTTTATGGCGGGGCGATGGCGCACCATGGACGAGTGCGCCGGCGAGGCCATTGCCGTTGCTAGGGGTCACAGGGGCTCGTGTGTGCGTGTCCGGGGCGTTTGTAGAGATGGTCTACGGCCAGGGGAAGGGAGAGAAGGATCGGGGAAGTGCCAGGGCGTCGCGCATGTGAGCTCGTCCATTGGAGCTCTCAAGCGGCCGGCGCGCGTGCGGAGGGGCACAATAGGAGGGACAAGGAGGAAGGGGACAGGGGTGTAGCATGCTGCGGACGTCGATGCGCGTCGGCAGGCGTGCGGGGGAGGGCCGAGGTGGTCGGAGGCATCGGGGAGAGGGCTGCTACAGTGCAAGGGCGCACTGTAGCACGCTCCAGAGCATGCATATGGCTGGCATGGCCATTTTAAAAGGTCAGGGGCATGTCCACTTGTGTCCTGGAGCTTCCCTGGATGCTCTAGAGTGGTAATGAGCTAGGTGGGGCGCTGCATATGGAAATGAGAGAGAGAGGAGGAGTTGCCATGGGTAAACAGAGGGAGAAAGAGATGGGTTTTACCCCCAAATAATTGAGCTGTTGAAGGAGGAGAGTTACTGGAGGTAGGAGGTGACCTGGGGTAGCTGTGGTAAAAACATAGGGTCATGGAGATTAGTGGAAGTGGTCAAAAATGGAATTTTGGTAAAGTGGCAGAAGGTGTTTGATGTTTGTTTGGTTAAGCAAATGAACTCCATTTGGCATGAGACTCCACAGGGTGAAATGGCACATATAATTAGGGCCTTCCACCAATTTGGAGCTTATTTGGGCAAAGTTGCCAATGCAACTTTTGTAAACCCTAGAAATTAGCAGAAATGGACTTGTGTAGATCTAGTTGATAAAATCACTTCTCCTTGATGCACCACTTGGTGTAGTCGCCTCATTTGGTCATGTGAACATGCTCACTAAAGTTGGGGTCAAGGAGAGAGAGAGTTGGTAGTACAAAGTTGTTCAAATTTGATTCTGGTCAGAGAGGGTTTTGGGGCATTTTGGTGAACCAAAATGACCTTGATTGACATGAGGCTTTGCAAGGTGATCAGAATATGCATTTGTGACTTGCTTCATTTTCCATGGATTTTTATGAAAATATTTCCTGTATAAATATTTCAAATCCTTGAAATGTGCAGAAATGGTTTTGGGAGGTTTTGTCCAATATTTTGAACATGACCATGTGTTGAAACTCTTACATATGGGAAATATATGCCCACTAAGTTTCCCTGATTTTTGTCAAATATTTGTAAAACAATAAAATAATTTTTCCTATTAAAGACCATTTCTGTCCTTAATAAAAAGCTTTTAAATAAAATAGGAAAATAACTTTTAAAATTATATTTTTGTGGTTTCTGGGTATCCTATATCAAATAGGAGTCAAATATATTTTTGGAAAGATTTTTACTGCCCTTAATTAAGTACTTGCAGTGCAAACCTCAATTCAGGGGTTTTTGAAAAACTAATTTTTGAAAATACTATTTGGCCAAATTATTTTTGCAAGAAATTATTTTTATGTCCTATACACATGGCATGATCATTGGGAAAGGTTTTCGGATCAAGGAGAAGGAGTATAAGAGTTGGAGGATTTATTTTATTTTTAGAGCACTTGCAAACAACAGACAAAAACCAATCAAGGCAAGGTCCAAAACACTCAAAAGTTTTTGTCAAACAACATTTTATCATGATTGTTAGCTTAAGTGTAGTGGCATGAAAATTAGGGTGTGATAGACCTACCCCCCTTACAAGAATCTCGTCCCCGAGATTCCCAAACTAGGCGCGGAAAGGGATACAGAAACTTGGATCTGGGGTAGTCTTCAAGTCCTCATGTTGCTTCTGCTTCCATGTAGTGCTCCATTGAGCTTGAAGTACTTGATGGTGTGGCTTCGTGTATGACGCTCTTCTTGATCCAGGTTGCTAATGGGTAGCTCGCGGTAGGTCAGATTGGGCTAGGGGTCGGTGGCTCAGTGGTCAATGCCATCGTAGAGATCGGGCAAGTTAGGAAGTTGGAAACACTTACGGGGTTGTGATGCATGGAAAGCGTTGTGCACATCAGGTAACTCAGGTGGCAACTCCAGCTGGTAACTGTCTTCTCTTCGTCTCGTAGTGATCTCAGAGGGGGTTGTTAAATCTTGGAGTGATCTCGAAGGGGGCCGATGAATCTTGGTATGGGTCTCCTTGTCATGGAAATGCTTGGTTCCTTAGGGATGAATGGCTTGCAGATACACATGGTCTTTGACGCGGAAGTACACTTCTTGAAGATGGTGTTGGTGTAGTTCTTCCTCCTAGACATGACGATCTTCAGATGTTCCTTGACCAGCTCAACGATTCTTCTTCCGTCTTTGGGTAGACAAGTATGTCATCAAAGAAAGATGACAACTAACTTGTCCAAGCACTCCATGAAGTCTATGGGGTACGTAAAGTGGGCTGAGGCATTGGTGGTGGTCACGGTTGAGTATCGGCCAAGGTCTTATCGATCTAGAGCCAAAGCCCAAGGTCAGGATCCGACCATGTTGTGGCTTGGTAGGGCTTAAGGGTTTCAAGGATTCTAGGGTGCGAGTGAACGTTTATCATCTTATCCTTGAGCACAGTTTCCAAGATGCCAATTATTCTATCTAGTCCTTTAAACAATTCACATCATATCACCGATAGCATCATCTCCTATAGGTCAACTCCAATCATCACTCATGCTATTCATATCCTCATGGTTCCTGAGGGGAGGTCTAACGAAATCATATATGTCTACGATCCCCAAACTCATATGTATGGCTACCCCTAAAAATCCATGGGTAGAATATATAAGCTACTAAGCTTGAACGTGCCAATCCAAGTGCTCAGCCTATTTTTCCAAGGTCTAAGATAAAGCACCTCTATCCTAAGGAAACACATCGTAAGCCACTCCAAGATCTTGTTTCCTTCCTACGAATCAACTCCAACAACCCATTAACTTCCATCAATCACTACATAATCCATTCAATTCTACAAATCCAATGGTTATGGTGTTCCACATGATCTCCTAAGGTTCCTATAATCCCCAAATACTTGAAAGGGCTATTTTTGCTATAGTCAGTCCACCGACTCCCATTGTCATGGTCAAGTAAACTCCAAGGTCAAGCTCATACAGATTCCCTAAATAAACCCCGACAATTAACCCAATCTCCTAGTTTATCGTCCACCGAGAAACATGGTCTCATGTTTGAGATATTCAGTCTAAAGCCAATTTACTCTGAACCATGTAAAATTACTCTGCATCCATACTCCACTAGGGTAACCTACTTAATCCAAATCTCATGTCCAACGAGGAATCCTACATGTTTCCCTCAAGTTATTTACGTAATATCAACTGTCTCCTATCAATATCATCTGATCAAGTCAAATCCTTGTACTTCCAGGAGTTCCAGCTTGCGATCATAATTGTCCTATAAATCCAATTTACTCAGGGGTAATGAAAGCTATGCTAATCTATACTCATGATCCCACCAAGTTCATCTACCAACATCAAAGCCTCATAATCCACCAAATAGTCTCATATAATTCCTCAAGTCATTGATATAAACTCATCAAGTCATTTGTTCCCTATTCCTATATCCTCAGATTGGTCCTCCCTATGGCATCATCAGTTTTGGTGCTATCTTAGGAAGATAATGTGCTCGTTCACTATGCCCATTAGTTCCATAATGAACCCAGTGATAAGCAAGGCTTACTGCAGCTTAACTTGTTCTCTTGTGATTCCGTAGGTTAAGCTCATGGTTAAGGACTCGAGCTGGGGTATCTCATGAAGTCCCGAAGGTTCTAGGAATGGGTTTCTAGTCTGGGGGGGGGTTAAACATAACTCTACAGGGTTTTACTTGGTCAAGGAGGCTGTAGAAAAGTCCTTCAGTGCTAGTTGGTTGTCGAAGTAGAATCCTTGGTGTACCTTGTCTTGCCGATCTTCAGTTAAGGAGAGCGAGATGAGAGGGAAGAGTAGCATAGAGGAGGGGAATGCCTAAAGGGGGTTCTATAGTGCAGGTGGAAACAAATGGGCGCCAAAAAGGGCCAAACAAAGGAAAACAAGGAAGGTGATATAGTCGCGTACTTGTTGCCTAGGGCAAAAGTGCGACTTATATCAAAGCACAAACAAATAAAAAACAAGCAACACACAGTCATGGTTCTATTCGAACCATCATACGGACTCGACTGCGCATAGGGGGTAGACGGCTCATCCTACCCTAGGGGTTCTCGGACTCAGTAGTCGTGCCTTGTGCCTCATGCAGTCTTCTGAGTTTTCCTCAGGTGTTGCTACGTCTCTTGTAGTTGTTCGATGAAACAATCCGGGTTGAGCGTGAAGACTCTTCAACAACTTCTCGTCTTTTGAAGTGATGGGGGTGAAGGTGGCTCCTCGTAACTGGCATTGACTTGGTCTTCTATTGTCTTCTCAATCACAACGATCCATTCTTGTCTTCTAAGCCGTCGATGGTACCAGGTAGGCAATCCTTTATGCAATGACATTATCAAGGCATAATAGTGGTCCATCATGTCGGTTACATTGATGACAACATCGACACCAAGAGCTGTGAGGGGGTGAGGAGAACCGTTTTCCTGCTCACTATGGTGAGGCGGACCAAATGGCGAGGTTCTCATCCACTGGTGGTTGCCGATACAACAATGGTAAGGACATGATTGCTCTATTAGCGATGTCTATCATGGTCTTGCATATCTTATACCCTGATCGTCATAGGACAAGGTTGCACCATCCTGGGGCAAATTCAAAGGTGTCCCCATCCTCTGGGTCTTCATGTCCTCATTCTTCAAAGGTGTATCTTCTGTTGGCATCGTCTTGTTGTGGTGTCGCGAATCTTGGGTTCAGAAGAGGTGGGTGAGTGTTTGGCAAGGTGTACTCCTTCTAGGCTATCCACAAGGATTACAAGGAATCCCGTGGTCAGGGCTTGAGGGTCCTAGCGACCGTTTGCAATAGTTTTGAAGGGAAGAGATCGATGGGGGAAAGTCTACTTTAGTTTTTGAAAAACTGAGGAAGGAAGAGAAGTATAGATAGTTTTGAAAACTAGTAGTAGTTTTGGAAATAGTTTTACCCTAACTAACGACCATGCTAACTAAGGCTTCCTACAGTCAGGATGGCTCTGATACCAGCTCTGTGGGGACCCCGACTCATAAGTCAAGATCACCAAATGCATGTGTACAGTGATCCCAAAGATCAATGCTCACTGAACACACAGAAGTTGAATAACAAGAGTCTTACATCCATACATACCGTTTTGCACAAGTAGGACCATTATGGTCAAGTCTTGAGTGTATCATCACAGCGGAAATCTTCAATAACAACTTGGACCCATGCCATCTGCCTTAACCCTACAGGCATTCTGACTGGGAAGCGTCCTAGCTCGCATGTTCGTCACCAAGGTACTCTTCATTATATCCTGTTCTTTCATGCCTGGCCAATAAAATAACCAGCGGCAAGCCAATGAGATCTTTGAATGTACTCGCAAGCAACCCATGTTTTGGTTCAAGATACAACAATGCATGGTATAGGTAAATTTTTGCAGAAAGCTAGTTTTGAGTGCAATGACATGTTCAACAACTTGTAAGACATGCATCAGGAGAATTCAAGTAACCATGAGGACAGGTTACAGATATCAACATAAATAGAGTGGGAATCAACCCAACTCAATCATGTCAAGTCCTTGGATCTGACCCAAGTAGATCTTCCCACTTATACAAACACACACTGGTTTGCAAACATGTGGATGTAGTTTAAGCAGCACCGCCCAACTGTCCTTGACCGTGGACACGGCTATTCGAATAGTTTTACACTCTGCAGAGGTTGCACACTTTACCCACAATATCCAGGGAACTTCCGTGTCATCCACGACTCGTGATACCTCAAGTACCCGGGGTAAGCACCCGATCACTATCTTTCCCTAGACGACACTAACATAGAGTCCACTCGATTGGTAGTAACCCTCGTGCCCAACATTTCACATCTTAAAATTGTGGAGCATCGCACCCATATTCATCACATACCACTGGCACGGGGTACCAACGGTGTGTCCGGTGCCCCATAAAAATGTTCTTGGCCACCCTACCTGGCACGACCCCGTCGCGAGAGAGAGCACCAACTCTCCCCCTTCACTGGTAGAGCGGGCTCCAAGCTAGTATCGGCCTAGGTAATCAATAATGCCCTTTCCCATACAAGGGTAGAGTGGTTGCGCATGTAAGGTTGGGACAGTCGACAAATCTTAAATCTAATCTGTTTTCGAAAACAACACACACTTGCCTCGGTACACCACTTCGTCATCAAGTGTGTACCCATCTCATCATCTCCCTCGGGCATAAGTGGCACCCGACGGGGTTTTCGAAAAGTCCTTTGAAAACACTTTGTCTCCTTCATCATGCATATACCCGTCCCTTTTTGCGTAGCATCTACTTTAGCATCCTATCTACTCCCACCGGCATAACCCTCATAAGAAGGTAGGGTCATGCACAATGCAAGTATCAACGAGGAAGTAACGGTGGCAAGCCACCCCATGTGGTCATCACAGTATCATGTCTCCGATGCAAGCAATAAAAGTGCTATATGACATGCATAAAAAGGGTTTCATAGACATGGTCAAAGGGCTACTTGCCTGTTTTAACAAAGTCTTCGAGGGCTTCAAATATCTCTGGTCTAATTCCGAGCATTTCGTCTACTTCATCAACTATCGTCGAAAACAACCATAATAAGCAACACGACCAGGCAAAAATAAGAGTGCTCAAAAAATGTGAGTTGGAATTTTCTAGGATGCCTCTGGACATATGAGGAATGACCAAGGTGATTTCATTGGAAGTGTATCAATGGATATTTCTAAACATTTTGATATGATGGAATTAAGGGGTTTATGGATTTGCAAGAAGTGCACAGAAACATTATATTGAAAAATGAGCAAAGGCACCCATTTAGCAAAGCATGATTTTAGAAGCCTCTCGGAGTTGGTTTTACTGGATTTGGAGTTCAAATGATTTTCCTATGAATTAGCAAAGTTGACAAATATGAAGAAATGGCTCATTATTTTGTGGGGTACAGAAAGTATTAAGAAAAATGTTCATAAACTAAGTTATGAACTTAGAAATATCTAGGAATTTGAATAATTGAATTTGGATCAAAAATGGGAACTCTGTGATTTTCTAAAGTTTATCACAGAAATGGAAAAGTGGGATTTCATAAACATTTGTGAAGAAAATGTTTCTGGAAAAATGTGCAAATAGCACCACGTGACAGATCATGAATTTAGGAACTATTAGAAAATTGGATTATCAAATTTGGAGTTAATTTGAATTGTTTATGGATTTTACAAGTCTACAGAAAAAGAAAAAGGAAAGGGATTTACCTAAATGGGCCAAATCCGGCGGCAGCGCGCACCGGGCGTGGTTTAGCGCCGAGGCGCAACTGGGCTGGCCCATCGGCTCAGCCGCACGCGCGCAGGGTCCACGCCGGAGGCGTATTTGCCTAGTGCGTCTCCACTTAAACGGAGGAGCCCGCTGACGGGGTCACTGATCTGCGGGGTCCACCCGCAGGGTCGTCTTCCTCCTCCCACCTGCGACAGAGGAGGTGAGGTCGGACGGTGCCAACGCTCTCCCCAGTGGCACCGGCTATCTCCGGCGATGCCCAGCAGACCAGCGGGTCCAGGAGACAACGCCGCATCCGCCAAGGTGTGCTGTGACCGCAGGAGTGGTCGGACGCGGGCGCTTCGTCGGTCGTGGCAGGCGGGGATGGCGGTGGAGATGGAGCTCGACCGCATGGCCACGGGAAGGAGGGGAAGTAGCAGGGGAGAGTTCCATGATGGTTGTGGTGATGCCATGGAATGATGAGGCGAGAAGGAGGGGGCTCGGGTGGCGCGAATTTAAGCCAAGGCCGATGGCAAGGCTCCGGCCATGGTGGTGGATGGAGGGCACGGGGAAAGGAGTGAACCGGTCGGGGTGATGCACAGAAGGTAGAGAGAGCGAACGGAGGACATATATGGCTCGGGGGTGGCCTTTTATGGCGGGGCGATGGCGCACCATGGACGAGTGCGCCGGCGAGGTCATTGCCGTTGCTAGGGGTCACGGGGGCTTGTGTGTGCGTGTCCGGGGCGTTTGTAGAGATGGTCTACGGCCAGGGGAAGGGAGAGAAGGATCGGGGAAGTGCCAGGGCGTCACGCGTCTGAGCTCGTCCATTGGAGCTCTCTGGCGGCTGGCATGCGTGCGGAGGGGCGCAGCGGGAGGGACAAGGAGGAAGGGGACAGGATTGTAGCATGCTGCGGACGTCGAGGCGCGTTGGCAGGCGTGCGGGGGAGGGCCGAGGTTGTTGGAGGCATCGGGCCGAGGGCAGCTACAGTGCAAGGGCGCACTGTAGCGCGCTCCAGAGCATGCATATGGCTGGCATGGCCATTTTAAAAGGTCAGGGGCATGTCCACTTGTGTCCTGGAGCTTCCTTGGATGCTCTAGAGTGGTAATGAGCTAGGTGGGGCGCTGCATATGGAAATGAGAGAGAGAGGAGGAGTTGCCATGGGTAAACAGAGAGAGAAAGAGATGGGTTTTACCCCCAAATAATTGAGCCGTTGAAGGAGGAGAGTTACTGGAGGTAGGAGGTGACCTGGGGCAGCTGTGGTAAAAACATAGGGTCATGGAGATTAGTGGAAGTGGTCAAAAATGGAATTTTGGTAAAGTGGTAGAAGGTGTTCGATGCTTGTTTGGTTAAGCAAATGAATTCCATTTGGCATGAGACTCCACAGGGTGAAATGGCACATATAATTAGGGCCTTCCACCAATTTAGAGCTTATTTGGGCAAAGTTGCCAATGCAACTTTTGTAAACCCTAGAAATTAGCAGAAATGAACTTGTGTAGATCTAGTTGATCAAATCACTTCTCCTTGATGCACCACTTGGTGTAGTGGCCTCATTTGGTCATGTGAACATGCTCACCAAAGTTGGGGTCAAGGAGAGAAAGTTGGTAGTACAAAGTTGTTCAAATTTGATTCTGGTCAGAGAGGGTTTTGGGGCATTTTGGTGAACCAAAATGACCTTGATTGACATGAGGCTTTGCAAGGTGATCACAATATGCATTTGTGACTTGCTGAATTTTCCATGGATTTTTATGAAAATATTTCCTATATAAATATTTCAAATCCTTGAAATGGGCAGAAATGGTTTTGGGAGGTTTTGTCCAATATTTTGAACATGACCATGTGTTGAAACTCTTACATATGGGAAATATATGCCCACTGAGTTTCCCTGATTTTTGTCAAATATTTGTAAAACAATAAAATAATTTTTCCTATTAAAGACCATTTCTGGCCTTAATAAAAAGCTTTTAAATAAAATAGGTAAATAACTTTTAAAATTATAATTTGTGGTTTATGGGTATCCTATATCTAATAGGAGTCAAATATATTTTTGGAAAGATTTTTACTGCCCTTAATTAAGTACTTGCAGTGCAAACCTCAATTCAGGGGTTTTTGAAAAACTAATTTTTGAAAATACTATTTGGCCAAATTATTTTTGCAAGAATTTTTTTTATGTCCTATACACATGGCATGATCATTGGGAAAGGTTTTCGGATCAAGGAGAAGGAGTATAAGAGTTGGAGGATTTATTTTATTTTTAGAGCACTTGCAAACAACAGACAAAAACCAATCAAGGCAACGTCCAAAACACTCAAAAGTTTTTGTCAAACCACATTTTATCATGATTGTTAGCTTAAGTGTAGTGGCATGAAAATCAGGGTGTGACAAAGACATACCCAAACAGTTAGATCAACATAGTGAATCATGTGAAACAACATGGAAAGAAAAAAGAACGAAGCACTTGGGCGGCCAATGCTTACCAAGAAGGTGGACATGTCGGTTTTTGTAAGGACTTTGGTATATGAAGTGCGAACTGCAGCCCAGTCTGTTGCGGGTGCAACTGCATGGGCCGGACCAAATGCAAGTGCAAGTGTTGGTGCAGGTGCCGAAGCCGCTGCTGCTGCCGGAGATGGTGCTCCTTGTAGAGCTGGTGCCGATGTCGATGCCTGATCCTCTGGTAGATCAGACTGATCCGCTGATGCGGTCGGTGCCCAATCCTCAGCTGGATCAAACTAAGCTGCTGCCACTGTCAGTGCTAGAGCAACTGTCGGTGCTCGATCTGTGCGAGACAGCGGCGATCATGTCTGGTCTGCTATGATCAGCTTTCTACCTTGACTAGGATCCGTGACCGTGATCCAGTTTTTTTCTTCATTTCTTTTAAACGCGAGAAGGACTAATTGTGGTGTTTTTTAAACCAAACTGCAGTTCATCATAGGGATTCAGCTTGTACTCAGACAACAGACTGATCCAATTTTTTCCAGTAATATAAGTGAGGGACAGTGCCTTTGTTACTGACACGACATAAAAAGTGAAACCTGCAAAAATAGCCATCGTAGAGCAAACCAAACGGTTTATTCTGTGATGAATGTCACATGGCAAAACCTGCATCGTAAAATTGCAGGAAAAAAAAGAAAACATGACATTAAATCAATAAGATTTAGACAGTAAATCAATAAGATTTACTTGATGTGACACGAGTGAATTCTTACCAGGAAATCACTATGTTGAAGTACTAAACAGAAGATTGATCGTCCAACTATGCGTGGCATGCAGGGGCCCTGCCTACTCCCACAAGCAGGACAGTCCAAAGGTCGTAACAAATCGTATGGACCAAACATCCATGGGACTAGAAATCCTGGTGGGTGCGATAAACCCTGCAATGCATACAGGTATTGGAGTGTAACCATAATTGATAAACCATCCTCACAAAAAATATGATCTGGATACTTCAAAATGTACAGACTGAATTGAGTGGACAGACATTAACATAGACCGTTCTCATGACTGACCACACACCAAAAGCGGCAGTACTAATAAACAATATAGGGTTCACAAACACAAATCAATTACTGAACAATAGTACTTACTACAGACAAGCAAAGTTGCACTAACTAAATTCTGCAGACTATTTCTTGCCATCAACCCCGCATAACTGACTAGGCCATGGACTTCGTGTGAGATGTCTACATGCACCATCACCATCTTGTCAACCTTGGAGAACCTAACAGAGTGGTATTTCCACTCATAAACATGATGATGAAGACAGGCCGCATCAGATTTGTTGGGAAGCTTTACAAGAAGCACACCCTTCGTAATCGAAGGCACAGCCAGGAAATTGTTGTGGTCAAGTACAGCCTCGCGAACACGCCTAACAACAATGCTACAGGAAAACACTAGTTTAGGACACGTGGCGACAAGGACACAGCAGCTGGATAGTTCATCAGTAGAACTCATCATCAGGTCTTCCAGTTCACACGGCATGACTTTGAGAACTTCATCTCCACCGCGGACCTGGTTCTAATTCAAACAGAAACCATATTTCATTACTACCTCCGTTCAGAAATATAAGATGATTTTCGATATTATACTCCATATATGACTACATATACGCACAGAAATGAGTGAACAAAGACACTAGAACATGTTTTCAAAGGCATGAGAGCAGAGGGATTACATGCAATATCCATAACACAAGTTACTGAGGCAAATATACCCTCTTAAAAGGTAGCATTGATGTTCATAAAGTACTCCCTCCGTCCCAAAATTCTTGTCTTAGATTTGTCTAGATACGAATGTATCAAGTCACATTTTAGTTTTAGATACATCCGTATCTAGACAAATCTAAGACAAGAAATTTGGGATAGAGGGATTAGTTGAAAGTAATCTATAAGAAATCAGTGTCAACCTCTCGCATGTTTTGGTCAAAAGAGGAATTTAGAACCGTCATTTGGCACACTAAAATCACATGCAAGATCACCCAGAAAGTTGTACTACCAGTACTAGTACTGCGTGTTAGATGAAAAAACACGATCAAGATCAAGAAAAAGATCGTCAACAAGAGACATTACCTGGACTTGCTTAACGGGGGATCCCGGAGAGGGGGGCTTGGACAGGGCGATGGCTTTGAGCTTGTCTGCGGTAGTCTCGGCGGGGTGCTTGCGCTTCTTCATACCATGAGCCTCGATGGTTTTGGCCAGAGCCATAGACATCACGTCGGCCGGTGCTCCGGCGCCCATCCAAGAGAGGAAGCTGAGAGAGAAGAGTGAAAGGAGGAACGAGATGAGGGAGAAGTGAAGCGAGTGGGGGTTTTCTTCAAGAGAGGAAGCTGAGAGAGAAGAGTGAAATGATGGTTGCTTCGTCCGTCCAACTTACTGCTGGAAAGGAGGGGGCTTTGTGATTTGACAGCTCATTGGGCATTACTACGGCGGTTCGATCAGGGTAGAGTCTACCATCACTCTACTACGGAGTAATTTAGTGCATGGCTGGTGGACCCAGGTGTTGGCTGTCCCACACGTCGGCGAAAGTGAGTAATTTAGTGCATGGCTGGAGGAGGATCTGCACGGTAGAGTGTGTCCACTGTTTTTCATTCTAAAGAAAAAAATGATTACAGCAAGCGTTTCCACTCTTACGACGGAGGAGTGCGAAACACGGCATCCACTGAACATACATAGTGCTCCTACTACTAGGCATGTGCAGTGGTTCATACGTCAGTACTACACAATATTGTTGTTGTGTTGTGCGCATGTCAACTACTCCTATAAGTAACATAGTACCGCTTTTTCGACTGCCCCGTTGAGAATGAACGGTGAGATCAATGTTAACAGAACTAGGTCCACAACGCACGGAGAGTACGGTGCTACAGTACTCCACGAAACATGACTGATGTCTACTACACAACCTTCTTCTTGTAGACGTTGTTGGGCCTGCAAGTGCACAGGTTTGTAGGACAGTAGCAAATTTCCCTCAAGTGGATGACCTAAGGTTTATCAATCCGTAGGAGGCGTAGGATGAAGATGGTCTCTCTCAAACAACCCTGCAACCAAATAACAAAAAGTCTCTTGTGTCCCCAACACACCCAATACAATGGTAAATTGTATAGGTGCACTAGTTCGGCGAAGAGATGAAGATACAAGTGCAATATAGATAGTAGATATAGGTTTTTGTAATCTGAAAATATGAAAACAGCAAGGTAACTAACGGTAAAAGTGAGCGTAAACAGTATTGCAATGATAGGAAACAAGGCCTAGGGTTCATACTTTAACTAGTGCAAGTTCTCTCAACAATAATAACATAGATAGAACATATGACAAGCCCTCAACATGCAACAAAGAGTCACTCCAAAGCCACTAATAGCGAAGAACAAACATAGAGATTATGGTCGGGTACGAAACCACCACAAAGCTATTCTTTCGGATCGATCTATAAAAGAGTTCGTAATAGAATAACACCTTAAGATACAAATCAACCAAAACCCTAATGTCACCTAGATACTCCACTGTCACCTCAAGTATCCGTGGGTATGATTATACGATATGCATCACACAATCTAAGATTCATCCAACCAACATAAAGGTACTTCAAAGAGTGCCCCAAAGCTACTACCGGAGAGTCAAGAACATGTGCCAACCCCTATGCATAGGTTCCCAAGTGTCACGAAACCCGCAAGTTGATCACCAAAACATACATCAAGTGGATCAATAGAATAACCCATTGTCACCAAGGTTATCCCACGCAAGACATACATCAAGTCTTCATAAAAGACTCAATCCGATAAAATAACTTCAAAGGGGAAACTCAATTCATCACAAGAGAGTAGAGGGGGAGAAACATCATAAGATCCAACTACAATAGCAAAGCTCGGGATACATCAAGATCGTGCCATAGGGGAACATGAGAGAGAACACGAGAGAGAGAGAGAGAGAGAGAGAGAGAGAGAGAGAGAGAGAGAGAGAGAGAGAGATCAAACACATAGCTACTGGTACATACCCTCGCCCCCGAGGGTGAACTACTCCCTCCTCGTCATGGATAGCGCCGAGATGATGAAGATGGCCTCCGGTGATGGGATTCCCCTCCGGCAGGGTGCCGGAACAGGGTCCCGATTGGTTTTTGGTGGCTACAGAGGCTTGCGGCGGCGGAACTCCCGATCTATCTTCTGTTCTAGAAGTTTTAGGGTACGTAGGTATATATGGGTGCAAGGAGAACGTCGGTGGAGCTACAGGGGCCCCACGAGGCAGGGGGCGCGCCCAGGGGGGAGGGCGCTCCCCCCACCCTCGTGAGAACCTCCCGTATCTTCTGACGTGGGGTCCAAGTTCATCAGGTGGGTTTCCTTCCAAACATAACTTCTCTAGTCGATTTCGTTCCGTTTTGATTCCGTCTGATATTCCTTTTCCTCGAAACACCGAAATAGGCATAAAACAGCAAATCTGGGCTGGGCCTCCGGTTAATAGGTTAGTCCCAAAAATAATATAAAAGTGGATAATAAAGCCCAATATTGCCTAAAACAGTAGATAAAGTAGCATGGAGCAATAAAAAATTATAGATACGTTGGAGACGTATCAAGCATCCCCAAGCTTAATTCCTGCTCGTCCTCGAGTAGGTAAATGATAAAAAAGAATTTTTGATGCGGAGTGATACTTTGGCATAATTTCAATGTAAATCTTCTTAATTGTGATATGAATATTCAGATCCGAAAGATTCAAGACAAAAGTTCATATTGACACAAAAATAATAATACTTCAAGCATACTAATCAAAGCAATCATGTCTTCTCAAAATAACACGGCAAAAGAAAGTTCATCCCTACAAAATCATATAGTTAGGCTATGTTTCATTTTCGTCACACAAAGATGTTCCCAACTTCTATACCCCCAATGACAAGCCAAGCAATTGTTTCATACTTAAATAATCTCAAACTTTTTCAACCTTCATGCAATACATGAGCGTGAGCCATGGATATATCACTATGGGTGGAATAGAATATGATGATGGGGATTGTGTGGAGAAGACAAAAAAAGGAAGTCTCACATTGACGAGGCTAATCAATGGGATATGGAGATGCCCATCAATTGATGTCAACATGAGGAGTAGGGATTGCCATGCAACGGATGCACTAGAGCTATGAATGCTCAACAAAAGAAAACTAGTGGGTGTGCATCCAACTCACTTGCTCACGAAGACCTAGGGCATTTGAGGAAGCCCATCGTAGGAATATACAAGCCAAGTTCTATAATGAAAAATTCCCACTAGTATAAAAAGACAACTTATGAGACTCACTACATGAGGAACAAGGTGCTACTTTGAAGCACAATATATGAGACTCACTACATGAAGAACAAGGTGCTACTTTGAAGCACAAGTGTGGAAAAAGAGATGGTAGCATTGCCCTTTTTATTTTTATTTTTTATTTTTTTGGGCCTTTTTTTTTTCTTTTGGCCTTTCCTTTTTTTGGGTCTTTCTCTTTTTTTTGGCCTTTCTTTTTTTATTTGGGCAATGCTCTAATAATGATGATCATCACACTTTCATTACAACATATGAATTACAACTCGAAACTAGAACAAGATATGACTCTATATGAATGCCTCCGACGGTGTACCGGGATGGTGCAATGAATCAAGAGTGACATGTATGAAAAATTATGCATGGTGGCTTTGCCACAAATACGATGTCAACTACATGATCATGCAATGGCAATATGACAAAAGTAATGTATGTCATGATGATGATGGTGGAAGTTGCATGGGAATATATCTCAGAATGGCTATGGAAATGCCATAATAGGTAGGTATGGTGGCTGTTTTGAGGATGATATAAGGAGGTTTATGTGTGATAGAGCGTATCATATCATGGGGTTTGGATGCACCGGCGAAGTTTGCACCAACTCTCAAGGTGAGAAAGGGCAATGCACGGTACCGAAGAGGCTAGCAATGGCGGAAAGGTGAGAGTGCGTATAATCCAGGGACTCAACATTAGTCAAAAGAACTCATATACTTATTGCAAAAATTTAGAAGTCATCAAAAATTCAAGTAGTACGCGCATTCTCCTAGGGGGATAGATTGGTAGGAAAAGACCATCGCTCGTCCCCGACCGCCACTCATAAGGATGCACAAGCCAGGTACACTTCATGTTTCAAATTTGTTACATAACTTTAACCATACGTGCATGCTACGGGATTTGCAAACTTCAACACAAGCATTTATCAAATTCATAATCACCCAACTAGCATGACTTTGATATTATCACCTCCATATCTCAAAACAATTATCAAGCATCAAACTTTTCTTACTATTCAACACACTCATAAGAAAGTTTCACATATCTTGAATACCAAGTATATTAATATTAAGCAAACTACCATGCTATTAATGACTCTCAAAATAATATAAGTGAAGCATGAGAGTTCATATATTTCTTCAAAATAAAACTACCACCATGCTCTTGAAAGATATAAGTGAAGCACCAGAGCAAAAACTATCAAGCTCAAAAGATATAAGTGAAGCACTATGAGCAAAACTATCAAGCTCAAAAGATATAAGTGAAGCACATAGAGTATTCTAACAAATTCAAATTCATGTATGGCTCTCTCAATTAATAATTTCAGATCTTGATACTTTATTCAAACAGCAAGCAAAGCTAAAGAAAACTACATTGCAAGGATAGCACAACTCATGTGAAGAAGCAAAAACTTAGGCTCAACCGATACTAACCGATAGTTGTTGAAGAAGAAAGGTGGGTCCCCAAGCTTAGATGCTTGAGACTTCTTGAAATAATATCTTGGGGTGCCTTGGGAATCCCCAAGATTGAGCTTTTGTGTGTCCTTAATTCCTCTCATATCATGGTTTCTCTTTTTATCAAAAGCTTCATTCACAACAAACTCAACAAGAACTCGTGAGATAGGTTAGTATAAACCAATGCAAAACCTTATCATTTTCTACTGTAAAAAATCAATAAAATTATTATTCAACATTGAATACTAAATGCCCCTGCATATTTAATACTCCTATCTTCAAATAGAATCATTAAACAAGCAAACATATGCAAACAATGCAACCATAACAGCAATCTGCCAAAACAGTACAGTCTGTAAAGAATGCAAGAGTCATCATACTTCCCTAACTCCAAAAATTATGAACTAAAATTCCCACTGTAATAAATTTATCATAGCTCAGTTTTCAAAAAGATTCAACATTATACCATTCTCTGAATTTTCTAGGGAATTTTTGCAACAGCGGTAAACTTTCTGTTTTCAAACAGCAACATGTATACTAGCAAAATAAGCATGGCAAAGGCTATCCTTGACTTATTTATTGAAACTAAAGATGCAAAACATTATTCTAACTAACAGAAAGCAAATACTAACAAGAGAAAATGACGCTCCAAGCAAAACACATATCATCTGGTGAATAAAAATATAGCTCCAAGTAAAGTTACCGATGGTACGAAGACGAAAGAGGGGATGCCCCGGAAGCTTAGTTGCTTGGTTGTCCTTGAATACTACCTTGGGGTTCCTTGGGCATCCCCAAGCTTAGGCTATTTCCACTCCTTATTCCATAGTCCATTGAAACTTTACCAAAAACTAGAAAACTTCAACCACACAAAACTCAACAGAAAACTCGTAAGCTCCATTAGTATAAGAAAATAAAACAACCACTTAGGTACTGTAACGAACTCATTCTAAATTCATATTGGTGTAATACCTACTGTATTCTAACTTCTCTATGGTTTATACCACTTAATACTAGCCATAGATGCATCAAAATAAGCAAACAACACATAGAAAACAGAATCTGTCAAAAACAGAACAGTCTGTAGTAATCTGTATAAAACGTATACTTCTGGAACCCCAAAAATTATGAAATAAATTTCTGGACCTGAGAAATTTGTCTATTAATCATCTTCAAAAAGAATCAACCTAAAAGAACTCTCCAGTAAAAAATGGCAGCTAATCTCGTGAGCGCTAAAGTTTCTGTTTTTCACAGCAAGATCACATAAACTTCACCCAAGTCTTCCCAAAGGTTCTACTTGGCACTTTATTGAAACAAAAGCTATAAAACATGATTAATACAGTAGCATAATCATGTGGACACACAAAAACAGTAAGGATAAATATTGGGTTGTCACCCAACAAGCGCTTTTCTTTAATGCCTTTTTAGCTAGGCATGATGATGGCAATGATGCTCACAAAAAAGATAAGAATTGAAGCATAACGGGAGCATCATGAAGCATATGACTAGCACATTTATGTCTAACCCACTTCCTATGCATAGGGACTTTCTGATCAAACAACTTATGGGAACAAGAATCCACTTGCATAGGAAGGTAACACAAGCATAGCTTCAAGAATTTAAGCACATAGGGAGGAAACTTGACATTATTGCAATTCCTACAAGCATATGTTGCTCTCTCATAATAATTTTCAGTAGCATCATGAATGAATTCAACAATATAACCAGCACCTAAAATATTCTTTTCATGATCTACAAGCATAGAAAATTTACTACTCTCCACATAAGCAAAATTCTTCTTTATAGCATACGTATCATCACAGATAGGAGGCATGCTTTCATCATAGTAAATTTGCTCATCAAAGCTTGGGGGACAAAAAGTATCATCTTCATCAAACATAGCTTCCCCAATCTTGTGGCTTTGCATATCATTAGCATCATGGATATTCAAGGAATTCATACTAACAACATTGCAATCCTGCTCATCAAATAAAAACATTCTATAGATTTCTTCTCCTAGCACTTGAGCACAATTTTCCTTCCCATCATATTCACGAAAGATATTAAAAAGGTGAAGCGTCTGAGACAAACTCAATTCCATTTTTTTGTAATTTTCTTTTATAGATCAACTAGTGCTAAAACAAGAAACAAAAAGATTCGATTGCAAGATCTAAAGATATACCTTCAAGCACTCACCTCCCCGGCAACGGCGCCAGAAAAGAGCTTAGTTGACGGGGTGTGAGTGAGTGCCCTTTTACCTAGCCTCCCAGGCAACGGCGCCAGAAAAGTGCTTGATGTCTACTACACAACCTTCTTCTTGTAGACGTTGTTGGGCATGCAAGTGCACAGGTTTGTAGGACAGTAGCAAATTTCCCTCAAGTGGATGACCTAAGGTTTATCAATCCGTAGGAGGCATAGGATGAAGATGGTCTCTCTCAAACAACCCTGCAACCAAATAACAAAAAGTCTCTTGTGTCCCCAACACACCCAATACAATGGTAAATTGTATAGGTGCACTAGTTCGGTGAAGAGATGAAGATACAAGTGCAATATAGATAGTAGATATAGGTTTTTGTAATCTGAAAATATAAAAACAGCAAGGTAACTAACGGTAAATGTGAGCGTAAACGTTATTGCAATGATAGGAAACAAGGCCTAGGCTTCATACTTTCACTAGTGCAAGTTCTCTCAACAATAATAACATAGATAGAACATATGACAAGCCCTCAACATGCAACAAAGAGTCACTCCAAAGCCACTAATAGCGGAGAACAAACGTAGAGATTATGGTCGGGTACGAAACCACCACAAAGCTATTCTTTCGGATCGATCTATAAAAGAGTTCGTACTAGAATAACACCTTAAGATACAAATCAACCAAAACCCTGATGTCACCTAGATACTCCATTGTCACCTCAAGTATCCGTGGGTATGATTATACGATATTCATCACACAATCTCAGATTCATCCAACCAACATAAAAGTACTTCAAAGAGTGCCCCAAAGCTACTACCGGAGAGTCAAGAACGTGTGCCAACCCCTATGCATAGGTTCCCAAGTGTCACGAAACCCGCAAGTTGATCACCAAAAGATACATCAAGTGGATCAATAGAATAACCCATTGTCACCACGGTTATCCCACGCAAGACATACATCAAGTGTTCATAAAAGACTCAATCCGATAAAATAACTTCAAAGGGGAAACTCAATTCATCACAAGAGAGTAGAGGGGGAGAAACATCATAAGATCCAACTACAATAGCAAAGCTCGGGATACATCAAGATCGTGCCATAGAGGAACACGAGAGAGAACACGAAAGAGAGAGAGATCAAACACATAGATACTGGTACATACCCTCAGCCCCGGGGGTGAACTACTCCCTCCTCGTCATGGATAGCGCCGTGATGATGAAGATGGCCTCCGGTGATGGGATCCCCCTCCGGCAGGGTACCGGAATAGGGTCCCGATTTGTTTTTGGTGGCTACAGAGGCTTGCAGCGGTGGAACTCCCGATCTATCTTCTGTTCTAGAAGTTTTAGGGTACGTAGGTATATATGGGTGCAAGGAGAACGTCGGTGGAGCTACGGGGGCCCCACGAGGCAGGGGGCGCGCCCAGGGGGAGGGCACGCCCCCCACCCTCGTGAGCACCTCTCGTATCTTCTGACGTGGGTTCCAAGTCCATCAGGTGGGTTTCCCTCCAAAAATAACTTCTCCAGTTGATTTCATTCTATTTTGACTCCGTCTGATATTCCTTTTCCCCGAAACACTGAAATAGGCATAAACAACAAATCTGGGCTGGGCCTCCGGTTAATAGGTTAGTCCCAAAAATAATATAAAAGTGGATAATAAAGCCAAATATTGCCTAAAATAGTAGATAAAGTAGCATGGAGCAATCAAAAATTATAGATACGTTGGAGACGTATCAATGAACCATATGAAGCACATCCTATAGTGTTAGACAGGGTGTATGAAGGGTGCACGGGATGGGAGCAAAAGTTCACTTCTCGACCCACTTTTGGGTGTTTGGCAGAGTGCATGAAGGGTGCATGAGTCCACACTAGTAGGTTGACAAAAATACACGAAGAGGAAACAACTATATTGAGATGAGAATGCAACCAAACACACCCACACGCTTTGTGCTACAGTGATGGATCTGCACCGTCTGAGTTTGATCCAACGGTCATGTTGCGCCGAGACATGGACATGCCCATGCAGAGGGCGCCTAAACACCACCGAAGTCCCTCTGCTTCTCGAGGCGCACGACGTTGGTGATGCAGGGTGCAACCGCCCGCAGAGCCCCCTCCCGGTCGACGGGAGCCAGCTCATCAAAGACGGCGTCCAATGGCACGAATGGATTCTAGTGACGGAGCCCTGAAAGGATTCGCCCGGCAACGGCGACGGCAGCGCGCAGCCCCTCCTTGTCTAGCTCAGCCCCCACCATCGCGCGGAGACGACTCAGCTCCTCGGAGATATAGGTGAAGAAGGAGACCAGGTCAGGAAGCCGCAGCTCGTTGAAGTCGACTGGGTGGTCGAAAGGGTTTAGCCCGACGGCCGACGTCGTCGCGCTGGCACGATGGTAGGCATCGCGCAGCCGCAACACGTGCATGGCAACTTGGTTCACCAAGTGGCTGAGGCGATCCTGGACCTCGTCACGATCCGCCTGCTCGCGCTCCAGACGGCTCCCCTGACGGCCTATCGTATCTCCCGCTTTCTGCAGCAACGCCGCCGACGCCTCGAGCATCTTTGTGGTGCCTGCCGCTTTTCAAGCTCCGTGAACTCCCGCACATAACGAAGGAGCATGGCACTCCTCTCCTCCTTGAGCTCACGGAGCTCCACGTCCTTGGCCCTGAGCTCCGCATCCTTGGCATGGAGCTCCTATGTCAGGCGCCTCGCCTCGGACTCCGTGATCTGCTGCGCCGCCATGGCACCAGGTAGAAGCAATGAGGAGAGGAAGCAAAGGGGGTGAAATGGCTAAAAGGCAATGCAATCTATGGGAAGGCGGAGGGAGCCAGCCGAGGAGCGGGTAATCTTTTGGTTTTCACCACGGTAAAACACCAGTCGATGACTTCTCACATCAGGGAGCTGTGGGTTTTTACAGGCGGAGTCATCGTGACTAATTGCTACCGCGCCTGCTCGCGTCAATCAAAAAATTAAAAATCCTGCCGCGCCTGCTCCCGTCAATCAAAAAATTAAAAATCCTGCCGCGCCTGCTCCCGTCAATCAAAAAATTAAAAATCTTGCCGCACCCAAACACCAGAGCAACACCGCGGTGGATATTTAAATTTACCTGCCGGCAAGTAGATAAAAAAGGGGTGAAAAAACAAATGTGGCGGCGACCTAGCTAATCGGTCGAACTAGCCCAACTAGCTAGCCATCGTGCTTCACTGATGTACTCGGCGGGAAAGGTGGTCTTTCGTGATTTGACGAGTCATTTACTTGCTTCGGCGCTACGACCGAGGAGGACTCAGAAAACGCGCGGTAGGGCGTCCCACGTTAGGAAGAATATATGCGTGCACCACCCGGGAGGACCCCGAAACCATGCGGTAGGGTGTGCCACGTCTCGGCACGGAGGAAAAATGTGCGTGTAAAAATATACTGTATCAGACGTAGTACCTATGGTTCGACCTCGGGACCCAGCCAGTCAGTCGAAAACACCCCACTAGCCACACAGCTTCATCATGCAAACGTGGCACGGTTAGCTCCATCTCGACCAGCCGCAACTTCTCTTGTTCTAGGCGATTCTTCTATTTTCCAAGCTTTTTTTTAGTTGTAATAACACCACGGCAGCGCTGCTCTTCGTGTGTGCCCGTGCAAAGGTTAGATGATGGAGAGAAGAGAGATTGAGATCGCAGACCTGGGACCACCCGTAAGTGAGACAATGGTCATGCATGTGTTGACGAGGCACTCCCTCTACTCTACTCAAAGCAAGTACTGTATAACCTCAAGTTATGGGACAAAGCCAACAACCGTTCGTTTTTTCAGGCTATCGACTTACGCTTTGTAGTCCAGGTTGCCAGTTCGAATCTTGTCTTTCAGATTTGTTAGTTTTAGGTCCAAATTTGATTAATGACAAGTGGGACCCCCGTGTTTTGTTCCGATATTTCAGTGTAGGATGGTTTTTTTGAACAAGTACTTTGCACGGTTAGACAAGTAACGGCACGAGTTACATGTATTTTGCATGTTTACGAACAAAAATGACAGCAGCATAGAATATCACATCCACCCCGCAGCTTAGATACTATGGTGATACGAGTTTTTACACCGTTGGAAGTGAGATCCAATGGCTTGGGAGTAGTCTTTGTAATTATGCGCAATTTCCAAACTCTCCAAAGTTTTTTTTGTAAATAAAACATTCAGGCCTCGTGTGTGCCGCTACATCTTCGATCCAATGGCATCTGAGCAGTCTTTGTGCTTGTAAGCAGTGGCCCAACTCTTTTGGGGCTTTTCTGCAAAAAACCATTCGAACCACCAAGGAGGTGTTGGGTCACAAATCCAATGCCTTCGAAGAGCTTGTATCACCAAAGCATCTAAGGTGTGGTGGCACATGATATTCTTACATACAGGAGAATATGATGTCCTCCTTCATCTTAGATGCTATGGTGATACGAGCTTTGAGGTCATTGGATATGGGATCAAAGGGCATCTAAGTAGTTTTGTACAAATTGTGTGCAATTCTCAAACTCATCAAGGTTTCCTGCAAAAAAATTAAGACACATCATGTGAGCTGCTATATCTCATATCTACAAGCTCCAGGCAACTCGTATCGGCATATAGCATGTAAGGTATGTGGGCACATGATATTCTCCCGGGGAGGAGGGGTGGGGGGTGCACAACCAATCGGTGGTTGGGAGGGTGGGAACAAATATAATCTAAACAACCCTAAACAGAGCTCCACAGTTTTATCTAAGGTCGAGGGGTTGACCCCCGACAATCATAGCTCCGCCTAAACACAACATTTGCATGTACTGTAGTACTAGACTTAATATTCATGTTTCAGTTTCATGTTCATTTTAAATATTGAACTGAGGACCATGGATGTCTTACATTTTACTCCCTTCGTTCCTAAATATTAGTCTTTTTAGAGGCTTCAAATGGTCTGGCACATACAGATGTATATAGACATATTTTAGAGTCTAGATTCACTCATTTTGCTCCGTATGTAGTCACTTGTTGAACTCTCTAAAAGACTAATATTTAGGAATAGAAGGAGTATTTTTGAACTCGTGTCATACATGCATGGGTTGGAAAAATAGATGCACTATACTTATTGGATTGTTGTTGTGTTCGTGCGTGTGTGTCTCTGTGTGTGTGTGTGTGGTCATATGCTTGATACATACAAAGTTTTCTCACCTCCATATTGTTCATCTTTTAAATTTGAATTTGCATTGGAAAACTTACTAGGGATACCATGAAATGTGAAATCCACGTTGAGATCACTATATCACAAATTCACTCTAATTCAACGACTCGTCATAAATCAATTACCACGTTGAGATTAGTATTTGCAAGGAAAATACGGGTATTGTAATACACATAGATTCGTTCGGCAATTTAAAAGGTTCCTTTCGTATTCTCAAATGGTAGGACCCAACGGCGTACAAGCCAGACCTTGGCTCGTGTTGATCCTAAAAAAACGGGCTCGTGTCGTTCGATGGCGTGCGTGGTACGCACATTAGGCAACCCCAACCAGTCGAGCCTCAGCGTTTCAAGTCGAAATATCTAGCGGCCAGAATTCCAGCCCTAGGAAATTCCCCTCATGTCCCCGGTCCATAATGACTACCGATGAACCACGGAGGGATGCTTTAGTAACTAGACAACGTTACCTACCGTGCCGAGCACGATTCAATTCCCTCGGTTGCCGCTCGTCAATGACACCCATCGACTGCCTTGCCTAGTACTACTACTACTACACCAGGATGAGCACAGAATTGAGCCCGTTTGTTCGTGCCTAGTACTTTTTTTGTTCGTGCCTAGTACTTGAGTTAATATATCAGGCAATGCACTGGTACAGAGGGATTATCCTTTTACTCCCTCCTTTCCGGTTTATAGGGCTTATCTCAAAATTTTAGTTTTCCCATTTTATAAGTCTCAATTTGGTTGTTCCCCATCACATGTTCAGATTTCAAGGTGCAATAAATCATTACATGCAAGTATTAAGAGAAAATTGACCAATGCATGTACTTTATGCATGCATGCATTGCAATTAATGCATTCGTAAACACAATTTTTGAGGAAAACAAGCGCATTAATTGAGTGGTTTTGCAAACTACAACAATTGTTCCACCACTCACCATCTACCTTGGTTGGTGAGATTTTTGAATTGAGCCCTATAAATCGGAAAAGAGGTTTAACTAAGCAAAATGTTTGACCAAATCCTTTCTTAAGAAATACAACAGGACAGATGTACGGCTTGAAAATTTATCGCATGATGCAGGTTATGATATTCTTCCGAATCCTGGGTCTTAAATTTCAGAAAATCCAAAAGGGAGCATAAATTCTTGAAACTGAGCATGGTCACGTGATATGGCACAAATATTACTTCGTAAGTTTTTTCTTCAATTCGAGACAAGCTGCTTATGACAAGTTGCACAAATGAAGAGCCAAGGTATTTTGGAACAAAGACCTGTCACGTTTTTTTGAGGGAAAACACCTGTCACATTAAGGCGAACACTTTCTGAGGGAGTCCTAGATTAGGGGGTGTCCGGATAGCCGAACTATCACCTTTGGCCGGACTCCTGGACTATGAAGATACAAGATTGAAGACTTCGTCCCATGTCCGGATGGGACTTTCCTTGGCATGGAACGCAAGCTTGGCGATACGGATATGTAGATCTCCTACCATTGTAACCGACTCTGTGTAACCCTAACCCTCTTTGGTGCCTATATAAACCGGAGGGTTTTAGTCCGTAGGACAAACAACAATCATACCATAGGCTAGATTCTAGCGTTTAGCCTCTCTGATCTCGTGGTAGATCTACTCTTGTACTACCCATATCATCAATATTAATCAAGCAGGAGTAGGGTTTTACCTCCATCGAGAGGGCCCGAACCTGGGTAAAAACATCGTGTCCCTTGTCTCCTGTTACCATCTGCCTAGACGCATAGTTCGGGACCCCCTACCCGAGATCCGCCGGTTTTGACACCGACATTGGTGCTTTCATTGAGAGTTCCTCTGTGTCGTCATCTTTAGGCCCGATGGCTCCTCCGATCATCAACAACGATGCGGTCCAGGGTGAGACTTTTCTCCCCGGACAGATCTTCGTATTCGGCGGCTTTGCACTGCGGGCCAATTCGCTTGGCCATCTGGAGCAGATTAAAAGCTACGCCCCTGGCCATCAGGTCAGATTTGGAAGTCTGAACTATACGGCTGACGTCCGCGGAGACTAGATCTCCGACAGGTTCGAGCCACAGCCAAGCGCTCCGCACTGTCACGATGGGCATGATCTAGCTCTGCCACCGGACAGTGCCCTGGAGGCCGCACAAGTGTCCGCTCCGACCCTTAGCTCGGAGCCGACTGCGCCGATCGAGGACGGGTGGCTGAACACCGCCCCGGAGGCTGCTATCTCTATGGTGATTGAGCCGAACACCAACCCTGTCCTTTGCGAAGCTCGTAATTCCAAGGTGTCGGACTCCTCTCCGGACTCTGAACCTTCCACGCCCCTGCCAATCGAATCCGATTGGGCGCCGATCATGGAGTTCACCACCGCGGACATCTTTCAGCACTCGCCCTTTGGTGACATCCTGAATTTACTAAAGTCTCTCTATTTATCAGGAGAGCCCTGGCCGGATTTTGGTCAGCAAGGTTGGGATGCGGATGACGAAGAAATTCAAAGGCTCGTCGCCACTGCGCGTAGCCTGAGAAAGCAGAAGCGGAAGCTCCAAACAGCGGAAGATGCGCTCAGATCAGATGGAGCAAAGTACTCAACACCGCAGACAAATACAGCAATAGTTGCCGAACAACGAGCTACCCGAAGCGAAAACTACTACCCAAATTTGATGAGGAGGCTGTAGAGCCCCCGCAATCAAAGAACAAGGAGACCACCCGGTTGGATAGACGACCCCATGGCAAACATAGAGCGGCAAACGGTGCCGCACACAAGCCGGCATGCGATCCGCACACAGATTCGCATCAAAAAGATGGCCCAGTTAGATCTATCTACGGGCCAAGAAAGCAAGCTCTAGTAAGCAATGCAACACATCAAGTATCCGAATATTACGGTACACCTAAATATAGGGGTGTCGCACACCCCCTATGTTTCACCGATGAGGTTCTGGATTATGAATTTCTAGCGGGATTCAAGCCCGTAAACATAGAGGCATACGACGGAACAACAGACCCTGGAGTCTGGATTGAGGATTACATCCTCCACATACACATGGCTAGAGGAGATGACCTCCACGCCATAAAATACTTACCCCTCAAGCTCAAAGGGCCAGCCCGACATTGGCTCAAAAGCCTCCCAGAAAACACCATTGGAAGTTGGGAAGAGCTTGAGGATGCTTTTCGGGCAAATTTTCAAGGGACCTATGTCCGACCTCCGGATGCAGACGATTTAAGTCACATAACTCAACAACCCGGAGAGTCAGCCCGAAAATTCTGGAACAGACTCCTTACTAAAAACAACCAAATAGTCGACTGTCTGGACGCCGAAGCCTTAGCAGCCTTCAAACACAATGTCCAAGACAAATGGCTCCCCAGACACCTCGGCCAAGAAAAGCCAAGAACAATGGGCGCATTAACAAGCCTCATGACCCGCTTTTGCGCGGGAGAGGATAGCTGGCGGGCAAGATGCAGTACCAGCGACCCAAGTACATCCGAAGTCAGGGATGGAAACGGGAAACCGCAACGCAGCAAGGACCGGCACCGGACCAAGGGAAATAGCCCAAAGAGCACGACAGTCAATGCCGGATTCAAAAGCTCTCGGCAGAATCATAAACAACTACCCCTTAAAGATAACAGGGATGAGCTATCTAACTTAAACACAATTTTGGACAAGATATGCCAAATCCACAGTACTCCCAGGAAGCCTACAAACCATACCCACAGAGATTGTTGGGTCTTCAAGCAGTCCGACAAACTCAACACCAAACACAAGGGGCTCGACACACCAAGCGAGGACGATGATGAACCCCACAAGCAGAGCACCGGAAAACAAAAGAATTTCCCACAAGAAGTCAAAACAGTAAACTCACTTCACGTGATGAAAGGGAAAAATAGAGTGGCGCCCATAGAGGTACGCGCCATACGGCCTATCCCAGAGGAGTCCTGCCACTAGTTGTTAAAACCAATCACCTTCGACCATCAGGATTACTCTAGAAGTATCCGGAATGCAGGATGGACTGCCTTGATATTAGATCCGATAATTGACGGACTCCAATTTACACAAGTCCTAATGGATGGCGGCAGTGATCTAAACCTGCGATACCAGGACACAATCCGCAAAATGGGGATAGACCCAACCAAAATTCGCCATAGCAACACTTCCTTTCAAAGGGTAATGCCAGGCCCATATGCCCATTGTACGGGCTCTCTACTGCTAGAAGTTGTGTTCGGCTCACCCGACAACTTCCGCCATGAAAAGTTAACCTTCCACCTCGCCCCGTTCACAAGTAGCTACCAAGCACTACTGGGACGTGAAGCTATCGCCCGCTTTAACGCAATACCGCATTATGCATCCCTTACACTTAAAATGCCCGGTCCGCGAGGCATCATCTCCTTAAAGGGAAATACCGAGTGTTCCTCGAGCGCGGAAGATGGTGTGACTGCCTTGACAGCCACACACTAAGCCAGCTTCACCAATCAAAGCACCTAAACAGGTCGTTCAGACCCCGGACACGGCTAGACGAGTCCGGCGTAAACATACAAGGGCGTACTAGCCGCATACCCCTGTACAAGGGGTTCCGTGCATGTACAACAAGAGACAATAAAGCTCAATTTTATTAATTTTTTGAATTGTACTTTGTTTATTTAGTATAACGTACATTTTCGCACGATCTTTTTCAACTAAGTTCCCCTCATTTACAGATGAACACCATGCTACACCCGTCCAGGATACGGCACAACGGAGACACAGGCGCAGACGTGCAGTAGGGACCCGTGACAAGGATTCTTTTCAGATTAAGACCCTGCGTAAACCTTTTTTACTGTCTCTTGTTGATACACATCCCCTGGTTTCTTGCCATAACCGAGGAGGAGGCTGGCGTTTTGGCATGGGCCACGTCAGAATTTTGCGCGTACCTGGACACCAGGGGATTATTACCAAGGGCGTTGTTCGGTCCATTTTCATAAAGACCGAATACCTTAGGGAGTGTTCGACGTCTCGAGTTAGGCCTTATATGCATCAGCTTCGAACCATGTCTTTGGTCAAATGTTGGGTTTGCCCGGCTCCTGTGTTTTGCTTCCTTACGTTCCGCTCTATCGGCTAAGGCGGCATCAGGAGAACTATTGCGATTGTGCCCCGGTTCGGCCAGGTGAGCACCTCAGTAGAGAAAGCCGAAAACTAACTGTCATGATATAGCGTGAGACTGGTCAACCACTCGATGACCCGCCGGAATCTATAGGATTCCTCTGCATTGACGAAGGGTCGTTTCCCGGTCAGGCACATACGCGCCCCGAATTCGGGTGAGCGCGGTGCCCCTAGGGGCTATATAGTAGCCCCACTGTCAAACTCCTATGGCTAAGTGAAAGTGATAAAGCATTATAGTCCGGTTGCCTAGTTTGCTGCGCTACCACCTCCTTTATAGGACCAAGACGTTGGATCAAGTGTGAAAATGCGCCTTTTGCAAACACCCCCGCATTATATGCGTGGGGGCTGAAGCCGAAGACTGCCATCTTTCAGGTTATATATACATATACATTAGCGGCCGCACAGGAGGTATTTTAATTCTTGAAAGGCACAAGTATAAAAAGCTTTTATATTCCATCGATACATTGTTTCACAATAATACATGTTATTCGAACATAATATCCTTCGAGCACTACGTCTCTATTAAACGAGCGCCCTGCAGAACTTCCTGAAAATAGTGCTCGACAGGTACTCGGCTTCCGTCTGAATCTTGGGATGCAACATCGGTGGCCTTCATGTCCGCCCAGTATGTCTTGACACGGCAAGATCCATCCGCGCACCCTCTATGCATGCCGACCTCCTCATTGCATTGATATGCGGCACCGCACCAAGGAACTGCTGCACCAAGCCAAAATAACTCTTCGGCTCGGGCCTTTTCGGCCACAGAAGACTCACGACATCCTTCAAGGCATGTTCGGACAACCTATTCAGCTCCGCCCATTCGGCCAAGCGATCGGTTAATGGAAGTGGGCGCTCTGGACTATGGAACTGCGACCAAAAAACCTTTTCCATTTCATGATCTTTTTGATCTCGTAAGTGTTCGGCCGCGTCCGCGGCACTTGCCACCTAGTCCAGATAAGCATCCTCCGCACTCCACAGCCGGTCCAACTGAGCATATTTAGGATCCACGAATTTCCTCCGCAACAGAAAGGGCTTTCCAGCCGCGATATCTCCGGCCTGACCCAGGTCCTCCTTCATAGCTCTCATCGCAGAGCGAGCATCCTTGGCCTCGGTAGTGGCCTTCTTCAGGTCCTCTTGCACCGCTTGATCTTCTTTTTCAAGAAGCTTGCAACGCTCGGCAGCATTCTTCAACTTCACGGCCATCTCGGCCATTTCCTTCTTGCTTCAGCAGTGAGCAGCTTGTTCGGCTTTTAGCTCTTCGGCCGCCTTTAAGGCAGCCGCATCACTCTTTCTGGCCTGCTCCTTGGCTCGAGCGAGCTCCGCCCGAAGATTCTCCATGGCAGCGGCACCATCTGCATCAAGCATACATGTTGTAAGGCACGGGCATCAAGCTCCCTTACCAGGTGTCCGCGGAGAAATTGCATACCTTGTGACTCGTCAAGTCGCCTATTGACAAGCGCGATGTCGGCATCGGCCATGTCAAGTTGCCGCTTTAGTTCGTCACATTCATCAGTCCGGCTAGCCACCGGACCCTTCACCACCTACATAGGAAGGGCGACACATTATACCTGGGATTATGATCCTCGGCGCGCTATCATTTTTCACAACACACCGAGCCTCAGGGGCTACTATCTACACAGGGCGCATTTTATATGCGGAACTGTCAGACGGTACATCATTTTGCGTACCTCAAAACCTGTTAGTAAACTTCTGATGGCTTCGTGCAATCCGCTCTCAGCGGATGAAATCCTTTCAATCACCGTACCCATTAACGCACGGTGATCTTCTGAGATAGACGCTCGCCCGAGCAGATCCTTCAACTCCTCCGACTGTACACCAGGTGGTTCCGGACTCGTCTGATGGCCTTTTTCGAAGGCCGGACACGGAGGGCTTTGAGGGGACATACGACTGCCTTCCGACCCCGCCGGACTCGGAGAAACCCTCCGCGACGACACCTCAGGGTCGCCTGCCTCGCAAGACGGTACGGCAGGGGGAGGTGTTTCGCTCTCTATCATCTCCGGATGAAGATCCCCCGAAGAAGAGCTCTGCTGAGAAGGGCTGAGATCCGGACTAGAAGGTAAAATTTCGGTTATCTTCATCAGAAATAGGGCAGGGTTATCTTCATCAGAAATAGGGCAGGGATATCCTTTATTTTAAAAAAACTCCCCTTTTTACTTACGGCTCGGTGGAGGGCTGATCCCCTTGGGGGCATAATGCGGCCGAGGCATCTCTCGGTGCAGGACCCTATGGCGAAGATTTCTTCCCCCGCTTTGAGACCATGGTCTTCGGGTCTTCAGAGGCGGTCCTCTTCTTCCCTTGGATGGAGGGATTCTCGATCCCTCCTTTCCTGACAGCCTCCTTCACGGAGGCGGTAGCTTCCTTGTTCCCCCCTTCACCTTCTTCCGAAGGCGCAACCTCCAGCATCCTGGTTAACACAAGATCCGGCGTGGTCTCAGGGAGGGGGGCCGGACACCTGATTAACTTTGCTTTCACTATCCACTCCTGTTCAAGGAACAACTCTTTTAAAGGGCAAGTTCGTGATAAATATGGGATAGCGTGTCCGGGTATAGGGCTACTTACTTGAGTATCCGGGCGATTGCAGCTCATACATGTGTCCTCGGTCAAGTCCGGACACATCGCTTGTGATCTGAAGAGAAGCTTGTACATCTCCACGGGCGTCGCGCCCATAAAATGTTGGAGAGCTCGTGGTCCCTCCGGGTTAAATTCCCATAGGCGAAGGGGGCGATGTTTGCAGGGCAGGATGCGACGAATCAACATGATATGCGCTACTACGACCAGAGTGATCTCTCTCTCTCTAGGAGGTCTTGAATGCGGCCCTGCAACAAGGGCACCTTCTTGGACGGCCCCCAGTCAAGTCTTTTATTGACCCATGACGCCAGCCACGGTGGAGGACCCGAGCGAAAGGCAGGTGGTGCCACCCATTTGGTGCCCCTGGGATCTGTGATATAAAACCACTCTTGTTGCCATAGGCTGAGCTCCTCTTGAAAAGAGCCCTCGGGCCACGGAACATCAGCATTCTTGCTTATAACAGCCCCTCCGCACTCTGCCTGCTGCCCCTTGATCATCTTCGGCTCCACTTTGAAGGTCTTGAGCCACAATCCGAAGTGAGGGGTAATGCGGAGGAAGGCTTCGTATACGACAATGAACGATGAGATGTGGAGGATGGACTCCGGATCCAAGTCATGAAATTCCAACCCATAATAAAACATGAGCCCGCTCATGAAGGGGTCCGTCGGGAAGCCTAGCCCCCGAACGAAGTGAGATGCGAACACCACGCTTTCACTAGGCTTGGGAGTGGGAATAACCTGCCCTTGGGCAGGCAGCCTATACAAAATTTCGTCGGTTAGATACCTGGCATCTCTTAGCCTTAGCATGTCTTCTTCCGTAACGGAGGAAGGCACCCACCGGCCTTGCAGGTTGGAGCCGGACATCATCGAAGGTCCGAAGCGCCTGAATCTGAAGCTTTGGGTGTTGGAACTCGAGGCGAGGGGCAGATTTGATTGAGATTGAAAGAAAGGAGCAGAGCCTTGGTGACGGTGTCCTGGAATAGGGGGTACTCACCACGTCGTCTCCCGATCAGGTGGATTGGGCCGAGGATCCCCATGGCCGTATACTCATGGGCCACTCCGGACAGTTGCCGCATACAAGGAAGAATCCACAAGACTTGGTGATCAAGACAAGGACTCCCCCCCCACCGGCGTCTTCGGCTAGGACTCTTGTTATCCTAGGCCTCTGGTGCATTATATAAACCGGGGCCAGGCTAGTTGATAGAGATATACAACAACAATCATACCATAGGCTAGCTTCTAGGGTTTAGCCTCTTTGATCTCGTGGTAGATCCACTCTTGTAACACACATCATCAATATTAATCAAGCAGGACGTAGGGTTTTACCTCCATCAAGAGGGCCCGAACCTGGGTAAAACATCGTGTCCCTTGCCTCCTGTTACCATTGATCCTAAGACGCACTGCTTAGGGCCCTCTACCCGAGATCCGCCGGTTTTGACACCGACATTGGTGCTTTCATTGAGAGTTCCGCTGTGTGATCGGTGAAAGGATCAATGGCTCGACTGCAGGTCAACTACGACGTCGGCTTCTTCGTCACCAGCTCGACTGGTCACCTTGGCTTGACCGAGGACTGCACACTACCTCCGATCGTCATGTTCAAATGAGGGCCTTCATCAACATCAACTCTGATTTTTATCAGGATCATGGAGGAGTAATCCATGAAGCTCGGGGGCTCAACGTGAACATTAACCTCGGGCGACCGTGCTGTTTTTCTGGATGACAAACTTGTATCCGCTGCCACTTCCTCCTCGAGTGTCGCCTAAATGATTACTTAGGTGGAATTATGCGGAATTAAGTCTACAACAACCCTGCAAAAATTTCGTCGAGTTCCGATGGAGGAATCTACGGCAATCTCCGATATACCGGAGCCCTATTGAATCTGGACGAGAATCTAGACGAGTTTAGGGTACGGTATCCAGCATCTAGCTCGGATGTCCTTTGGAAGATCCAACCGTTGATTTGCTGTGGAATTACCATATCTACCACCTGCCAAAAATTCAGCTCGATCCGACCGTCCAAACTCCGGGAAACTTCCGATTAGTGCGTCACTTTTTGGATCTACTTTCTGCGCGAGAATGAATCCGACCCGAATTCATCTTCTTTATGAACGGGATCTCGGACATCCTTTTTGAAGGAAGTTTTCGTATGGGGTGTTGTGTTTTATTCTCAAACACATCCCAGTAGTATTGAAAGTATTCTTGCAATACGAACTTCACCGTCACACCGGTGTCAAACCAGCCCGACAACATCACTCCACGGCGGCCGACCTGCGTTAGACACATCGTCGCTTTGTTGAGCCGAGCTCAATTTCTTCGGAGCATCATCTCGGCCAGCCGAACAATAGTTCGGCATCGCAAAGGATAAATCGTCACCAACATCGCCGCCCCACGGATTACACGGAGCGGGCACACCTGCATCGTCACACGGTCACTACATCAAGTCGGCATCGACCACGTCACGACCTGCATCGCTGGACCGGGGGCTTCATCATCTCTTCATCAACCTACTCCGGAGACTTCGGCGTCGCTGGTCGACCAGCTCCGACACGTTAGCTGGACCGAGGGCTTTCCCTCGGCGAGCCAACCTTTGCCAGCATCACCATGCCGTTGCTTTATCGCCCATCAGGCGATAGGTGTGTGGATCGAGTCCCAATTTTGGGAATCACCTTTCTTCGGATTACTACAACAAATAAGCCAGGTGCTATTAATCCTAATATGTTTTGCTTGTTAGGGTTCATTTTTCCCAATGAATATTACTCTGGTTTGTCCGTCATATGTACGCAGGTCTATCAAATGGTGGCCGCATTAACGAGGTCGCACGGTGGTTCGGTCAGTTTCCGTACATAGTCCGGCGAACGCCGCATCCGGAACTTGAACCGACCTGTGAATTCAGGCCTTGCCATGCCTTTACCGCCTCACGCCGCCGCCCTGCATCGACATTGACTTCGGCTCCAGGCCATATTTCTTTTAATACTCACTTTGCATAAATTATTTGTTATGCAACGAATTTTTTATTACTATTATCTCCGGTTTGCACTATTTTTTGTGCACAGGAAAATGATCCAGCCGGACTATATCCTTTGGCGTCACCTCGGCTGGACGGGGGGCTTCATCAACACTTCATTACCCCATGCCGGGGACTTCTGCATCACCCTATCGTCCTACATTGACCGTGCTATGTCACCACTTCGGAGTGCCGAGCTCTTTGCTCCGCCACCTCGGGACCGGCTCTGGGATGGAACCTTGTCCCGCATCACGCTCGGACCGCATCGTCAATACCGAACACATTAACCAGCTAAGTTTCCTTCATGCTCAAAGTTTTAAAAATTCTAACTTGTGTTCGGTTCGACCAAGCGACTTTCTCGGAAAAACGTTGCTTGTAAAAATCTTCCTTGTCGAAACTTTGTTCGCACACACTTGACGCGCTACCCGCGCTCATTATACCTGGGGGCTTCTTTAACAGAAGCTTATTAATTCGGGCTTTATGCCCAACACATCTGTCACACTTTCGCATGTACCTTTTATTCACCATTATATGCATCGATATGACTTAAGTTTTGGCCGAGCTGGGTTGCCTGGCTCCTATGCTTACCCCTACGTTCCCGATTGTTCGGCTAGGTGGTAAAGGGAGCACCTCTGCGATTGTTACTGCCGGGTCAGCCGGATGTGTACCTCAGACTGGGTGAAGCCGAAAGCTAGCGTTCTTAAGGGAATACTCGGTCGGTGAACTAAAAGATGATTTCTTACCTATTTATTTACCTGCCCCCAGATGTTTTTCTGCTCTTTTCGCAGTCCGGACATGCACTTTAGGGCATATGCCTCCCAGGGAAAGGAACCCCTAACGAAACTATTCTCCCTGGAAGATGTTTCTTACTAACCATGTAATATAACATAACTAGTTGGGCACTTGTCTGATAAAGCACTAATGACCCCTACGCCTGGTCTCCACGCATGCCCCGGTTTTTATAACCACGAGGGTATTCGGACACACTCCGGACTATTGGGTCCAGAGGTTGAAGCGAAAAGGTCCGCTACGACAAACGATCTACAATCCGACTAGAAGGCATTCTACATGTCACCTTACATTATATAGTCAACTTTTACCCAAGTCACTTGGGGGCTCTTATGTTTATTTGAGCCGTTTCATACTAAGTGTTTCTCTTCCTAGCCGTTGCAAAGTTTTTATTATTATTTATCACTCCTTTTTTTTCAACACAAGTGTGCGGTTACTAGCCGTAGGCTGACCCGCTTGAAGTTTTGAGATAGGATGTGTCATGTTAAAGCACGGCAGAAGCACCATTTGTTTCTAAAGTCCAATTTTTGGATTGGCACCGAACACTTGATCTAGTTCGGACACTAACCTTTTGAATAAGTTTTTTGGCTTTTCGAGCCCATGGCACTTTTAAACTATTTGTGTGTTTTCAGCACAAGTCTCGCAGTGCAACGCCAGACACCTTTAGAGATTCGGCAAAAACATTCTCGGCTATTGCTATATATGCATCGGTTTCGAATTGTGTCTTCGGTCAATAGTTGGGTTGCCCGGCTCCTGCGCTTGCCTCCTATGTTCCGCTTTGTTCGGCTAGCTGTGCAAAGGGAGAACCACTGCGATTGTGCCTCCAGCTCACATGGTTAAGCACCTGAGTGGAGAAAGCCGAAAACTGACTGTTACAATAAGCGTAAACCGGTCGGCGATCCGATGACGGTGTTAAACGACGGGCCATTCATAACAATGGCCAAAGTGTTTACGGCTTGACCTCGACTGTCGCCGAACACTACCGGGGGCTATTAACTGGCCTCCCACACTAAATCCTCGATATTTTGCTCTTACATTGGAGCCGAGGTTTCATGATCATGCTTAACATGACAACCCAAAGAAAGGAACCGATAGCGGGACTATTTTCTTTGGAAGACATTTCTTCTGTTAAATAGTAATATAACATGTCTCTCCGTGTACCTTTGTTTATAAAACCGCATGGCCAGATTGCCTCGTTTGTTCTAAATCTTTGCCCTCATAAAGGTTTTATAAAGCAGGACAAACACTCCTCGGCTATTGGCCGAGGAGGTGGAAGCCGATGGTCGGTCAACAAAGTTTTTGTACAATGCGGATCCGAGCATTAATGACATAAAGTACTTGGATACATAGAGTCATTACACATAAATTTGTGATTTTACTATGGATATCGATCCTTAATTCGGCCTCCCGTGCCCGCATTAAGGCTCGGGGGCTACTGGGCTTCGGGCTTATTATTTACAAATATTAAAGGGGCACATCAATCCCCTGATCTGGTGTTGCCACCCGACCAGTGTCTCGGGGGCTACTGCGTTGCCTGTTCTATGCAAAAAATTTTAAGTGCAATATAGTTTTCGAGGAGATTTTGATCCTCAGGTTGGTCAGCCGCACCCAACCTGAGTCTCGAGGACTGAGCACGCCGCTTTTTGAGTCCCGAAGTATTCTGCCGAGCTAGGACTTGATCCTCAGACCGATTTTGCAAATCAACATGAGTCTCAGCGGCTACGGGGATCAGCGGTCTTATGTCATCCTTCATGTGCATCTCGGGTTTTAGACCGATACCCACCTTGAAGTCTACTGGCACCAATCAAAAATATTGACAAAAATCGGCCCACATTCGGGGTGGTGCACCACCTCAGAAGCAGTCCGGCGTAAAGCTCGGGCGCTAGTGGCTGGCTCCATAGAGGGCACTTCCGGCATTAAGCTCGGCTAAACTCCTTCAAACTTCTTTGAACCAAGGTGATTTACGACACCTCGGATACATAGTCCGGCGTTGGAGCTCGGATACCGTCCGGCATTGGAGCTCGGATACATAGTCCGGCGTTAGAGCTGGGAAGCAGTCCGACATTGGTGCTCGGCTGCAAAAGATACATCGAATGCAGTCCGGCGTTGGAGCTCGGACGCAAGAGGACGTTGCCACCCGGGAACAACCTCAAACCCGAGGCATGGCATAAAAATAACAAGGCATTGATAAAGGCCGTAAACTTAAAGGGGCTCCTCGGATACCCAACGTGTAAACTCGTCGAATGCATTTCGGCGATCCTCAAGATAGAAGATGAGAAGATTTGTTGAACCAGTTTTCAAGACCGGCAACCGAAGATGAAGAACAGTTCGGAAGAATCGAGGAGCGTCCCTAACTTGAAGACCGGTTCAGGGGGCTACTGACGGTGTCCTGGACTAGGGGGTACTCACCACGTCGTCTCCCGATCAGGTGGATTGGGTCGAGGATCCACATGGCCGTATACTCATGGGCCAGTCCGGACAGTTGCCGCATACAAGGAAGAATCCACAAGACTTGGCGATCAAGACAAGGACTCCCCCCCACCGGCGTATTCGGCTAGGACTCTTGTTATCCTAGTCCTCTGGTGCATTATATAAACCGGGGCCAGGCTAGTCGATAGAGATATACAACAACAATCATACCATAGGCTAGCTTCTAGGGTTTAGCCTCCTTGATCTCATGGTAGATCCACTCTTGTAACACACATCATCAATATTAATCAAGTAGGACGTAGGGTTTTACCTCCATCAAGAGGGCCCGAACCTGGGTAAAACATCGTGTCCCTTGCCTCCTGTTACCATTGATCCTAAGACGCACTGCTTGGGACCCCCTACCCGAGATCCGCCGGTTTTGACACCGACACTTGGTCTCTTTATAAAGAGGTTGAATACCAAGAGCCTTCCCTGTGACCGTTCGGGACTCGCCTTCGATAGAGGAGACGTGCCAACATGCACGACTAGGTTACCCGCGCCCGTATTAATGATAATCCCGGAATAAGGGGACACGATCTCTGCTTTGACAAGACGTGCCAAGGAAACCACCTCGCTAAACGCGCTGAGGTGGGACAATAAAAACGATTCGAATAAAGGCTTGGCCGTGGTGTGATTTCACGCCACGGAATACGTCAGCAGATTGAATTTGTGTAAATATTATTCTCTCTACGGTGGTATGTGGAACTTATCTTGCAGAGCCGGACACTATCCTTGTGTTCAAAATCTTCTATGAAGTATTCAGAGGAGGAACCCGCCTTGCAATGCCGAAGACAATATGCGCGCCGCACTCGTCGTCATTGAAGCCTGGTTCAGGGGCTACTGAGGGAGTCCTGGATTAGGGGGTGTCCGGATAGCCGAACTATCACCTTTGGCTGGACTCCTGGACTATGAAGATACAAGATTGAAGACTTCATCCCGTGTCCGGATGGGACTTTCCTTGGCGTGGAAGGCAAGCTTGGCGATACGGATATGTAGATCTCCTACCATTGTAACCGACTCTGTGTAACCCTAACCCTCTTCGGTGCCTCTATAAACCGGAGGGTTTAGTCCATAGGACGAACAACAATAATACCATAGGCTAGCTTCTAGGGTTTAGCCTCTCTTATTACGTGGTAGTTCTACTCTTGTACTACCCATATCATCAATATTAATCAAGCAGGAGTAGGGTTTTACCTCCATCGAGAGGGACCGAACCTGGGTAAAACCATCGTGTCCCTTGTCTCCTGTTACCATCCGCCTAGATGCATAGTTCGGGACCCCCTACCCGAGATCCGCCGGTTTTGACACCGACACTTTCACTATTGAAACCGTGGGCGTTTACGTGCCGCCACGAGTCCCCGCTTCTCATCGGCAGGTGCCGTCCCAGCAAGCGTGTGAGTCGACAGGAGGCGTGCGAGCAGACCGCTGCGCCGGCTGTCAGGGAGGCGTGCAAGCAGACTGCTAAGCAGACTCACCGGGAGGCGAGCCCTTTGACCAGGCTCCGCCACCCACCATCGTCCCAACTACTCCCACTTTTAATGTCGCCGGCGCCGTAGTTTAAAATCAACCCCGCACCACCCGGTATCGCTACAATCCTCTCTCTTCCTCTCCGATTCTCCTGTCGTCTACCTCCAACTAGCCTGACCTAAACGTACGCGATGCCGCATCACGATGGTCTGCCCTTAGTGTTCCAGTTTCATGAGGAAGACACCCAGCCGGAGTCTCAAGAACATAAGGCGCTTTGGGACGAGCTTGAACTGGCCTCGCGGGAAGACGCCGCGCCTGTCCCCGCTCCCCTTCCGGCTCCCGTCGCCCTGACTGCGCCAGCGCCCATCCTCGTGGCATTGATGGGCTGGGAGCTTCACATTGTCGTCGAGCTTGATGCCACGGGGTTCCACGAGGTCCCCGCCGACTTTCACGCGCCCGTGCACCTGCCAGCGCATGCGCCTACGCGTGCACTGACGCACGCGCCCGTGCCGGTGCCCGTGCACCTGCCAGCGCATGCGCCTGCGCGTGCACTGACATGCGCGCCCATGCCAGTGCCCATGCACATGAATGTCTCCACCGCGCCGTTGACAGCGCCTGTCCCGCGGGTGCCAGTGCCCCCCTCAGCGACATGGATGGCCACCATCGACTGCTTCCTTGCACCAACGCCAGTCGCCTCCTCCCGCCAGTTGACTCGCTCCGAAGTCCAGAACATTTTGGCCTTCCTTGAAACTAGGCCAACGTCCAGGAGTACGCCAACAACGGCGCAAGACGCCGCCGTCGCCGTCGGTCAGTGGCCCGACGACACACAGAGCACGGCACAGGAGCCGCTTCCCACCACGAGACGCCCCCGCTGCCGCCACGTAATCTAAATTTGCCATGAAAAATGTTCGGATTGCCATGCTTAAAATCCGAACGTTTATCATTTCCGTTTATTTTATATTGATCGTCGCATAATTTAAAGTCGGAGTCAGACTGAACGAAATGTATGGTTTGATCGATTGAATGTTCTGCTAGAGCCGTATCAAATTAAATATAAAACATCATCAAGCCACATGTATTCCTTGTCATCCAACGACCTAGACTGCTTCAATGTCGAGCGCTCAACACGTTTAGCGTGCAGTTAATTTCATGCCAAAAATAGTGCTAATCACATGACAACACTCAAATAATATCCTAGTAGTTAATATCCGCATGCACTTAATATACTTCCAAATTAACGTGCATTGCACGTACACACTGACTAGTGCTGCTAGTACGTGAAACTGGTGCCGTGACTTGTGAGTTGTGAACGCGTCCAGATATGGTCAACGGCAACATCGCTCGCGAGTTCTTCCTGTTTGCCCGTGCCTCTAAACGCAGAAGGGGAGGAGAGAGAGAGAACACATGCAACCCACCAGTAAGTGAAGGCGAATAGTACTAAAAATAATATTACATGTTATCCATTAATTAGGCTGTGGTAATATAAAAACATTATGTGAACAAAGGGGGTACAACAAACATTGCTATTCTACGTATGTTGCCTATTGACGTGCGGCTTGAAGGCCCGGTCGCATGTTCGATCCTCGTCCTTTTTTTTAATTTGTATATGGGTCCAAATTTGTTTCATGACATGTGGGCCCCTTGGTGTGTAGTTTGTAGCACTTTAATTTGTGGGTCGAAATTTGTTCCATTCCAAGTGGACTATCGTTGTGTAGTTTTGTAGCTTATTTATAATAATTAAAGAGAACAACATAGTTTTTTCAATAATACCATGGTGCGACGTTGAAGGTGAGAAAGGACGTGCGAGAGAGCGATGACCGAGCCAGAGGGAAATCAACTAGGGGAGTTGCATGGGTTGCAACGGCGTTTGGAGTAGTTGTGGCCCAAATGCTACGAAAATATAATCTAAACCGATCGGAATAAATGCCTACACAAATTAATCCAAGGTTGGAGTGCCCCTCGCAATGTAAATAGCTCTGGCTTTGCAAGGGATGGAGAGGTAGTAGCTTCAACGCGTGGAAGATACGGTATGAGAAAGCAAGGTCAATCGAAAGTGAGTGTGGTCCGACATTCATTGAACAAATATATATATATGCTCCGGAGACATATTGTCCGATTGAGCTTTTGGTAAGGGTGAGGGCTGTAAGATAGAGCTTGAGAGATGATCCAGTCACAGACGTGTAGATATATTTTGTGCGTGGGAGGAAGCAAGGTCAACCGATCACATAGGGTCGCCGTGCGATCGAAAGAGTGAGACGGGTTGGAGAGAGTGACCTAGATAGACGATGTGCGTGAGAGAGTATACAATGTGAATAGGTTGAATTGGGCTCAAACATGGTGATATATCATTTTTGTCCGAGAAAGAGCGAGGTAAATCGAGACACACACACACACACACACACACAGAGAGATTGAGTGAGCGTGGTCCACCATGAGGTCGAAAGAGTGGCGGCGGCTTGGATGGACTGACCTAGATAGACAATCTGCGTGAGAGAGTATAGAGTGTGTCGATCGAGGCCCGAACAGGGAGATATATCGTTTGTGTGTGAAAGAAAACAAGGTTAAACGAGACTCAGATAAAGAGAGCGAGATTGAGAGAGTGTGGCCCGCCGTGCGGAAGAAAGAGTGAGACAGTCTCAAGG
>NC_041381.1:197777875-197816493 GCF_002162155.2 Triticum dicoccoides
AGGTAAATACATTTGGTAACATGAGTGGAAAAAGGTGTTGTGTAGTTGAGAGACTTAGAGATCGAAACATGGAGAGAAAGAATGAACATGTGTTGGCAACCGATAGCTTGCTAAGGTGGTTAGGAGAGGAAGATTGACCGATACAGGAAGTATGTAACGTTTGTGCGCGCGGGGGGGGGGGGGACTAAAAACAACATTTGAATGTACATAGTACGAGACTTAATATCGATGTTTCAATTCGGTGTACATTGTAAGATTTGAACCGAGGACCAGGCATACGGGTAATTATTTCGAATTCGTGCCATACTAAGTTTCGAAAAGTTGACACTGGCTCAATTTGTTGTGCTATTTTGTAGGTCATATGTTTGAATCCATCCAAAAGTTTTCTCACTACCATGGTGTTCATCATATACACATGAATTTGTATTAAAAAAGTAGCATGGATACAGTGAAATGCGAAATCCACGTTAGAATTGGAGATCGCTACATGACACACACTCTAATTCAAATAACTAACTATGTGACACACACTCTAATTCAAATAAATAATTATGTGACACACTCTAATCCACGTTAGCGTGGGTACCGTTTCGATTTTTTTTTCAAATAACTCCTCATTAATTAATTTATAGTACTCCCTATGTTCACTTTTATAAGACATTGAAGACATTTCAGACAATGTGCAAAACAGTTCATTTTAAGTTGTCTGAAACGACTTACAAAAGTGAACGGATGGAGTATCTCGTTTCGAATGACTAATTATTGCAAGGAAAACACGGGCATGGTAATACATACAGATTTGTTTGCAAATGAAAGAAGATTCATTTGCATTCTCAAATGTAGGCGCACCAGGCAGACCATGGTCGTGTCGGGGTGGATTCTGCTTTGTTGCCTTAAAGGCAACAGCCCTTGGGTGACTGACATGTGGGCCAGCCACCTGTTGGGCCAACATGTCATGGACACAAAGGCAGGTGCCTTAAGGCACTGAAGCATAGTCCTGTCGGGGTGGTCGCATGTGTCGGACGGACGCGTAGCACCCAGCCACCCACCCCCCTCCCCCCAAAAAAAGGACAACCACAATATAAGTTCGTGCTTCCATGTTTCGGATTGAAATATCTGGCGGCCCCAATTCCAGCCCTGCAAAATCTCTCTTCTCCACCGTCCCCTTCCGCGTCCAGATTGCTCAAATCCCTAATTCGCCGCCATCCCTCGAATCGCTCCTCGTCTTGTATCTTTCCCCACCGTTCCCCACCTCTGTGCTGGACGACGATGACGAAGACGACGGTCGCGCTTCACCACCGCACCGGAGCTACCTCATCTACGCCCTCGTCCGCCGCACCGGGTGGTCCACAGACAACGTCAGCCGCCGCAACCGACGTGCCTCACAGACACCGAGTTCCACCGCATCAGGTGCGCTTCACTGACGCCGTCTCCCAGCTCACCGGGGCTACTTCATCGAGCACATCGTCGCACCTCCGCCCCCCGAGGTCGTTGGGGCTTCACCAACGGTCTCGTCCACCGCATCGTAGCGCTCCACTGCCACTCAAGATCTGCATCCGTGCGCGGCCAGCCAACGCCAGCGCATCACCCTCAACGGCTCTGAAGTGACCCACACTCTAGCTAGGCGATCATGCCCAAACGCCGGCCCGAACTAGGAATCCACACATCACTCCCTTGTGCACTGTTCCGACGATGTTTGGATATCCTTTCACTGCTCTCTTAGCTTACACGCCTATGCAACTCTGACTTTAACTCTTATTTCTTCTAGAGATATCATCTGAAACAAGCAAATCCATTTTTTAGCAAAGCATGACGGGGCCACGGGATCTCGTACACATCCTGCACACCCGTATAACCTTATAAGTATCTGTCCTCCAGTACAACATCAAGGTCGATTCCTCTTATTTGATCAACCATTCGCCGTGTCAAAAATGCAGAGGGGGATGCAAGGAGCACAGGGCCTGCACATCCAAGCAAGTGGTAACATGGACTTGTACATGGAACATCCCAAGCGCAAGCAGAGCTGCAGCGAGCCTGTACAACGAGCTAGCGTAAGTCCCTGCATTTCATTTAATTCATACTGGCATTCGTGTATGATTTGTGTGCAGTGGCTGATCCATGAATTCAAGTTACCAGGGGCGAACATTTAACTTAAAAAATACGAAGGCACTTGCACTCCGAAAATCAACATAACTTGAGAAATTTGAAGCTACAAGCACTTTGAAAACCAGCTAATGATCCAAAGTAGTTCAGATTATAAACACTAAATGATGCAAGCACCAAAAACACAAAATGCAACATGGTGTACAAGGACTACAAACATGGTCTGTACCTGCCTGAATTATTTGTTCTCTGGCTGAAAATATCGAAGTGGAATTGCACGTATAACCAGTGCGCAAACTGCATATCAATATATCTATCCTGCACAAGTATGCCAATAGTTTCAAACAACAGATTAGAAAAGTATTTATGCTATGTTGTCATGATACGGGGACTTTCTGGTAGATGGCCTCGACGTTTCCTCAAGCTATGAAAATGCACTAATTTTCTTGTCATCAATGCCTGCAAATCTCTGTCTCTCTCAACATAGTAGATCATCATTAGACACTAAATCCTTCAATGAGCTTGCAAAATGCTTGCATTAGATCCCTCATTAGACACTATATGTTCATCACCAGGAGCATGTAAAATGTTTGCATCAAATCCTTCATTAGCAGTCTGTTCATTGGACACTTCAGGCTCAAGAACAACATGAGCTTGTATGTTTGCACCGGAAACTTGATTAGATACATCAGATTCAGTCAGTTCAGCATTGATTGGGGTAGTTATAAAATAAGTAGAAATTGGTTTCATTTTCTCATAGATTCCCTACATACAAGCAGTTTTACAACATCGTCAGGCTTACTATTGGCCAGAAATTGAAGAGTTGAATTAGATATAATCAGGGATGTGATGTACCTGGTCGTTGCGCATGCTACTCTTGCAAGCTGCGACTGTCCGTTTGCGCAAGCTCGATGCCATGCCCGTGCTACCGCCGCTGCCTCCCACGCAGGCTACACCCAGGGTTGGATCTTCATCTTCTTGCCCTTCCGTTCGCTTGAAGCCCGGCGACCGCCCTCCAACGAGGGCGCGAGGAAGTGTTGGGTCGGTCTGTCCAGCGGCGGCAAGGTTAGGAGTGAACCAGATTGGAGGCTGGAGCGAATGAATTGGGATTTTTCCTGCTGTCGATCGATATGGGAGGCGCTCGTTTGGGCCGCGAGCCTGCTATAGGGCCTGCCTTGCACTTATGTTATTGGCCCATCCAAATTGAAACATTTTCTTCATTTTTTACATTGCCTGCTCGTGCGTTGGGACGAACAAAACTAGCATGGGCCAACCTGGACGACTCAAACTAGGTGCACACTTTCCAGCCACCTGAGGCGGCCGCCCATAGCAGCCCCTATGGTGGCGTCGCCCCTTTTTGCGTGTATGATTGGATAGTTAAAAATATTTCAGTGGCGCTTTTGATTTACCCACAAAATGGTTGAATTGCTTGTTTCTATGAACTGAGTTCGCCAATATTGTGAAGGATGTCAGTCTTTTCATCCTATTGTAGATTTCTTAGATCTCGATATGCCAAAAGTAATCGCATGAAATATACAGTAAAAGCCAGTGTGATGTGTTTGGCTACAACTAGTCTGACTACACGTCCTCATATAACATATCAAGGACGCACCATCTTACCAGATTAACCATTCGACTTACCCATGCAGTGTGGGAAGAAAGAAGTATTGGGACTGCGTATCCAAGCAATTTATGCCATGGACTCCTTATTACAACCTTGTAAGCGAAAAATAAGTTGTAGTGTGCCTGTACAAAGAACTAGCGTAAGTTCAGTTACCCGCTTCTCGGAATTTTAGTTAGCCACTTATTGCAAAATTGTTCAATTACATTGCTTGGCTTAATTTAGTTTGCTACTGATTTACATAATGGCACAGCCTATTAATCATATTGTAGACTGCGCCTATCTATGTGTTTGATACTTACTGTTAAGAATTACCTGTTTGCCTTAACTTAAATATCTACTTGTTTGTTTAACTGCTTTGCTGCTGCAATAGCGGGTTACAATGATGTTAATAACTACTCCCTCCGTCCCATAATATTGGACATTTTTTGACACTAGCATAGTGTTAAAAAACGTCTTATATTATGGGACGGAGTGAGTACTTTTCAGCATCCAATTGAAACTCTTTAATTCCTTGTTTGTTTAACTGGTTTGCTGTTATAACTCCTAGTTGAGATGTTTTGCTAACTTCAACTTTTCTGAATCCAATTGGAACTTTAATGGCAAAATAGGTTAGCCCAAGATCAAAGAGCGAGGTCCCCATGGACGTTGCATCATCCCACAGCAGTGGCACCGGCCCAATCGTGCATTATGAATTGCCAACTGTTGATGCTCTAGAGGCTAAACTAGTGGTAGAAAGAGATTCTGCTTCTGCACTTAGAGATGAAGTTGACATGTTGAGGAAGCAAACAGCACAATCACAAGCAGTACTCAAGACAACCATTAAATATTTGGTGGATTTCAAAACGAATCAAGCTGAGACTGACCAGATTGTTAAGGTCCTGAAGGAAAAAAGGAAATTAAATTCCTACTTGGTAAATCATAGGTGAAATGTTCTTTCCATAGTTGAATAACCTTTGTGTTGTCTGTTCATGTAATCAATCAAACCATTTGTTTTAGAGATCATGTAATATTTTTTTTTGTTTTTTGGTTTGTAATTTTATTTGAGCACAAGTTTGTATTAATTGATAAGACTCGGAGACATTTCATTTGGATTGCTGTGCCAGACCTACAAATATGCCAATCAGGCTGAATGTGCATTCAGCAATAGTAGTAGTATAGATGGACCATAAGTGGCATGCATCGGAAAGGGCCGAGATGCTGGCTAAAAAAGATGTTGTTGTAGCCAAAAAAAAGTACAGCGGCCTGGCTTATGTATGTTAGTTGATATTATTGATCCATATACTCTATAAGTGTTTATATGTCTGTTAGTTCTGTACATTCTTGGTTGATTGACTCGGTATTTGAATCTTGATACATCACTTGTGTACATATCTAAATGGGAGTACACATTATGCTGCATGTGACATTTGAGTTGGACATGAAGTGTTCCAAATATTCAAATTCACCTTAAACTGGATACTAGTTTCTGAATTTGAGTATCGGCATTTGTAAACCATATTCATATATGACAGTGGAATACATCTTTGTCGTCCTTTTGAAGGTATATAAAAACACATAGAACGATTTATAAAGATTCATATAGGAATACAAAATGGATTCGAATTTAGTTGCCAGGGTAAATGTGGATGCTTATTGTCCCAAAATTCGAAAGAAGCTGCAAAATGTCCACTCCCACGTCGTATGCCCGAAGCCAAGTGTTTGGGAGATGGAAATTAATGTCTACCCATTTCCACTGCTCTAAATAGGGGTAGGTTAGTAACTTCAATTAGACGTGACACGACCGCCTCTGAGCCCATTCTGACACGGTGGGCGTCAAACATGGGCGGCAAAACACATTTGATTCAAGCTCGTCCGAAAGACCTCTGTTTCTCCCTCCATTCCCCATTCATACACTGTGGGCGGCAAAACAAACTCGACTCGGCCGAAATCGATGTAGGCAAATATTTTCAATAGGGGCAGGTTTGTAACTTCACTCAGACGTGACACAACCACTACAAAAAAAAAGAGACATCCGTGACATTTTGGACCGAACGAATTTTTTTCCTGTCATACATATGACACTTCTATGACGATAATTCTGACAAAACCCAGTATCATCATATATGTGGTGGGCTCCTACTTCTATGACAAAAAATCATGACAGAAAATGGGGTTTTCGTCCTGGGCGGGCCGGAGACGTAGCTGCATGACATTCTTTGGGCCGTCCATGACGGAAAAAACCATGGTAGAAGCGAGGGGAAGGAAAATTTCGGGGAGTTGCCAGTTACGGTGGGAGAGCGATGCGCGTTTCTCTCGTACAGGTACGCGTGTGTGTGTGAGGCGTTGGCTCTAACTGAAGCCGAGCGAGGTGTTGGGCTCTAACTGAACCCGAGCGATTGCACTGCAGGCTACGCGTTACTGAACCCGAGGGATCGATCGATGGCTGTTAACTGAACCCGATGGAGCGATTCCTTCGCTACTGCTGCTAACTGAAGCCGATCGATTGGATGAACAGTGAGTGTTGCGGGGGGGTTTGGATGAACAGTGAGCGGTGGCGTTGCCTCTGGATGAACAAGAACCTGTGGTGTGGAGGGCTGGATGAACAGTAGACGGTGGAGGGGTGGCCGTGGAGGGGTGGTTGAACAGGACCCCGTGGTGTGGAGGGCTGGATGAACAGTAGACGGTGGAGGGGTGCCCGTGGAGGGGTGGTTGTACAGTAGCCGGTGGAGTAGCGCACGGTGGAGGCTGGATGAACAGGAGCCCGTGGAGGCTGGAGGAGGTCGACGGTGGAGATGAACAGTATCCCGTGGAGTCCTATTTTGCTGTACGCCACACCCCTCCCCCCCGTTTCGACCGTAGCGCTCCAACACAAGTCCGTTTCGTCCGTTTTGCGGTACGCCACACTCCTCCCGATCAACAGGACCCCCGTTTCGACCGTAGGAGGTCCTTTCCTCCGTTTTGCGGTACGCCACACCCCTCCCGATCAATAGGACCCCCGTTTCGACCGTAGGAGGTCCGTTTCCTCCGTTCTGCGGTACGCCAGGCCTCGTTTCCATCGCCTGTTCTGTCCAAGCCAGTTCGCTCCCACGCGTTCCGTTGCCTCCCGATGAACACGACGCATTCCGTTGCCTCCCGATGAACACGACGCATTCCGTTGCCTCCCCTTGAACACGACACATTCCGTTGCCTCCCCATGAACACGACGCATTCCGTTGCCTCCCCATGAACATGAGCCCTCGCCATACATATGCGCGACTAGGCGTTCGAGACCCCGCCCGTATGTACATATACGTGGCCGTATTTTCTTTCTTGCACCTTGGCCGCTGTACGTACGTGTACATGCTACGTGCGCGCCTCTACACGTGCGCACCTCTACAACGACCAGTATGTACGTACACATTCGCGACCAGAATGACAATGCTACGTATGCTTCGACCAGGTGGGTCCCGACTGTCAGGCACTTCCTTGCGTGCGAAAATGTAGCTGGTGGGTCCCAGCAGTCAGAGGGGCGAATCGTTTTTTTTGCTCGGACGCACTTCCTTGCGTGCGAAGGTGTAGCTGGTGGGTCCTAGCAGTCAGGGGGGAAACATTTTTTTCGCGAAATACGGTGGCCTGTCCGGTGGGTCCCCGCTATCAGGTGGAGGAATAATTATTTTCCGCGTAATAAGGAGGCACTTCCTTGCTGCGGCCGTGGACCCAGCTGTCAGCCTCTCCACATATAGTCCACGTCCGATGGAAATCGTTCCGTGACCATGTTTACCACGCCGCGCCGAGAGCACCAGGGTGGTGGACGACGGCGAGGCTTATGAAGGGGACGACGGGGAGCCGGGGAAGACGCGGCAGTGGAAGCCCGCGCCAAGAGGAGTACGAGGGTTCACTGGTTCGGCTGCGGTGTGAGGCTACCGTCGCCGTAGGGCCTGGCCAGCGGTGGGAATAGTAGGGGGTGGTGAGGCCTCCGCGGCAGCACATCCGACCACGGGAGGCAGGAGCATGCGGCACGACCGGCGCTGCTTTGGGCGGCTGGAGCAAGAAGACCAGAGGTTGAAGAAGCACTACGACCGTTGGATGGACATCGTACGGTCATTGGAGCTAGAATTGTTTATATTGACTAAGTTGACAAAGCCCTCCGTCCCCGTCAACTTAGTAGGCCCACAAGTCAGCCTCCCACCAAGGTGGGTTCCACCTAGCTGGGGGGTATTCATTTTTTTGTGCGTAATAAGGAGGCACTTCCGGTGGGTCCGAGCTGACAGCAGGGGGAACATTTTTTCGCGAAATACGGTAGCCTATTGGGTGGGTCCTAGCAGTCAGGGGTAAACGTTTTTTTTTCACGAAATACTGGTCGCCCGTCCGGTGGGTCCCTGCTGTCAGGTGGAGGAATAATTATTTTCCGCGTAATAAGGAGGCACTTCCTTGCGGCTGCCGTGCACCCAGCTGTCAGCCTCTCCACATATAGTATTCTTCCGATGGAATTCGATCATTGATCACATTGACCACGCCGCGCCGAGAGTACCACGGCGGTGGACGACGGTGAGGCCTAGGAAGGGGACGACGCGAAGCCGGGGAAGACGCGTCAGTGGATGCCCACGCGGAGAGGAGTACGAGGGTTCACTAGTTCGGCTGCGCTGCTGTCGCCGCAGAATAACAGGGGGTGTGGGTGAGTGGAGTGGAGGGATGGCCTGGCCAGCGGTGGGAGTAGTATGGGGGCGGAGGGGCCTGCGCGGCAGCACAGCCGGCCACGGGAGGCAGGAGTAGGCGGCACGACTGGCGTTGCTTTGGGCAGCTGGAGCAAGAAGACCAGAGGTTGAAGAAGCACTACGGCCGTTGGATGGACATCGTACAGTCAGTCGAGCTAGAATCATGCATATTAACTAAGTTGACAAAGCCCTTCGTCCCCGTCAACTTAGTAGGCCCACTATACTGGGTCCCAGCAAGCAGGGGGAGTATTATTTTTTTTTGGGCGTAATAAGGAGACACTTCCTTGCGTGCAAAGATATAGCTGGTGGGTCCGAGCTGTCAGCGGCGGTAATGTTTTTTCCATGAAATATAGAGGCCCTTTCGGTGGGTCCCAGATGTCAGGTGGAGGAATCATTATTTTGCGCGTAATAATGAGGCATTTCCTTGCGTGCGGCTGTGGACCCAGCTGTCAGCCTCTCCACGTACAGTCCACTTCCGATGGATGTCGTTCATTGACCATGTTGACCAGGCCGCGTCGAGAGCACCAGGGCAGTGGACGACGGCGAGGCCTAGGAAGGGAACGACACGGAGTGAGGGAATACTCGGCAGTTATTTCCCACGTAGAGGAGTACGAGGGTTTACTGGTTCATCTGCCGTCGCCGGAGAATAACAACATGTGTGGGACTGAGGGTGAGTAGAGGGATAGCTAGGCCAGCGATGGGAGTACGGTGGGGCGGTGAGGCCTGTGCGGCAGCACAGCCGACCGTGGGGAGGAGGGAGCAGGCAGTCCCGCCGGTGCTTGTTTGAGCGGCTGGAGCAAGAAGAGCAGAGATTGAAGAAGCATGACGGCCGTTGGATGGACATCCAACAGTATACAAGCCATCTGTGGAAAGCCTCAAATCTGTGGAAAACAACATACAACCCATCTGCCATTATTTCAAATAGTTTACAACCCATTTGCTAATTCTTACGGGGTTTTTTGGAGCCCATATGCTTTTTGTTAGCATTACAGCCCATATTGTGGCCACGGTTAAAAAATTATACGAAATTTTGCATATGTCGGTGCAGTCTGAACTGTTTTTAATCCCGAAATTTTGAGTCACATTCAGAATGATTTAAAAAATAAATGTATATCAATATAAAATCCAATAAATTATCCACGCATAAAAATCAGTGCAATTTAAAATCTCGAAATGAAGAAAAGATATTTGAAACTAATTGCCGGTTTGATGTGTTTTAAAAATGTACAGCCCATTTCTCATTACTGATAGGCCATTTTCTCGGCCAGCCGAATGAAGCTCTCCTCGTCTAGCCCAACAGGCCTGATAAAGTGACATACTTGACAAATCACAAAAAAACTGGGGTAGCCATTTTCAAAAAGAGAAAAAACTACTGGGCTGGTCTGTGGTAAACATAAAAGAAAAGGCTGTCTAGACAGGCCAGAGTGTCCCGCACAGCCCAGTTGACATCCTGCTTCCGTCTCAAAAACGATAAATGCCACTTCAATTTTTGCAAACTTTGAAAAACGCCACTGCAGTTTGCAAACTTTGAAAAACGCCACTCCAGACTTCAAAAAATGCCACTAGAAATGGCATGAAATGGCATTTTTCAAAGTTTGGAAATTGCAGTGGCATTTCTCGGAGGCATTTATCAAATTAACCCAAAACAAAAATAACTGGGCAAGCTGCTGGGTCCCTGGTGTCAGCCGCTCGTTGTGCAATTCTCTCGTTTATTGACTACGTTGACAATGGCATGGGACCCAGATGTCAGAAATCCACTAGGAGGAGCCATTTTTTATTGGCTTGAAATAAGGAGGCACTTGCTTGCGTACTGCCATGACCTTGGCGGGTCCCTGCTGTCATCCTCTCCACGTACAATCATCTCCTGATTGTGTACGCGTCAACTTGCTAGGCCCACAAGTCAGCCTCTAAACCCGTGGAGGACAAATACAACCCATTTAAAAAATAACAGCCCATTCCATACGTTCAAACAGAAAGTTCAACATTCAGAGCAAAGTAACAGGTCTGATCCACATATAGAGTACTAAACTTCCACGTTGACAACCATCATAGCCAAGTTAACTATCTACTCCCACTAGACAAGTACTAACTTACTCTTAGCTAACTAGACGATGCCGGCGGTACACGCTAAACACCGGCACCGGCGTCCTGCGCCTCGCCTCGGACTTGCCAGAGGTGCGATAGGGCGCGTTGCTCACGCGCGTTGGCCCTTTCCATGCCGGCGTGGTCCATCGAAGCTTCGGCTTCCAAGCGAGAAACCCACTTGACGAGCTGGTAGTAAAAATCGGCGTCGCAAACGCGTGCGTGCCCGACAGCCTCCAGGGCTATTTGCCGGGCACCGGCCTCCACGTAGTCGGCCCAGTTGCGGGCGCTCTGCTCACGACTCAGAGCGTCGGTGCACTGCTGCTCCATGTCCCGCTGGCAGCACATATCGGCGTTACGCTGCTCCTCCGCCAGGCGGTCGCGCTCCAACAACTCCTGCTCCTCTGTCATGCGGTCACAGTCCAACAACTCCTCGATCTATGCATTGCCATCTAAATACAAATAGAATGCCTCCTCCCTCCGCCTGCCTTCCGGTGAAAAACCGAACACTAGTTCTGGCGGTGACCGCCTCCGGCGTCGCCTACCGCGGACGGGCGGGGGCATGGCGGACATGGCGAGCGACGTCGGGCTGGTGGGGGCTTATGAGGATATGGCGAGTTGGGTCACGGTGGCACTGGAGAATGCCGGGAAACAGTACTTATAGGGGGAAGGTAGCGCGACGGTCATCAGAATTCAATGCATAATGGCTTAGCGCGCTAGCTTGCCGTGGAAAACTAGGGAAACTGAAATTCTGACTGTGCCATCCCGTCCCGTCTGGGTCGCACGCCGACATGGCGGTCAAACGAGTGCACTCGAATCATCTCCCTCCTTGTCAATAATGATTTCACGGATTTAAAAAGCCCGTAACAATTAAAGCGTATCTTTTTTCGCATCAATTAGCTGCCTTAATTACGTCCGGCTGCATGCAGGCACTCAGAATCGCTTGCAGGCAGTACGCGAAGCAGCATGCAACGAGTCGCAGCCGAGGGCACGCATGCATCCACTTAAGTCGCTGGAATTAATTAGGCTTAAACTTCTGCATGCCGTTAATTATTGCCATGTCTTGGTCGTGCTGCTTTGCTCACGGGACTAATAAACCCGGACGGAGGGAGTACCTTGGTTGGTGAGAGGTTTGAATTAAGCCCTGCAAACTGGAAAGGAGGTACTAGTACGTGCGTGATCCGCTATTTATTCGTGTAGGATCGAGTAGGTCGTTTCTTGAATTGAGCCCTGCAAACTAGAAAGGAGGTAGTACGTGCGTGATATGCTACTTGTCTGTGTAGGATCGATAGTGTAGCTTGTCAGTTTCTTCAGAGGTAGGCATTTTTATCCGTGTAGGATCGATAGTGTAGCTTGTCAGTTTCTTCAGAGGTAGGCATTTTTATTCAAAAAACTGCCACTTCGCATCTTGCATCGCAAATAAAACTGCCAGGTGCGCATTTGTAGGCTAGCTAGTGATCGATCAGTAACTTGTAAACACTGAGCAAACAGAAATAAGTAACTGTTAATGCATCTCAATGATTCACAGATCATATACAAATATGTAGCTCCAAAAGCAAAGATCAGCCACTTCGGATCTTGCGTCGCAACTAAAACTAACTAGTATGATTCCCATACATAAGATCAACATGTTAATGCATCTCAATGATTCACAGATCATATACAAATATGTAGCTCCAAAAGCAAAGATCTAGAAAAAACATCTGTTCTTCCTACTAACATGGATGTTTCTCTTGGCCAACATTCAGTACAGACTGAAAGACAAATTTTTTTGTGAAGTCTACAATTCCTCTTGCAAACGTAAGTGTTTTCACCAACAGCTGGAACCATGAGAATGAACCACACATGATGGAGGAACATCCACTGCAATATGATTTGGTCTTCTCTCGATCACACCGCGACACTATTTTCGGAATACAAACTTTAACTTAGGGAAAATGATGCCCATTGTATAATCAGACCAAAGCAATGAAGCACCAAGTGTTGGCCAGTAAATAGTATAGTACTACTTTTTTGCAGTCCATGAAGTGACTATCCAATCTTTATGTCTATTTTCAAATGGCACTGCATGCAGTGACTATACTATTCTCTTGTGCGGTTCAACCAAAATTGCGGACACTTTGTTTGTTTGCAAAATAGCAACGGGCAGACATCTCTGTCTGCACAAATATCAAGCAGCTAGTAAACATATACCACCCCATGTTCGAAGTGATGGAAGAGGTGAAATCGATACAACCGAAATTGAGCATCCAATCATTGAATCCTGTCCTGCACCTCCAATGTAGGTCCACCCTGCCAATAAATTCACATGCAAGCCACTAGTATTACTATCTAATGACAGTACAAAAAGAGTAGCAAGATAGTAGCAAACCATGTACCTTCGTAATGAACAGCTCATAGTGCCACCAATTGGATATAAAGGTTTGGAAAAAAACATGCTCCTAATGTTGAACCAGTTGGACTTTTTGTGCAGCTCCACTAAAATCGAGCATCCCTGTTTTCATAGATATTGAAAGTGTGATTACTATAAAAGTGGCACTACTTGAATCATAGACTCACAAATATAAGCATTCCAATTTCTTAATGGGAAAAGGTAGCAAGACTATTTCTAACCACCTGTTTGAAGGAATAAATAAAGCAACAATGGCTGATGTCAGGAAGGCATACATAGTTTTTTTTTCTGAAAAACTGAGCCATTCCTGACCTTTCCTCTTCTTTTAAGCAAATTTTGTGCAGTTCTACTAAAATAAAATGCCATCACCGCCTTGACAATTTAGTTACACTGTACAAAAGGAAATGACTTAACATTACATCATGATGTCGGGTATGTAGTAGACAGGCATTAGAGACAAACATACAGACCTCCTCCGGTAACATAATGAACATTAATTTTAACAAAGGTGTGACTAGCTTTACTGGGATAATTTGAGTGAACTCTACACCCTCTGTTCCTTAATATAAGACCTTTTCGCGGTTCAATTTAAAGTACCCAAACGTCTAGTATTTAGAAAAACAGGTAGTAGTTTTCTTGAGCACATATCTGGGAAAGCTTGCCACACTTTATTTACGTCCATACGCTAATGCAACACCATTCGAATAATACAAATATACACTAATCCAGTGGCTAGTGCAACAGTAGAATAGTTAGTTTATTACAGGGTACAGTACAATGGTTTTACTGAACAGATTTCAATAAACTCTAGCACTAGAAGGTTTCTATAAGAATTAACAATACAAAATGTAACGGTAACAAGTTTCAGCATTGGTATACTAGCTGTTCATGAGCATTAAACCAAATACAAAAGTCTGAAGGTAACTAGCATTATTAACTAATGACAGTATAAAAAAATTGCAAACCATGTACCTCCAAGGTAAATATCATTTTGAAGTCGGGGGGACCTTAAAAATTGCTATCCCAATCTTGATAATCGATCAAACATAAAAACTTGATCTTTCCTCTTGATAATCAAGAGAACAGCCGGAGGAGGAGGTGCCCACTCTTGAACTTTCCTCTTGTCTTCATAATTGTCTATGCAGTTTAACCAAAATAAAATGACAGTAGCGCCTTGGCATTTTGGTGACACTGTACAAAAAAATTAACTTATCTCATGAAAGTGAGGTATGTAATCTATAAGCATCAACAGTGCAAAAATCTGAAGGTAGTAACAAGTTTGATCGTTGGTATACTGGCTATGCAACAGCATTAGAATGCCTTAACTGAAAATTCTTTAATACATCCACAATCAACAGCTAACCCTGAAATGATCCAGTGACATTAAATGGCACTGCTTAAATTTATCTGTGGCATTAGACTGAGAGCGGCATTAGTTAAATGTGGCATTACTTTAGCAGTAGCATTGCTTGAAATGATTGCTGGCGTTATACTAACAGCAAAAAAAGTGGCAATAAGAGCATGGGAGGCCCATTCAGACAGTGGGCGCACCAGTACGATGTACCTCCACGGACGCCGAGTGGTGAGGGAGGTATGGTTGCCCAGAGCAACAAATATCCAGGCAGCATATGTGGATTACGTCCCATTTTTGTTCTCTTTAGCCACCTTTTTCCTATGTGAGGACAACAAACCGATCGACCTGGTCATTCTCTATTGCGTTGTCATGCCTTTCTACCCTTCTTCAACCAAGAGACACGAGACTCGTTCCTTAGCTACTGATTTCCCCTTTTCAACCTAGATGCGGGTTCGATGCCTACTCTCTTGGATAGTACAGTCTCCCTTCCTTTCCTTATTCAACCCAGACATGCATTAGTCTGCATGAAGTAGGGTTTCCTTTAATAGTGCAAATTATGGTTTTCGTCTGCGTGGCCAGCAGAGCAGAGGATAGCAAATTGGGAAGATGGTGGAGTGGAAAAAGATCCACATGCAACGACGTGCCAGATGGGGCAATAGAACAAGGGTATGGTTTGAAAAGAGGTAGCATACCTGAGGGTAGGCGGGAAGTGGCTTCGCTCGTGGTCGTCGTCCTCCGCACACACTATGGCAGCGATCCCGCGCGGGCGCTAGGTCTGAGAGGACGGCTTTGTCATTAGTGCATGACCTCGCTTGCCGATGACGAGTGCGTCAATGCTGCACGTCCTTTTCTTCCCCGGCGGATCTGTGACCACCGATGAGGAGGGAGAGAGGGGCCGTCTTTTTTAGATCTAGAGAGAGGGTGGTACTGTGAGAAGCAAGTGGGCAGCCCTTGGCAAGAAAGCGCTCAAGCTCCAGCCTATATATCTTCTCTATACTACTAGTACTGGAGGTGGAGTAGTGGTAGAGTAGTTTATATTTTCTCTGCGTACAGTACCAGTTAGCCATGCTTCAAAACTGAACGGCACGCCATTAAAAAAATAAAGGTCGATACCTAATGCGGCACCTCGGGCCAACGCGGCCAGATCGCATTTTGCACGAGAAATTACACACCATGTCTCGTTGACATGTGGTCCCGTTCCACATATCAGTGAGACGACGGCGAGTAGTAGGAGTATTTTCGAACCGACGTGTAGGCCGGGGCGCCCCTTCATGAACCGTGGCAAACTGGCAACCGTCCATCGACTCTTCGCCTTTCCCTCTCGATTTGGAACTGCTGTCGCACACTCTTCCTCTCCCTCCTCCATTTCCTTCAGCCCTTCACCCTTTCTTCTGCCATTGTTCAATCGTCTTCTCCATGGAGGGAACAGGACGGAAACGACCCCGTTATTCTTGCCCCGATCTAAAAGATGACGTGGTGGAGAAACTCATTGATCGGTGCAACATCATCACCTCGGCTAGCATGGCAGGTTCGTTCAAGCCCATTCTCGACTCAACTAATAACATCATTACAAGGAACCCAAGAGTCAAGGAGCGGTTTGATCTCCCCTATCTTCTTCGCCATGACCCTGATGACTGGCGCCGTCACGATGGAGGCCTCGCCCTGTGCAAGTTGATGCCGCTTGATAATGATACGTATGATGTTAAGATGTCATCGTTTGAGGGCAAGGCTTGGGCAGGCGCAAATGAAGATTGGGTTGTTTACATTGGGTCCAACTGCGAGCGGGAACTTGTGAATGTGTACACTCGTGACCGGGTTCCACTTCCAAAAATCTCAGCAGACTGCCCAGAGGTTGAGCACACCGGTATTGTACGCACGTTCAAATACAATCATGGTGACTGTCTTCTACGGAAGATAGCAATCTCTCGAGTCCCCAACCGCTCTTGGAATTACAACAACTATGAAGTTGTTGCTATCTTCGACAAGCTTGTTGCCGTCGTCAGTGGTTTGACTGGATGGATATTGCTCAAAAATCAGTTTCTGTACACGGATGAGTACTGTGATGCAATTCAATACGAGGGCATTGTGTTTGCTGCCACCACTCGTGGCACTATTTTTGCATGGCATCCTCGTTGTTTCGGTACGTTTGTCTTCCACCGTAATTATAATTGTTTCATCCACATGCATGTGGGTTAGCAAGGCTGGTCATAGTGGGGAGTAACTTAGACCAGTAACATGCATATGTTACTAGTTTATGTTACTACCTCTATAGTGCATAGTATCTTAGATTAGTATCATAGGTGGTCTCATTTATTTCCATGCATGACACATAGTAGCATCACATTTATTATGTTACAGTATCTACCTATGTTACTATAACCATCTCTCTCTTCCTTAATTGCCTGCCACATAAGCATGTTTGCGAGTCCCAAGTGCATGATACTACTTATGTTACCCCCACTATGGCCAGCCTTACTAATTAACCTTCTTCTTGTGTTTCCAAGGTCCTGTGAACATTCCACCACCTATACTTGAAGATTTTTATAACCAAGGGGGAGATGATGATGGTGATGACCACGAGCATGAGGACGAGCAGCGCCCATATACTATTTGGTGCCTGGCAACTAATTCCGATGGATCACCTCTTCTCGTGTGTATACAGCCCACTGATGATGTTACTACTAAGGAAGCAGGTGTAGTCTCCCATGGTCGCACTCTCCGGACCTATTCCAAAACCCGTTGCATGGTATTCGGGGATGGATACTAGTGTGCTAGCGCCAACTCCTTCTCCCTGGTACAGAATTGATAGTCTTGGAGAAAACTCGCTCTTCCTTGGACAAAACTATCCAATGATGGTGAAAGGCGATCCAACTGCTGTTGACACAAAGTTACTACCATTTATGAGAAGCAACTGTGTCTATACCATGGACATTTGGGTGGTTCCCTACCCTGGTACTGATATAGTAGGCTGCTTCAGCCTGGATGATCATTCCTCCGTTGGTCTCTAGATCGACAATGGATGGCCCGTCCCAGAGAATCACTTGTGGTTCAAAGCAAGCGTTTCCAACACCGAGGAATGGTTGAGTTGAAGTTCATTTCATTGCTTGTTATTTGTTGTGTGGTGAAAACTTTAGTATTTATAATGTATCCCCGTTGTCGATGTGGGTTGATGACCTGTTGTATGTAATAAAATGATATGCCTGTGATAAACTTACTAAATTTATGAATGGCTTTCGAGTTGCTTCTGTGAGTGAGTGGTGCGACGAGGCAAAAAATATATTTTCCGAATACATAATTGTACGTGCATTGCAACAGGTTATCGGATGAGGCCAATCAACAATAGTAGTACACTATTTGTACTAGCTTCACATGCTTTGCGCGTCGTGCGAGTGTTTTTACTGTGCCATACTGTACTACGTAACCAACACCTCGAATCCTCGATACTAGTAGTACTATATAGTACTAACTAGTAGGAGTAGTAGGGTGGCATGGGCCAGAACAAGCATTCACGTCCAGGAGTACGACACACGCCACCAGCACGACTTCCATCTGACATCATATTTCTTGGAGTCCGTGCTAGAGCAATCTCTTCAACCTCATCGTTTCTCTAACTCAGCCATCGCGCGGCGGGTGAGGTGGGGGTTTGCCGATAGTCGGTTTCCTTAACTGCAGTCCCACTTGTAAGGCCAACTACAACGCACGACCCCAAACGGACCTCCATTTTGCACGAACTCCAACGATAATTTTGACTAGAAAAGCAAGACCAAAGAAAACAAGAACCACAAGAATACATTTTACTACTCCTGTAAGTTGGATTAGTGCCTTCTCGATGCATTCATTGTTGATCTGCGGAGGCTCGATCTTGCGTGCTTCTTTCTTCTTCGAGTGTAAAGAAGTAGACGTTGCTTCCTCGCATCTAGTCTCATGTCTAGCCTCTATTCTAGTACTCCCTCCGGTCCGTTTTTCTCTGCGTCTAAGCAGCAACACACATACCAAGTAGGAGTATCAACAAGTGCACTAATCTCATCTATAGCCTCTGTGCTAGCTAAAAGTGATAGAACATCTACTAAATTGCGCTCTATCAATATATGGATGTACTCTTCTTCCCAATACAAAAACTTGCATCCATTCTACTCCCTCCGTTGCACAATACATGCCTTCTATTTGTCAAAATATATATGTATCTAGACATGTTTTAGTATATAGGCACATCCATTTTTGGACAAATGGAAGTCAAGTATTTTGGAACGGAGGGAGTACACAATAAATTTTTTAAGTTAGCACAACTAGTCTAATCCGAGAGCATAACCGAAGATTTGGTCGGGTTCTTCCTCCTTTTGCCGACACGTGGGACATCCAGCATCCAGGTCGTGTCATGAAAGAAAATAGAGTGGTAGTTGATAAGTTGAAGCCACGAGATGTGCATCTTGGGTTAAACTGTAAATAGAATCTTACTACTCTTGAGTAACTCCAAAAGCGGCCACCGAAGATCTTTCTTGGTTTGGTTTTTCATCACCAGCACGTCGAGGTGAAAGATGTGCAGGTTCAGTGGGTCCGCTTGCGTTTTCACTGACATGTGGGACCGCATGTGAGCAAACAGACGATGGGCTCCGCGCGTCCGTTGGCTGGCAAAGAAAAGAGATAGAGGAGTGCTGAGCACGGACTGCAGGAAATTTGTTCTACGTACTGTACCTCGATATAGGCTCGATATAGTGGGGTGGCATGGGCCATAACTAGCATTCCTGTCTAGCACTATGGCACATGCCACCCACACGAGTCCCATCCGACACCAATTTTCTTGGAGTCCATGCTACAACCATCTCTTCTCCCTCCTGTTTCTCAGCCATCGCGCGGTGGGCGGGGTGGGGGTTTGCTCAACTACGGTCCCATTTGTAAGTGAAAATGCAACACCGCACGCATTCCCGCTTGAGCAGCGTGCCGGACCAACCGTGTGGGGGTGCAACACGAACACGGCAGGCTTTTCCTTTTGAACTCCTAACTTGTAAAATTTGGTTCTGCTCCATGGCGCGATCGATAGATAGAAAATAACAATTTTTCCTAGAGTAATGAGAAGTTTGGTTTTGGCGCCGTTCATGCATGGAGTACGTACGAAAATTATGAAGTTGATGCGAAAGGTAAGATAATTACTGTAGTATCATATACTACTACATGGATTTGACGGAAAGATAAAAATACATACGGATCCATCAACGACATCCTCACGCCCTAGTGCGCCAGGTCACCAACCGATGTCTGAGGAGCAACGGCGTTGGCGGCGAGCTCAATGTGCTTCTGAACAGTGCGTCCAAGGTTGCCCTGCGGTCCAAGAAGGCCAGCGTCCTATCATCCTCCTCTTGCATGCGCGTAGACGTGGGTGATTATGTCCATGGTGTCTTGCTGCGCCAGGCGCTGCGCGGCGAGCGCGACCTCAAGGTGGACATTCTCCGGCGCGACGGCGGGTAGTCGCAGGGCCACCAGTGCGTCGAAGAGGTTGTCACCATAGTGGCCGTTGAGGGTGGCGGGCATCGCAGAGCCTGGGCGCGTCGGCTGAAGGCTTATGTCAAAGTCGTCCACGAGCTTCTTGACGACGGTGAACTTGTCGAGGAAACCAACGAGGACCTCGTCGACCAAGGAGACGAAGCTATCGTCCAAGCGGCCCCTCGCCCTGCCGTCCTCAAGCAATACTACCTGGAGACGTTCCTCGTTGCCGGGCCACAGGCCGGCATCATGGACCATCTGGCACAGCCGGCTGATGCTCGCGCTCATCGCCTCCATGGGTCTAGCTTAGCTTCTACTAGTCAACTGATCTTGCGATTCGAGTGATCACTCTTGCCCTTGGTTAGCGTGCGTTGGTGCGTAGGATTTCATACTACTCCTTGGCCCTCTACTGCACCTGCCTTTGGCTGTATGATAGGTTGGCCAGCCACCCCCTCAGCCCACGTGTCATTCACCCAAAGGCAGTTGCCGTAAGTCAATGAAGCTGCGCCCCCCTCCGTGCCGGTGCAGTATAGTCATCTCACAGGACCTCTAGTTAGGGCCAAACGTGAGAAGTTTGATGTTTACTAGTTTATTGGTCCCCTTTGCATTTTGCGCCAAGTTTTGACCTTTGATTTAACTAATAAAATGTTAATGCATGTAAACAAAAATGTTGTGTAAGTCACATTATGAAAACCAAATAATCCCAAAACACTTAGGCACGGTGCATTAACTCCCTCCTTGTTTCTTATTTCGTGACATATCAACCAATGAGAGATGTGGGCCGTGCATGCTTTCAATGACTTGAGACTACCAAACATGGCATGCAGTGTTTAGTTCATTGCATGTAATCCTATTAAGACTCTAGTTAGCAAGAAAACATTAAGTTCTCTCGCCGATAGGAATAAAACACCATGTATTTATTTACAAAGGGAGTAGTACATTTTTTGTGACATGCATTACTAGATATTGCTAGTCAAATACTAAAATCCAGATGGACGTGGTAGTACTCCTAAATCCAGACGGTGGTGCTATTAGTACTAGTAGTAGTACTACCAATGTAGTGCTCCTAGGAGTACTAGCATGTACTACCCGTTGGTCAAATTATTACGTGCTTCTCCTCAAAGTGAAGTGACAAGACCCTGCGCTGGAGATGACACCTGAGTATAGGCGCCGTGTTCGGCATACCAAAGTCAGCCTCACCATCTGCAGTCACTATCATCATGGCTGTAGAGCTAGCCTTCTTACAACTAGCCCTGTTCGACATAATTTCCCAAGCGTAGATGCCCGTGCATTGCACGGAACACCAAGATTGGGGGTGGACTGCTCCGGCAGCGGCCATCACGCCAGATTTTTCCACGACCTTCTAGATGTGGTGGGGAGGAGATAAGGCTGATTGTGAGAGACAAGGAGTTGTTTGTAAATAGGGAACAAGTGCGGGCATCTTTTTGCAAAAATGGAGAAGCTTGGTTTGTATGCGTCAGATCTAGATCCGACGGCTACTGGTGAAAGATGGGAGGCACAACATCATCACCAACTCAGGACCTGTTTGATTCGCAGGATTTTGAAAACTCAGGAATAGGACACAGAAATATTACAAGTTTCAAACTGATATTACAAATGTTAGGAGTAATGCTGCACCTAGGAAGAGGGAATTACTAGGAAGTTCATGTAAGAACTTTCGTTACTTTAGGTGGATGCAGCGTTATCGTACAAACTAAAATCCACCGCCCTGACAAGTCACTAATGGGCAAATAAGTTTTCGAGTCTCTGGCCACTTGATGTTTCAAAAACAAATTCAGCTTCTACGGAGACTTTGTCATTTAGGCTTAGACGCTTGCGGTGATCAGCACGCCATTCATTGTTGAGCGAGAGAACGCCAAACCTCATTACCTTGAGCACACTTGCCTCCAGAACAAAGAACCTGGCCAATTTAATCTTAGATGTGCTGCCTCGGTAGTAGATCAAATCAATTTCTGTAAGATGGAGATCGAGGCATTCGATGAGATTGTTATAGTGCAACACATTTTTCACTTTCGGGTCTTTTTTATCTGCAAAAGAAGAGAACATATTAGAGCAGCTAGCTGCATAAGATTGCCGTGTCATCAAGAGGTACCAATATCATTCGCTCATACGATAGGGTTGGCTGGCTAGTGATATTTTTTCACTCTCTCTCTCTCTCCCTCTCTCTCTCTTTCTGTTTCTGTTTCCTCTCATTTAACTAGGAGCACATGAAGAGCTTGGGCATTTGTTGCCTTCCACTATGTGGCCGATGCCATATTTCGCAAAAGTATGCCACATAATACGCATCGATGTCAAATCAAAAGATTTTGGCACCGCTCTCGCGATGTGAGAGAGTTGGCACCGCTGTGCACACAGACCCACATGTATAAAAAAATCAATCAAACCAACTACGCCAGGCTCTCACTCTCCCAAACAAGTGTTTTTTATTGCCTCAGTTCTCTCTCTCTCCCATGCAGTGTTTTTTCATTGGTGAGTCAATTTGGCACCGGAGCAAAGTAGGCGCTCCAGATTGGGGCACCAGGTGAGCAATGGAGGGGCATCGATGCCAAATGCATCACAAGTGAATTTGGCACATGTTTTGGCCTACATAGCCCACTTTTGTACTCCCTCCGTCCCAAAATTCTTGTCTTTTGTCTAAATACGGATGTATCTAGTTACATTTTAGTGTTAGATACATACGTATCTAAACAAATGTAAGACAAGAATTTTGGGACGGAGGGAATACTACCTCGTATTTAGTATAAAATTTTGACCATAGATTTACCTAAGAAAATGCCAATGCATGTCACTAAAAATTACACCATTTGAAATTATGTTCAAATATGAATCCAACGATATAGTTCTTAGTAACATGCATTAACATTTTGTCAGTTAAATCTATGGTCAAATTTTGATACTACAAAATTGGAAGAGTAAACCAGGACGGAGGTAGTACTTGCCCTTAGGGTAACCATAGAGTTACTGGAGTAGTCTAAGTTACTTTCCACTATGACTAGCCTAGGCTACTATAGTAGCACAGCATAAAAATGATGCAGGTGATCACGTGAGAAAAAAAATACTAAAAACATTTCTTTCGGTGCAGTGCGTAGATGTAGTTTTGAAGACTACATTTGTCATCGTAATTTGGGAAAATTATGAAAAAAAATGAGCTACGTTGTGATTACCGTTTACTAATAGGAAAGAAGTTTCACCTTGATGAGTAGCTTCTCCGTGCATGGAAAGCATGTAAGGAATCCAACAACTAGATCCAGATTGGGGCCGATAGATTTTAGTGCTAAGATCTTCACTGTGCGCATGGACTGGGTCAAGCTTGTGGGAATCATTTTCTGGAAGACGGTCATAAATACATCAAGAAGAAATTTAAAAATGTGAATTTCAAGAAGACGGAGAAGAAGATGAGTGATGTACCTGAATGATTACGGATCCAATAAAGAGTTCGGAGAATTTGGCAGACGAGTACACCAACGCTGTCAATTTCGGCGCGTCAGTGACCCTGATTTTTGTTGGACCTTCTGGATCCGATACAAGCAATCTCTCAAGGAAAGGCGCATTCTCAATGGCCATAACGTGGAACAGCTGGAGTGATCTCTTCCCAATTTATATCTTGTTTGGGGCCAGCAAGACACATAAATCCATTGAAGATTCGTCGAGGCGATGTGGAGGCTAATGAACCCGTGGATCTGCTCAAGATGAAGGTACTCGAGCATAGTATAGCTGTGGAGAAGGTGCTCCATAGCCTTCTTCGAGATGACAACGTCGAAGAGGTCGAGCTGCTTGAGTTGAGGGAGAAGAAGGGCGGGCGCGACATTAATCTGGGGAAGATAGCAGGAGCTGAAGCTGGCGCGGCGCGGCGTTGGCGTGAGGCGGAGCGCGGACGGCGGCAGAGAGCAACATCGTTCAGCTTCAAAGCTGAGCTCCTCGAGCTGATCTAGGGCGGGGGATAAGAACCACTCATCAAACTTGGGTTGGACCTTGCAGTTTGTACTGAACATGCGGATGTCAAGGCGTCTGGCTGGCCCAGGGTGTGATGAAAGGATCTTGGAGACTGCGGCCATGCGTTTCCAATCCCCGTCGCAGAGGCAGCTGTCGACGGTGAGGTTGAGGGGGACGCAGCACTAGAGGGGGCGCCACCGCTGGGAGAGCAGGGTGGTCCGCACGGCAGATTTGGTGGGGAGGAGGCCGATGATGACGAGCAGCATGTCATTGGGGAGGCTGCTGATGAAGTCCAGGGTCGCCGGATGCGGTTTTTGCTCGAGCGGCCTCCGCTTGTTGGCTGCCTCGCCGTCCATCTCAACTGACGACGACGCCGGTGTACACGTATGCTGGTGTGTGTTGTGTGCTGGGTGTGCGCGAGTGCGTCCTTCTGTGCATGCCACCGTGCAGTGGTGAATTGTGCGCGAGTGCGTCCTTCGCGCGCAAGAAGTTTGTCGTCAATGCGCCCTCAATTTACTAGCGTGCGGGGTGCTACCCCGAGTGGTTTCAACTTTGTTTCCTTCACCGCATATCTGATGGGCCTCTAGTTTACTTATTTTCACCCACTGTCACATGGGCCAGCACACCAAGATACAGAACACGAGCTGACAACGCAACATGTGGATTGGTTGACCGGTCAACTAAACAATATACAGAGCTATACGCTGACACAGTGAGCGTATAATCCGTCGGTATAGAGAGTTCGAGTGAGAGGGGAGGCCCGTGAGAGATAGCAGAGACAGAGAAAGAGATACTCCCTCCGTTCGATAATGTAGTTACAACATTTTTTTTAAAGTGAAACTTTTGAAACTTTGACCAAGTTTATAAAGTACTTATATCGGTAATACCAAAGATAAATGATAGTATGAAGTAAGTACATGTTGTGATGAATCTAATGATCGTTCCAGATGTAAATGTTTTTCTCCACATATACCTAGTCAAACTTTTCTGAGGTTTGACTTTTCAAAACATCCATATGCTTATGGACGTGACAGAGTCCCTGACGAGAGAGAGAGAGAGAGAGAGAGAGAGAGAGAGAGAGAGAGAGTGAAAAAAGTGTGTGTGCGTGTGTGAAAGAGACATGGACAACACACGATAAAACTGGAGAAAAAGCGTGCGTGTCTTATGCAAACATATCACACATGCATCTTCGACAACGGAGGCAAGGTGAGGAGATAGTGTGTGGTTGTTTGGAACCGAGAGAGGAAGACCCCTAGCACGTGGCCAAGAGGGGTCTGACAAACAAGGGAGAGAGGTCGAGAGAGACGTACGGAGAAAATGCAAACATGGGGAGGAGAGAGTGTATGTTTGTCATAGAGAGATCCCCTGGAGATCGTGATGGGACTACATGGGTGGGAGATCGAGTGACAAGGTGTGCGCGCGATAGAAGATGCCCTGAGAGATATCGAGATAGACATATGGATGGAAGGAGACAATACGTGTGTTCCTGATGGCTAGTAAGAGATAATCATACTTAGGAGGGGGGGGGGAGTGCTTGCGCCTATGGCCCTGTTTGGATACGCTAACTCAGTTAGAGGTTAGAGTTAGATTCTAACCCTAAACTAACTCTAAGTAAAGAGGTGTTTGGATGGCAGGGTTAGATGGAGCACGGATATGGCAAGGCACCTTCATGGGCAGTGCGAGAGGGAGGGAGGGAGAGGACGAGAAGCTTCGAGGAAGTGGGGAGGGATCTGCTGCGGGGAGAGCGAGAGAAAAAAGTGTTTATTAGTGGTCCCGAGAAGAACTAACCCAAATAAGCACCTCTTGGATGGGTTAGTTTTTTTGGATGGTTAGATGCATCTAACCTAAACTAACCCTCCTGTTTGGATCTTTTTGGGTTAGTTGACTCCAAACTAACCCAAACTAACTCTAACCCATGGATCCAAACAGAGCCTATGATGGAGTGAGGGATTATGGTACTTAGGGGGTGCGTGTCACATGGAGAGAGAACAAGGGCGGAGAGTGTTGGATGGGTCTATATGTATAGCGCGAGCGAGACATGTGTATGTGTGAACCAGGGAGATATAAGGCCCGTTTGGCTTGCGTCGTGAGAATCTTTTGCGTGGCCTGGGGTTGTGGCTGGATTTCATGCACGCTTGTTTGGTTGCTACCCTGTGAAAAAGAAAGCACACTGGGCTGGGTTCCCTTGCACTTTAATTAGCCTGGCTGAACTCCAGACATTGCAAGTAGCCTGGCCCAAGCGACCGATTTCGAATGCCTGGCCGTGCTTGGTCGTGCGGCCACGAGGCTAACAGCAACATGGATGGATATTAGCATTAAATAATTGATGCATGGATTGATTGATGGGACGTTGATGCTTTGCCTGGCCGAGGCATGAACCAAATGCTTCAGCACCACACAAGCCTGCCCAGGCAGAAATATTTTACATCTCATGAACCAAACTGACCAATAAAGTTTGAGAGAGATTGAGGAGCCCCGATAAGGCTGAGTGGTGCGTCAGATAGCTGAGAGGGGGAAAGAGATATTCCATCCGCTCGATAATGCAGTGCATGTAAATTTTTTAGAAGTCAAACTTTGGAAACTTTGATCAGGTTTACGCAAATGTTATTTATATCTACAATACCAAAGATACATCATACAAAACTACATCTCATGGTGAATCTAATGGTATATGTTTTCCGTACTAGATGTAATTCTTTTTCTCCATGTACATGGTCAAACTTTGTGATGTTTGACTTTTCAATAAATCTATGTGCTATGGACGGAGGTGAGTGCCTCATTCGAAGACAGATCAAGTGCGTGTGAAGGAGAATGAGTAAGTGTGCAAAAAGAATATGTGTCTGAAAGAGAAAGTGACAACAAACAATAAATTAGAGAGAGAGTGTGTTTTTTTGTTTCTTATGCGAACATATCACGCATGCATCTCCGAGATGGAAAAGCGAGGCAAGGAGATACATGAAGATAGCTAGTGTGTGATTGTTTGCAACGGCGAGAGACACCCCTGTAGCACATGTCCAATAGAGGTCTGGCCAACAAGGAAAAAAGGTCGAGAGGGACACATGGATGGCATGGACGCATGGGGAGGGAGAGAGGGTGTGTTTGTGATAGAGAGATCCCCTCGAGATCGTGAGGGGACTATATGGGTGGGAGATCGAGGGAGTGCGTGCGCGATAGAAAGATGCCTCGAGAGAAATCGAGATAGACCATGCACATGTTTGTGATGGAGACTAAGATTAGCTAGTCATATACATATAGGGGGGACTGCGTGTGCCTACAATTGAGTGAGAGACCATCATACTTGGCTAGCTTGGCATGAGATTGTGTGTGCGTGCGTGTGAGATGGAGAGAGAACGATGGAGAGAGATAGAGTTTTAGATGGGCCTATCGAGTGCGAGTGAGATATGCATGTCTATGTGTGACCCAGGTGGACGGAGAGTTTGAGAGAGGGGGGGAAGAGCTCCGAGACGGCATAGTGGTGCGTGAGAGAGTTACGGGCAAAGAGCCAAGGAATTTGTGTGCGTACAATGAGTGCACCCAAGATATCTAGCTTGGACTAGCTAGAGTATCATACATAGTGTGCGAGAGACACCTATAGATGGTGTATATATGAATGCGGACTAGAAAGACCCCCCTCCACACACACTCACACACAGACACACACACATAGAGAGAGAGAGAGAGAGAGAGAGAGAGAGAGAGAGAAAGGGAGAGGGACCAACAAGGTTTTTGTGTCAGATGCGTGCGAACAGAATTGAAGATTGTCGGAGAGAGTGAGAGAGAGAGAGAGAGAGAACAGGAGTCCGGGAGAGGGGGAGGTCGCGTTTTATGCATCAAAGACTGATATAAACTTGCATTCAAATTTTTAAATCGGAGACCATGTTGTCTGCAATCCACACATGAACGAATATATGCATATATCAAACAAGTTCATTAATTTGACTTTCAACATGTTCATGGAGTACTATAATACTGTACAACATGCTACTCGATTGAGGTGTTCAATTTTGGATTTAGTTCACTATTTTGACCTATTGAACGAGCTAGTTCATTGAATCGAGATATTTCATTTTGGGTTTGATTCGCGTTTTTGAGTGGGTCAACTATTTGTCATATAGTAAATCGCTATCAACGAGCATGTAAAAACACATTACTCCCAAGCATCATCTCTCCATCTAAAAAAGAAGTGGCAAGCTAATATTTCAAAATTTGATTCGAATCGACTTGGTAAGGTAGACGTGGATGCTCGTTCTCCCAAAATTTGAACGAACTGTTAAACATCCTCTCTGCTCGGTGGAATTCGCCCGAGCAAATAAATGGGAGACGCGAAATTACCGTCCTATGTGGGACATGCATCAATTGGCCCGTTGTACATCGAGGGTAGGTTCGTAACTTCATCCAAGCGCGCCTTCTCCTCGGCCGAAATGACATGTGCCGAATAATTCATAAACCATGGTCGGCAAAACACGCTCTCCTCGCCCGAAATAGCTCGCGCCCACTATTTCAAAAGACGCTCTCCTCGCCTGAATTCGCTCGCGCCCACTATAGTTCAAAACACGCCCTCCTCGCCCGAAATCGCTCCCGCCCACTATTTGGGGAGAAGCAAAGTTACTCTACTATCCCCGACCCTCGGTACATAGACCCAAGCCGAGAATCCTATAGGCAAGGGTAGAACTGTAACTCCACCTCACATTTCAGACAAATGCATCCATAAGACATGGTTCCACTCCCCTCCCAATTCCCCCCCGCCGGCCCCCATTCATACCTCGTGGGCGCCAAATCACCTTCTCCCCGGGAAGCTCCCTTCTCCCGAGCCGCGAAACCTCAGCCCCACCTCCATGGCGCCCCCACCGCACCAATTACACAGCCGCCCTGCTCCCTAATGCCGGAGACGCTGTCCAATTGCCGTCGTGCATAGCGCCGTGTGCCTCTTACTCTGTGCTGCTGGTGCTGCCTCGACGATGGCCGCGTGAACCGTACCGGAGCCGATTCACCCCCGCTGTTGTTCACGGCGCCGGAGCGACTCCAACTTCGGATCCGTCCAGAGTCCTGGCGCTGCTTCCGCGTAGCCGTCGATCGTCGCGACATCGCTCTTTCCCTGCCGCCGGTCACCACTACAACCGCGCCGGCCTCACCGACTCGGCAGCTGGAGCTGCCTACTTCACCATGCCGCCAGATAGGTCACACCCTCATCTGAAATCACTTTATTTAGGCGTCAGTTGTCTGAATTTTTATTCTGGGCCAATCAATTCTTAATGGGAAGCAGCACCCCTCGAGGCGGCGGAGCTCCTAGGTTGCCGGTTGGCTGGTGTCTAACGTAAGGGTGCGGGGCCGCAAGTTCGCCGCGGAAGCAGCGCTTAGATGGCTATCTTTTAGAGTTGCGTGGGTTGAAGGTACTACCGCCGCCGGATCTGGATGATGGGGAGTCTTTGTGGATTGGCCCAGGCCGGCACAACCACGGCAGTGCGGTGGGGCGGGGAGCGGGGTTTTGGACGGGGCCACGGACGGCGGAGGCAGGCTGCTCTACCGTTGGTCGCTGGCTCTTCGGGGAAGATTCCAAACAGTGTCAGCCGGGAGGCACAAGACGGCCATCAAGCCGTCTGGCGTAGATCGGACAGTACCAAAATAAAATAAAATCATGTGACCCCAATTTAGTCTCCAGTCAACAGACGTGTGACCACTCTCGTACCATGCTGTTGATCTCTTAGTGTATTTCTTCGGATCAAAGATATATGTCATACTTAACTTTATGTGTTATCTGCATCTTTAGACACACCGTGTTCCGACTCACCGCAGCTGCTCCAACAAGGGAATGATACACCAAAAGGGAGCTACAGTCCCCACTCAACAGTTCCCTGCATCGAATGCGCGTGCCCGACATGGACAGCCACAACAACTGCAGGGCCATCGACAAGTCAGCACATGATGCTCACTCCTATGGATGGCAGCCAGATAGGTTGTACCCTCATCTTACTTGTGTGCAACATTTATGGCTTTGTTATTCATCTAAGCACGGAAAATAGATCATCACATTTCACTGTATATTCATGCTGATCTCTTACGGGTCTTGTTCAGGAGTTCACGCTGTTCCATAGTTCAGCTAAGATATTTGTTCTTTAGGTAACGCTGTTCCATAGTTATCATCCATCAGCCAATGCTATCCCACAGGCTGGTGATTATAGTATTATACCACTTCTAGTATTACATATGTTGTTCTTTAGTACTTTTGTGTGCCATCTAGTTAATCTCGAGTACAAACGATACATATTCTGTAGCTTTCATCTGTGGTCTCCCTTTAGTTTATGAGACCTGTTGCTGCTAGTTAACCACAGTCCTACTATTTATGTCATCTCCTACAGGCACTCATTTACATAAATCTAACTACTAGTTGTCTTCCATGCATGTCAGATATAACTGCACACACTGATATATCCACAAGAACCTCACGGAGCAATGTAAAGGCCAATAAACTTGATGTCAATGATACCCAATATGATGGAACATGTAAAGGCAGTTCTTCAGAAGACTTGCAGAAAGATGATGAATCCTCTTCACCCCACAAGGTCCTTGCTCTAACTTGGCCTGTGATATGCGTACAACATGCATATAATGTCCTGGAGTGTATCTACTCTGTTGCAATGCCATGTGCTTAGCATGCTGATCATGCATGTAAATATGTCATGCCTTCTTGTTTTTCAGTAACTATTCCATTCATGATAACATGTTTTCAAATTCAAGTACTGTCATTCTACTCTATTGCAATGCCATCTGCTTAATTTCGACATCATGCTTACGAATATCTTATGCATTGTTATTCATCGGTATGTACTTCATCTGTCTGCCATACCATGTTTTTTTACATTGAAGTGCTGTTCTAGTGCTCTGTTGCAATGCCATCTTATTTTCCCAATCATACACGTGTATGTTGCCTTGGTTATTTCTGTACGTATTCCGCTAGCATATAGTTTTACATTCAACTAGTTTTTTTTGCTGTGTTGTCCTGTCGTATCCCTAGCTCTTACACCATACTCCCTCCGTCCGGATTACATGCTGCCGAAATGGATAAAAAAGGATGTATCTAGAACTGAAATACGCCTAGACCCATCCATTTTTTTCCGGATGGAGGGAATACCTGTCAATATGTCATGCCTTTCTATTCTTCAGTACCTATTCCATCTCTCTGATGTCGCATGTTTTATAATTAAATCACCATTCTTCTATACAAGGCATGCAAGGGGAAGACGACTATGTTAGAATCTGAAGGGTTACAAACAAGGCCTTTGCAAAAGATCCAAACGCCAGGAGATAATAAACCAACTCCAGTTTTTATAGATACTGCTCCAGTACAGAGAAACCCAACTCCTACTGATAATAAGCAGATTCCAGTGGCTAAAGAACTAGTCCGCTCCAGTCGAGCAAAAATATGTCAACTCAATTCTAAGAAGCGTGTGCGTATCCTTGCATCATGAAATTTTATAGCATTCTACTCATATTTTCTACATGTTTCTTACCCATCTCTCTTTTAGAAAATAAGCTTAACAGATAGAAGAATTTCTGCAATGGTATCGTTTATGAGGAAAGATTCTTGCAGGAATTCTCTGTGCTCCAATGTAGATGTAAGTACCTGTTGTATATCACTATATTTTTAAATCAGCATGTATTTTGTTAATCGGCGTGAATCCAACCTTTATCTGATCTAAATTTAGTTGTAGCAAAATGTATGATTAAAGGCCACAATGTTGATTTTTGTAAGGAAAACTGCCTGGTAGTTTTGCATCCTAAGCTGCATGAGTGTACTATCTCATATCAGTGGGTTTGAATACTTTGGTTCTGCAGTGGGTTTTTCAGTGTTTTTTTAATGTGTTGTCCTGTCGTATCCCTAGCTCTTACATCATACTCCCTCCATCCGGATTAAATGTCACAGAAATGGATAAAACTGGATGTATCTAGAACTAAAATACGCCTAGACCCGTCCATTTATTTTCGGATGGAGGGAATACATGTCAGTATGTCATGCCTTTCTATTCTTCAGTACCTATTCCATCTCTGTTGTAGCATGTTTTATAACTGAATCACCATTCTTCTATATAAGGCATGCAAGGGGAAGATGACTCTATTAGAATCTGAAGGGTTACAAACTAGGTCTTTGCAAAAGATCCAAACGCCAGGAGATAATAAACCAACTCCATTTTTATAGATACTGCTCCAGCATAGAGAAACCCAACTCCCACTGATAATAAGCAGATTCCAGTGGCCAAAGAACTAGTCCTCTCCAGTCCAGCAAAAGAATGTCAACTCCATTCTAAGAAGCGTGTGCGTATCCTCGCATCATGAAATTTTATAGCATTGTGATCATATTTTCTACAGGTTTCTTACCCATCTTTCTTTTAGAAAATAAGGTTAAACAATAGAAGACTTCCTCCATTGGGATCGTATTCGAGGAAAATATCTTGCGGGAATTCTCTGTGCTCCAATGCTGATGTAAGTACCTGTTGTATATCACTATATTTTTACATCAACATGTATTTTGTTAATCGGCGTGAATCTAACCTTTATCTAATCTAAAATTAGTTGTAGCAAAATGTTAAAGGCGCTAATGTTGATTTTTGTAAGGAAAACTGCCTGGTAGTTTTGCATACTAAGCTGCATGAATGTACTATCTCATATCACGCACATTAATGAATTGTAGTGCACCCATTCATTCATTGTGTCAATGTTGCTTTCGTACTACCTTACCTGGCTGATGATAGCTGTGCCATATTGCGTTAATTTGGTGTAGGCTACTTGCCAAAACGTTCGTTGTGTCAATGCTGCTTTCCTATTATCTGACTTGGCCAATGATAGCAATGCTAGTGTGTTAATTTTGTCTAGGCTGCTGAAGATAAGAAGACAAACTCTAAAAACAGCAAGGCAACCCCACTGTTTCTTTCCAGTAAATCTAGGCCAGGTAATATGGCAATAACTCATGATTAATCTATTTGGTTCCCGTCCTAATTTATGTTATGATGCAGTGGTCGAGACACTCTCCACTATCAATAATACAAGCCTGCCAAAATCGCCATCTGAATCTGTTCAGTATCCTCTGTCTCGAATGCAACGGAATAAATGTATGTTTGTGAACCAATTAATGGCTAAAGCAATGAAGGAAATGGTGGATAAATCAGAGGTGCAGAGTCGTGCGACATAACAACTGATCAATGTTTTCAGAGACAGTGTAGCAAAGCAGAAAGAACTTGCCCACATGCTTATGGGCATCATCTGTGCTGAGGTTGCAGATTGTGACGTTGTAGATGGTTAGGTTCTGCTCATTTATTTGCACTGGCATCAATCTTTGATTGCCCAGTGGATGTAATTTCCTGTAATATATGCTGGATGTGCAACGTTATTCCCTGTATGCCGTACCTTTGCGTGATCGGTTTTGTTCCTGTGCATAATTGCTCGTCATAATGGGATCTAATTATCTAATTTGGCCTAAAGACATGTACAAACTTTAGTGGGACCATTAAGTTAATGGGCAGTTACTAGGCCGAAAGTTAATGGTCGACCCTCTTACCTCCTGGGTCGTTAACAGGCCGACATCGAAGCGGGCAACAGGTGGCCCCAGTTTATTTCACGGGCCGTTACTAAGTTTGGGCTACATATGGCCCAACTATACTATAGGCCTTTAGCAGGCCGAAAGAGACAACGGGCTTGTACTGGACTATGAAGACCATGGGCCGCTAAGAGGCCGAAAGTCAGGTCGTATTGTAAATGGCCCAACTGTGTTGTGGGCCTTTAGCAGGCCGAAAGAGAAACCGGGCTGGTATTGGACCATGAAGGGCATGGGCCGTTAAAGGGCCAAAACTAAGGTCCGACTACAAATGGCCCAACTCATTTATGGTCTGTTAACAAGCCGAAAGTCACACACGGCCTAGAATTTGCCCAACACTTAAATGGGTTGCTAAAAGGCCAAAACTCAGGTCCGACCAAAAATGGCCCAACTAATTTATGGGCCGTCAACAGGCTGAAAGTGACACCGGGCCAGAAAATTGGCCCAACACTTAAATGGGCCGCTAAAAGGCCGAAACTCTGGCCCGACAACAAATAGCCCATCAGATTTATGGGCCGTCAACAGGCTGAAAGACACACCGGGCCGGAAACTAGCCCAACATTTAAATGGGTCGCTAAAAGGCCGAAAGATGTACATCCCGAAAATTGGCCCATCAATTAAACGGGTCGTTAACAGGCCGAAATCTCATCGGGCCGATATTGAGCCCAGATATATAGCGGGCTGTTAACGGGCTCGAAGTGACGATGGGCTGCAATGGTGTCAAATCTTTAACGGGCCGTTGACGGGCCGAATTGGCTCATCTCGTATGGGCCATGGGCTTAAATGGACCTGACACAAGTAGGCCTTATATGGGCTGGCCTGCTAATGTTTACTGGGTCGACCTTTTCACAGAAATGGGCCTCTGTTGGGTCGTGCCATGTGTCGGCGTACCATAGGCGTCTTTCATCCAATGAGTGGATGACATCTGTCCCAACAGTGAGCCGACACGTGTTTCCTCCAGCCAATGATGATTTTACACGTGGAAAATCCCCATTGGTCGGGGCAGTTAACGGGTTATCGGATCCAAAACCCGACCCGATAGCTTAACGGCGTTCCGTTACGGTGGATGCCACGTGTTGGTCACCCTTGACGAAAGCACTTCTGCGACGCGCGATTTATCGTCATGGAAGTGGACACTTCCGTGATGATAATTTTGGTAATGTCATGGAACACTTCTAGGACAGCACATGTATAACTATCTTGATTCTGTCATAAATTTGTCATGGATGTACATGCATGACAAAAAACGCGACCTACTATGACAAACACATATCATCACGGAAGTGTATTTTTTTGTAGTGAACCGCCCGACCTGTCGGCCCCGTTCATACACCATGGGCGCCAACCATGGGCACCAACCACCCTCTCCTCGCCCGAAATCGCTCTGGGCAAATATTGGCGAGATGCGAGATTACCGTCCTATCCCCAACCGACGAGACGTCCAAATTTTAAATGGGGGCTAAGTTCGTAACTTTCCCATATTTCAGACAGGCGTGTCCCAAAAACATGGTTCCCTGTACCTCTCCCTCCATTTTCCCATTCATACACCGTCCGCGCTAGAACACCCCATCCCCACACTAGCCTCCGTTCGCCACCCCACCCATCGCCGTCGTCCTCCACCACATCCATCGCCACCATCCTCCACCATGCCGGAGCGCCTACCAAGACCGTGTCGTCCACTGCTAGAGATGGACGTTTCTCATCCACGGCGACGGACCAATAGCCTTGCATCACGTCCTCTCACTTCATCGGCGTCGTTGTCCTCTTTTCCGGGGCCGCTCACACGACCTTCTCTTCCACCGCAACGGGACTTATCCCCCGATGCACCCGTCTACCATCGCAGATCTGCTTCAACGCCACCGACAGCCATCGCACCCCCAATGCCTACACGGCGCCGCAAGAGAGGTGGTACTTCATATCTCCTCAACTTTTTGATCTCAACCAGAAAATAGATCTTAACTTGGTTCTTAGTTCGAAGCAAACAATGGATGCTAAATATCATTTCTCTGGTTTGCAGCTTAAAATCTGCCATGGCACAACCATAATACGGTTTAATTGATCATGCTTAGGGTTTAATTGATCAAGTTGGTTCTGTGGTGGTTTCTTTAATAGAAATCGGAGGGAAAACCCTCTTTTGCTAAAAAATATATGCTTAGAGTTTCCCCTTTTTATGATCACTATACGATCAGAATACGTGCTTTGTGTCATAATAACACTGCTCCACGCATCAAGCTAAACAAGCTTAGATGTTCAAATACGAATATGATATTATTAAAACAGAGTTGTTTAATTGGTCAGCTAAATGTTCCTAAATTAGTTTCGAAAATGCATGTTCGCCGCTCGGGTGTGTATCTCTACAGGGTTCCCACGGTGGGCCGGCCCACCCTGGGATTTTGGGTCATCCCAGGCCCCTATTCCCCTCTGTTCTGCTGCACGCTTCCGATCTCTACTCGCCCCCAGCCGCCTGCCTCGCCGGCGACTTGCCGTCCCCGGACAGCATGACTCTAGGAGGAGACGCCGGACTAATAGGAGGCCAGGAGCCGCTCGCCCAACAGCGTCACCGCTGCCCGAGCGCGCCGCCGTGCCTACCTTCCCAGTCTGTTCAGGGCTCAGGCGTGCAGCACCCACCAAGCCAACCCGATTTATCTTGAGATACGTCCTCAACACTCAGCAGCCACTCCTCATCACCCATTTTCTAATTGATTCATTACTCATTGGGCAGGACTGTCATTAGGGTTTGTTGTGTGCTCAGTGCTACCTACACTTAATGGTTCAGATGTATTTCGGTAATCTTTAGTATCTCTAAAGTTCATAGGGTTTTCAGAATTCCGGCCCTCGGAACAGAAACTAGTCATTTTGGATTGTTGGTCGTAGTGACATTGACCCAGATTACTACTGCAAGCTAGGTTTGTTGACAATTTTACTTGTCTTTCTTACTCATTCGATATAATTTCCAATTATTCACGTCGATTAGTTGCAAACAATAAGTGCTAGACAAACTTTTTCATTCAGATTTTGGACGGTCTCTTACTGTAGTTACAATTCTGCATACTTGTCCTAATAAGCTCACAAGTAAATGATTGAATCACTACATCTATGCTTGCCTTGCCATATTTGTTGTCAATATTCTTTTAGGATGGACCACCCTGTTTCTAAATACTGGAACCGTAGACCTGAGTGAATAGTATTTCTCTATGTGATCTCTTCCATCATGTGTGGGTAACGAACACTGCATTGTATAGAAAGAAAGTGTCATTTCCAGCTTTTACATAGGTTTCGATCTTTTACATGGAATACAATCTGCCTACTTGCTTTGTGTCGCACTACCAACACTCCACCCTTGAAGCTAAACATTACGCCACTCATAATTGCTTAGTTTATTTGTTCAAATACGAATTTCATATGATTCTAATGTTCCTACTTCAGTTTTGAAATGTGTGCCTGCCTATTATAGAGACATAAGGGGTTTGTATTTCTGTGTGTGGTCTGGTCAGCACGGTTGGGGAGGTGAACTTTGCATATGCAGGTGTTTATAGGGAGACACTCTCCGAGTTGAATCCGCAATGCATTCCATAGATAATCTGACTACTTTTTACGTTTTCATGAATCTCAGATTCTGAACAGCATCATAATGATTATGAGCTTGAGCTCATGAAAAGAATAAAGCAGAACAATGCCATGGCTGTCAAACTTGGCATTAAGGGACTGAAATCAAGTCTGGATGCAATGCAATGCAAACGCTCTCCACCTACAGATTCATGCTCAGAATATGATCCTAACAGTGATTCTGAGCTAGAGGGAGACCTAAGTCAATGTAGCTCCCTAGTGGAGGAGTCCGAGGAAGATGCCCTATCTTATTCACCCATCAAGGTACTTGCTCTAACTTTCCAAGGTTACATTGCTTGCACATATCTTGCAACTGATGCTTTGCATTGCTTCTACTTTGTTGAACTGCCATTAGCTTAGTTTACACATCGTGTATGTGAATACGCCCTGCCTATCCATTTTCAGTACATATTCCATCTGTCATCATACCATATTTATCCATTCCAATGTTGTTCTTGTGTATCAGACGTTCAAAAGGAAGAGGGCGATTGCTGATCGTGGAGGAGCACAAGCAAAGTATTTGGAAAAGATAGTGGCACCTGATAAATCAAATAGCCCATTAGGTGTAGTTGCAATATCACCTAACCCACAAAATACCCCAACTCTAGCAGACTCTAGCCCTACTACACTAGTCATTTCTGATGCCCCAACTCAGCAGACCCCAACTGCAGCAAACAGTATGATTATGCCAGTTGACATAGCACCAGCTGTACGACACAAAACCCCCATTCCAGCAAAGGGTACACCAAATCCAGTTGCCAAATCCCTTTTCGAACCAGAGAGAGCCCCAATTGCAGCAAATAGGACCCCTGTTCCATTTCTTCCCAGTTTAGAAGACGAAGCTTATGTTGTTGTCAGGAACTTTGTGCGCATCTTTCCTTCATGGAAAGATTATACCGCAGACACAGAACAATTTCCAGTCTTCCTCCGCAACTTATGCGTAAGTAATGTAGTAATATTATTCATGGTCATTACTGCATATGTTTCTGCTGACAGAAGACACAAGATTTCATTCTTTTAAATAGGCGAGGAGCAAACTAGATTGTGATGACGTGTGACGCCCGGATAATTAGGCTACAGTAAACCTCCGTTAATGATGCCACGTCACCACGGTTACTGTTGCTAATCTCGCGTTAGTTCGAAACCGACTCAAATTCAAATTCAAAAGAAAAGCAAGCAACAAAAGTTTTCAAAAAATTAAAACTAAAATGTTCGGGTTGTTTCAAATAAATCGTAAGCAATTATTATGGAGAAACCAAGATTTTATAGAATGCTTAAATGAGCTATAAGGATTTAAACTGTAGCAAAAACAATTAATTAAATGCCTTTTACAATTAATAAATTACTAAACTATTTTATTTTGTCACCAAACTTTTTGTGGCATTGGGGTATTTTGTAACACTAATTTAGGTACTACTTGTATATTTTATAAAACAAAATTATATAGAAAATAAAATAGAAAGCTAATAAAAAGAAAACAAATAAATACAAAAAAAAAGAAACAGAACCTCCCCCTGGACCATTCGGCCCAGCTAGCCAGGCCGGCCACAGGCCCAACTGGGCCAAGGCCCACCACCGCTCACTTAACCCCCCACGCCCCCGAAACCCTAGCCCCCACGCACCACTCCCCCCGTCGCCCCACTTGCTCCCCCACTTCCCCTCGATGGGATCTGGATCGGGGGCAGAGCCCGATTCCCCCGCCTCCGTCCTCCCCCGCGATGCCACCTCACCGGTGCCGCCCGGCACCGAAACGCCTCGCCCTCGCC
>NC_041381.1:197817314-197817730 GCF_002162155.2 Triticum dicoccoides
CCAGCCGGTGCCTATAGCCCCCTGGGGCGACCGAAACCCTAGCGGTTCCCTCCCCACTCGTCCCCACTTCCCCTCCCCCCGATCCCCTCGCCCCTATCCCCTCCTCCTCTCCGCTCAATCTGGATCGGGGGCAGAGCACGATTCCCCCGCGACGCCACCTCACCGGTGCCGCCCGGCACCGAAACGCCTCGCCCTCGCCGCCCCCTCCCGGCCTTCTTCCTCACCCTCCGGCATCGCGCCCGTCTCCCCCGAGCCCCGGCACGACCTCGTCGCCGCGGACCCCGATCCCGTCGCCCCCATCGCTCGCCCTAACTCCGTCGCCACCCACCGCCACCTCACTGACGCCGCCCGCGCGGCCCCGCCGTCGCCCGCCTCCTCAACCTCCCTCCTGCGTGGATCCGGTCGGGGGCAATCGA
>NC_041381.1:197818141-197822488 GCF_002162155.2 Triticum dicoccoides
ATATCGCCTATTCTCCTCTATACTGCTTGCATTAGAGTAGTGTAGCATGTTACTGCTTTCGTTAATCCTATTCTGATGCATAGCCTGACATTGTCGCTACATCTATTGATACCTTACCTGCAATCCTAAATGCTTAGTATAGGATGCTAGTTTATCATCATTGGCCCTACATTCTTGTCAGTCTGCCTTGCTATACTATCGGGCCGTGATCACTTGGGAGGTGATCACGGGTATATACTATACATACATACATACTATACAGATGGTGACTAAAGTCGGGTCAGCTCATTGAGTACCCGCAAGTGATTCTGACGAGGGGGCTGAAAGGACAGGTGGCTCCATCCCGGTAGAGGTGGGCCTGGGTTCCCGACGGCCCTCGACTGTTACTTGTGGCGGAGCGGCAGGGCAGGTTGTGACCACCTAGGAGACAGGTGGGCCTGGCCCTGTTCAGCGTTCGCGGATACTTAACACGCTTAACGAGATCTTGGTATTTGATCTGAGTCGGCTACGAGCCTATACGCACTAACCATCTACGTGGGAGTAGTTATGGGTATCCCGACGTCGTGGTATCAGCCGAAGCACTTCAGACGTCAGCGACGGAGCGGCGCGCGCCGAATTGGACTGGAACGCCACTAGGCTAGGTCTGCTTTCGGCCGCCCACGCAACGTGCAGGTGTGCTCAGGGCGATGGGCCCAGACCCCTGCGCGCTTAGGTTTAGACCGGCGTGCTGGCCTCTCTGTTTTGCCTAGGTGGGGCTGCGACGTGTTGATCTTCCGCGGCCGGTCATGACCCAGGAAAGTGTGTCCGGCCAAATGGGATCGAGCGTGTTGGGTTATGTGGTGCACCCCTGCAGGGAAGTTAATCTATTCGAATAGCCGTGATCTTCGGTAACAGGACGACTTGGAGTTGTACCTTGACCTTATGACAACTAGAACCAGATACTTAATAAAACACACCCTTCAAAGTTCCACAGACAACCCGGTGATTGCTTTTCCGCAGGGCGACGAGGAGAGGATCGCCGGGTAGGTTTATGCTATGCGATGCTACTTGGAGATGCTACTTGGAGGACTTCAATCTACTCTCTTCTACATGCTGCGAGGCGGAGGCTGCCAGAAGCGTAGTCTTCAATAGGATTAGCTATCCCCCTCTTATTCTGGCATTCTGCAGTTCAGTCCACTGATATGGCCTCCTTACACATATACCCATGCATATGTAGTGTAGTTCCTTGCTTGCGAGTACTTTGGATGAGTACTCACGGTTGCTTTCTCCCCCCTTTTCCCCCTTTCCTTTCTTTCTGGTTGTCGCGACCAGATGCTGGAGTCCAGGAGCCAGACGCCACCGTCGACGACGACCCCTACTACACCGGAGGTGCCTACTACTACGTGTTGCCCGCTGACGACGACCTGGAGTAGTTAGGAGGATCCCAGGCAGGAGGCCTGCGCCTCTTTCGATCTGTATCCCAGTTTGTGCTAGCCTTCTTAAGGCACACTTGTTTAACTTATGTCTGTACTCAGATATTGTTGCTTCCGCTGACTCGTCTATGATCGAGCACTTGTATTCGAGCCCTCGAGGCCCCTGGCTTGTATTATGATGCTTGTATGACTTATTTTAATTGTAGAGTTGTGTTGTGATATCTTCCCGTGAGTCCCTGATCTTAATCGTACACATTTGTGTGCATGATTAGTGTACGGTCAAATCGGGGGCGTCACAAGTTGGTATCAGAGCCGACTGCCTGTAGGAATCCCCCTTCCAACTCCTTGGCCGAAGTCGAGTCTAAACTTTACAAAACTTTTACTAACATGGCTGTGCGGCCCATGGGCCCACGTCGCCATTGGGTGGTAGTAGGATCTTTTACTCCTCGACCTATACTCTGGGACTCTTATTTCTCTTCTATTCGGGTTAAATGATTTTTGCTAAAATCTAACATTAGGATCTCGTTATCACTTTCACCCGGAGAGCCCCTTATTAATGATGATCGTCTGCGGCACGTGAAGACCCTGAAGATACTCTCCGTTGTTAACCCGAGAACTTATGTTCATCGCATTTGCAATTCCCCTTCCACCGTCAACCCTTACGGATAACTACTTGCAGTTGTTATTCTTACATTCATCCCCAGTTGGTCTTGTTATTACCAGATACCTCGAAACACTCGTCGTTGTCTCGATAATCCTTGAGATTATCACCTTGCTGTTCCTTGTCACCTGAATACCCCTATGGATAATTCTCGCACTTATCGAGTATCCTCTCATCCCCCAGATGTTCATGTGTTTCACAATGGTCTTCAAAATACTATTTGATCCTCCAAAAATCCTCAATAGCTTATTGCTCTGCAATACTTGTCTGCTTGCATTATGGATGCTTCCCATTGGCAATATTCGTTAGTATCCTTAGGCATCGTCATTTTGATCCTATTGATTCAGCATGTGTGCGAATGCACACAAACATCTATCAACCCTTCTAAATTATCCTTCCGGCTCAGACATCATTTTTGAACATGAGCTGGTTCTGGACCAAACTATTTGTCGTCAATTGTGCCTCTGGTATATTCAACTTATCCATCCCTACTCAGAGCATTGCTTCTGATCCTTTGTTTTGGGGATCGAAATTCCTTTATTATCTAAGCATCGAATCCTTCCGATGTTCTATAATATGATGCCCGTGCATTCTTCTTCCTCTGGTTGAGTACCGATGCTCACGTCAGATCCCTTGTGGACCACCAGATCCTTTGTTGGATTTTATCTGACAACGCCCTTCATATTCAATAACCTTGTGAGCCTTTCCTCTGATACATAAAGCCTTTGGTAAATTGTATCCTCTGCTTTCTTAACCATGCTCTGTCTTCGAGCTTGAGTTAATTACTTCTAAAGATTCTGGTATATGATTATAAGATGCTCCGATGGGTTGAACCTATGCCCTCCTTAATGGGTGAGAACTCGAAAGTTTTCACGAGTCATACTCTTCTGGTGCTTCGCCAGATAAAATTTCAACACTGCAACTTAATCGAACGCGAGAAGTGGATGAAAGGTTATGCATTGGAGAAGTGGGAGTCGACCTTGAACTTTGTGTTCATGCCCATGGACCTGATGTACATCTTCTCATCGAAGCTTCTTTTAAAATTAATTATTCCCTTGATATAAGTTCATCTTATATCTGGGGTATGGCCTTTTACAATCGTGGTTCCGACCATGTTCTCCTTTAAATACCATTTTTGATGCAAGTGTAAGCACTTGTCTTCTGTGGATCAATACCCCGGTACAACCTCTACTTTGATCTGTCGTCGAGTATTACCCCATGGTATCTCGAGATTATCTTGGAACTGCATAACTTCCTATGAGTTCTTCATCAAGTACTACATACTCACTGATTACAATTTTTCATGGGCTTTGAGTTATTGAACACTCAAAGACATCGATAACTGAACCGAGTCCGCTCTACGGTTCAACCACTCTTCAGTAAGCTTCTATAAGTACGAGTTTGTACCCGATCATGTCATTCCTAGCCTGTTTGGCTATATCATTGTCGTGATGATTTTAACTGTGCTACCCGGTCCTTCTTCTCGGAGCACAATTTTCGACGATGAATTAAGCTTACGTCGATTTTCCTCGTCATTCCCTTTCACCTTAAACAACAAGCTTGAGTTCGAGTTTATGCCATAACCGTGGTTCCATTAACCTCTTGCTTCATCATTACTTTGACTTGATGTCGTCGCTGATTGATCACATCGGCATGGAAACTCTCGACACTTGTGTCATGATCATCATCAACCTTATGAGCTCTTCCAGGAATTCAATTGAATTCATGATGGGTAATACCATCCTTGCCCCTCGATGATTCCTGTTCTCATCGACCACTTTATTGCCTTCCGTTCAACACAACTTGTTCGTGTTTGGTGTAAACCTTGAGATCACTGCTAACCAACAGTCGATCTTCCTTACCTCGGTAGTATTACCATCTCTTTTTGTCAAGAATGTGGTGAGAATTTCACCACCTCTTAATAATTCTTCATAACATAATATTTCTTGCCATCTTCATTCATTCCTTGGTCCCCGTATTGTTTTCAACCGGAATACCGACAATGGAGCTATGACGTGTGAATTCAAAACTTCTAACAACCCTATTGCTTTGAAGTGAATGGGCGATAGTTCATTCTAAGTCCTTCGCTAATTGAATCACCATTCTGACATTGGTCGTGCAACCCAACCCATATTTTGGGCGCACATATCAACCAATGTTTAATTGTGTATGTTTTCCTCGAGCATACTTCCTTATATCATTTGATCTGACAAATGTTATCTCCTTGTTCACTTAATGGTGGAAATCCATCTTTTGGTAATCTCGGTGAATTGC
>NC_041381.1:197822723-197824635 GCF_002162155.2 Triticum dicoccoides
CCCCCCCCCGGCTGGAGGACCTATCATTATAGATTCCTTTTCAGCAGGGTTATCCATTCATCCGTGAGGGAATTGTAATACTGATTCTACAAGTTATTCCAGATGGATCCTTCGTGATTCCAAAGTCTGATCTTCACCTGAAGGCCATGTCAATGCTATCTCGAAGCATGTCTGTGGTACTCCGATTTTCAATAACAACATTTGAAGCACAATGCAAAATTCTCTTTATCAATTATCCAAACACTGTTGTATGGGTAATGTCATGAAATTTCTTCCCTCCTTTTCTAAAGGGTTTTCTACGTTATATCCTGTCATGGATATCTTGCTCTGCTTGTCCTTGGGAAGGATAACCCCCCTGAAATATGTGTTTAAACACATTTTTCCTTTCCATTGTTTGATTTAACCTTTCTTGAGGTCTACATAATCTAAGCAGTATTATTCTCCTGCTTATGTAAACACCTCGGTGTACAACTCTATCAGTAAGACCCTGTTGAAATTGTCGATAGCATTCCGGTCATCACCGATGGACGAGAACTTTGCCTATTGGTCCGCCTCGTTCAACGAGCAGGAAAATGGTTCTCTTCGTCCCTCGCCCCTGGTACCGACATTGTGCCGACATAACTGATAGGCTACCCTCTGACATGTCTTGCTATCATGACCGTGCAAGATGTCAACGTCCTTCCTAACCCACATGGTGGGACCATAACCCACAGTTCCACAGGATCGAAACCTGACTCTCCTGTACACCCCCTGTTCCCAAAGTTATTCCTCTCGCATGGACTCGTATGTAATTCATGAGCCACCTTCCGATGAGATCACCAATTCTGGCAACGGAAACAATAATTATTCCGTTGCTTGGAACCCCTTTCACCTTATGTCTAGGCATTGCACGATTGCCTAGGCGCTTGAAACTTCTATTTTGCACCTTCTTACCTTGCTGTCGATATTGTCTTAAATTTCAATTCGAGAGTTACTTTCTACCACCTTCCTCGTTGTTGTCTACCAGATAGTCTACCCTGCAGAGGTCCATTCTTCCGATATACCCCCTTAATCTCTCGTTAGTATGATGAAGACTCCGAAGGAAGGATGGCCACTTCATCATGATGACCTAAAGCAGAAAAATGGATACATCAACAAAAATGATCAACCTCTTTGAAAGGGCAGCCAAGACCGAGAAGACTCGTTAGGTTTTCGCTACCAACACCTTTCCCCCCTTACTCCACCGCTTAAATCTCGGGACGAGATTTCTTGTAGTGGAGGAGAATTGTGACGCCCGGATAATTAGGCTACAGTAAACCTCCGTTAATGATGCCACGTCACCACGGTTACTGTTGCTAATCTCGCGTTAGTTCGAAACCGATTCAAATTCAAATTCAAAAGAAAAGCAAGCAACAAAAGTTTTCAAAAAATTAAAACTAAAATGTTCGGGTTGTTTCAAATAAATCGTAAGCAATTATGATGGAGAAACCAAGATTTTATAGAATGCTTAAATGAGCTATAAGGATTTAAACAGTAGCAAAAACAATTAATTAAATGCCTTTTACAATTAATAAATTACTAAACTATTTTATTTTGTCACCAAACTTTTTGTGGCATTGGGGTATTTTGTAACACTAATTTAGGTACTACTTGTATATTTTATAAAACAAAATTATATATAAAATAAAATAGAAAGCTAATAAAAAGAAAACAAATAAATACAAAAAAAAAAGAAACAGAACCTCCCCCTGGACCATTCGGCCCAGCTAGCCAGGCCAGCCACAGGCCCAACTGGGCCAAGGCCCACCACCGCTCACTTAACCCCCCACGCCCCCGAAACCCTAGCCCCCACGCACCACTCCCCCCGTCGCCCCACTTGCTCCCCCACTTCCCCTCGATGGGATCTGGATCGGGGGCAGAGCCCGATTCCCCC
>NC_041381.1:197825504-197873947 GCF_002162155.2 Triticum dicoccoides
CGCCCCCTCGCGACCTTCTTCCTCACCCTCCGGCATCGCGCCCGTCTCCCCCGAGCCCCGGCACGACCTCGTCGCCGCGTACCCCGATCCCGTCGCCCCCATCGCTCGCCCTAACTCCGTCGCCACCCACCGCCACCTCACTGACGCCGCCCGCGCGGCCCCGCCGTCGCCCGCCTCCTCAACCTCCCTCCTGCGTGGATCCGGTCGGGGGCAATCGACGCCCCCGATGCCCTGCGCCGACGCCGGACCACCCAGCCGGAGTCACCCCGCCAACCGCCGTCGTCGGCGCCGCCTCCCCGTCTACGTCGCCCGTCCCCATCCTCCGCCTCGACATCCTCCCCGAACACCGTTGCCCCGTTCCCTACTCCCCCTGTGAGCCGCCATCCGTCCTCCTCTCTCCCCCTCTGCCTCGATGTGGCCACCACATCCCGGTGCGCTCGCCGCGCCCGGGCACCTCCAGCCACGCCCAACACACGCGCCCGGGCACCGCGGCCCTTCCCGGTGCGCTCACCGCGTCCTGCCGCTCCACCCACGCGCCCGTCGCCCAAGCACCCGCTTCGGCTGCCGCCGTCCGGCGACGGCCCCTGCTACCCCGGCCTAACCTCGCCCCTTCCCCCCGTCGGTGCCGTGCCCGCCGGTGCCCTTCTGGGTGCCGCGGCGCTCGCTCCTGGGCTGCACAGCCCCAGGCCTTGTGCCACTGACCAGGGGGCCCCATGCCCCTGTTAAAAAAAAACGAACGGAATTGAAAAATAGAAATAATTATTTAATTAATTAGTAATTTGATTAATTAATTAATTTGCTTAGTTAACTACCTAATTAACTTTGATTAATTAGCCTAATGAACATATTTAGTCTAATTAAACCTGCTTAGTTAAACTAGTCTATGACGATGGGCCCCATTTCCCTGTTTGACCAGTCAACGTTGACCCAGTCAACAGCTGACTAGACTGTTGACTTTGACTCTGACCCCACCTGTCATACACTATGGCTGGCACTGCACTTTGTGACAATAGTTTTACTGATTAAATTTTGGAGTTAAATAAATCAATATAATCATATAAAACTTTGGAAATTCATATAAAATAATCCGTAACTCGGATGAAAATACTTTCTACATGAAAGTTGCTCAGAACGACGAGACGATTCCGGATACGCAGTCCGTTCGTCCGCCACACACCCCTAACCTATCAAACTCACAACTTTTCCCCTCAGGTTCATCTGTCCGAAAACGCGAAACACCGGGAATACTTTCCCGGATGTTTCCCCCCCTTCGTCGGTATCCCCTACTACCGCGATTGGGCCCACCTAGCATCGTTACTTGTCATGTCATGCATCGATATGCATTTGTTTGCATTGTATTCATTATTTCTTCCCCCTCTTCTCTCCGGTAGACTACGAGACCGACGCTGCTGCTGACCAGTTCGACTACGGAGTTGACGACCCCTCCTTCTTGCCAGAGCAACCAGGCAAGCCCCCCCCCTTTGATCACCAGATATCGCCTATTCTCCTCTATACTGCTTGCATTAGAGTAGTGTAGCATGTTACTGCTTTCGTTAATCCTATTCTGATGCATAGCCTGACATTGTCGCTACATCTATTGATACCTTACCTGCAATCCTAAATGCTTAGTATAGGATGCTAGTTTATCATCATTGGCCCTACATTCTTGTCAGTCTGCCTTGCTATACTATCGGGCCGTGATCACGGGTATATACTATACATACATACATACTATACAGATGGTGACTAAAGTCGGGTCAGCTCATTGAGTACCCGCAAGTGATTCTGACGAGGGGGCTGAAAGGACAGGTGGCTCCATCCCGGTAGAGGTGGGCCTGGGTTCCCGACGGCCCTCGACTGTTACTTGTGGCGGAGCGGCAGGGCAGGTTGTGACCACCTAGGAGACAGGTGGGCCTGGCCCTGTTCAGCGTTCGCGGATACTTAACACGCTTAACGAGATCTTGGTATTTGATCTGAGTCGGCTACGAGCCTATACGCACTAACCATCTACGTGGGAGTAGTTATGGGTATCCCGACGTCGTGGTATTAGCCGAAGCACTTCAGACGTCAGCAACGGAGCGGCGCGCGCCGAATTGGACTGGAACGCCACTAGGCTAGGTCTGCTTTCGGCCGCCCACGCAACGTGCAGGTGTGCTCAGGGCGATGGGCCCAGACCCCTGCGCGCTTAGGTTTAGACCGGCGTGCTGGCCTCTCTGTTTTGCCTAGGTGGGGCTGCGACGTGTTGATCTTCCGCGGCCGGTCATGACCCAGGAAAGTGTGTCCGGCCAAATGGGATCGAGCGTGTTGGGTTATGTGGTGCACCCCTGCAGGGAAGTTAATCTATTCGAATAGCCGTGATCTTCGGTAACAGGACGACTTGGAGTTGTACCTTGACCTTATGACAACTAGAACCGGATACTTAATAAAACACACCCTTCAAAGTTCCACAGACAACCCGGTGATCGCTTTTCCGCAGGGCGACGAGGAGAGGATCGCCGGGTAGGTTTATGCTATGCGATGCTACTTGGAGATGCTACTTGGAGGACTTCAATCTACTCTCTTCTACATGCTGCGAGGCGGAGGCTGCCAGAAGCGTAGTCTTCGATAGGATTAGCTATCCCCCTCTTATTCTGGCATTCTGCAGTTCAGTCCACTGATATGGCCTCCTTACACATATACCCATGCATATGTAGTGTAGTTCCTTGCTTGCGAGTACTTTGGATGAGTACTCACGGTTGCTTTCTCCCCCCTTTTCCCCCTTTCCTTTCTTTCTGGTTGTCGCGACCAGATGCTGGAGTCCAGGAGCCAGACGCCACCGTCGACGACGACCCCTACTACACCGGAGGTGCCTACTACTACGTGCTGCCCGCTGACGACGACCTGGAGTAGTTAGGAGGATCCCAGGCAGGAGGCCTGCGCCTCTTTCGATCTGTATCCCAGTTTGTGCTAGCCTTCTTAAGGCACACTTGTTTAACTTATGTCTGTACTCAGATATTGTTGCTTCCGCTGACTCGTCTATGATCGAGCACTTGTATTCGAGCCCTCGAGGCCCCTGGCTTGTATTATGATGCTTGTATGACTTATTTTAATTGTAGAGCTGTGTTGTGATATCTTCCCGTGAGTCCCTGATCTTGATCGTACACATTTGCGTGCATGATTAGTGTACGGTCAAATCGGGGGCGTCACATGACGAGCAAGAGTTGGTTGCGCTTTTCAAGCACTCGTTGATGAAGTATTGTTCCTACCTGAGGCAAGCGCATTTCGATGGAAAGACTCTGAACAAAATTTCTGTAAAGTCTCCGGTGCTACATTTATCCGACGGTGACTGGAATAATCTTGTTAGACATTGGTCTCGGCTACAGCGTAAGGTACTGTCTATGATATCAGATCACAATTTGAACTACATTTCTCCATTTGCCTTAATGTCTCACTTGTACGAGAACTGTTAGCAGAAGAACATTCCTTCTCAAGGGACCACAGAATCTGCAACTATACTGCACACTGCATTGCTCCCGTGAGTACCTCTTGCCCTGTATGACCATACTTACTTTCATAGCTGTTTGATTATGTAGCATCACTGCACATGTTAGCCTCGTAATCGCCCATTTGGTGGACATTATAAGATCCGTATGGACTATTACACAAATTTAGAATCAACCCAATGCTTTTGAAGAGGTTTAGCTCTGCAGTCCTCTTGTAAGTACTGAACGTGGTCTATCACTATACTTACATTAACAGCTACTCCCTCCGTCCCATAATATAAGAACGTTTTGTACAGTACACCAGTGTTCAAAACACTCTTGTATTATGGGAAGAGGGATTGGTTCATTTTGTAGCATTCTGCGTCTTATCTCCCTCACCCACCATTTACTAAAAAAGATCAGATCTATATTTAATCTTACCAACAAGTAGAATACACAGACAATGCCAGTGCAGAAGTGTAGCCCATTGCTCTTGTCAGTACATTTTGTCCTGTAATGCTTGTACTTCCAGGGATTGGTAGTTGATTATGTAGCATCAATCTGCATCTTATCTTCATTATCCTCTATCCCTTCCAGTATTATCATATCTATAATTAGTCTCTACAAAATGTAGAGTACAGGCAATGCTTATGAAGAAGATTTTGTGCTGAAATTCTTGAGTTATCCTCCCTTGACATGGAGAAGGGCATTATAAAGCCGGTGTTAACTGTTAATGTAAGTCAGTCCTTCTAAATCCTTTACCTCAATTGCGGTTTAATTTGCTCATAATCCCTATCGTTTACTGCTGTTTAGTTTGCTGTTTCTACCAAAATGCATGTTCGTAAGAACCGTAAGTTCTAAGTTTTACTTGTAAAACCAAATTTCTTATTCATACCATGCACATTACTTAATACTCCCTATATGTATGCTTGGCTTTGTGGATCTATAATCCAGTGTGTGGTGAAGCAGCCCATGTTTGCACCTTGTCATCTCCTGTTTTATCTTACTTATGTGGCTGATGATATGAACAACATGCCATGCACATTATCCAAAATAGATACAATGATTTTCTTTGCCCTTCATCTATGCTTGTTATGTTGACATGGTAATCCTGTAGTGTGGTGAAGCTCCCCGCATTATGAACAATGCCAAATTATGCTATTGATATTTTGAACTTACTCTTTATTTTCTAATTTGAAATTGGATAGAATTGACAGAACAATTATCATCTTTGTTTATACACGTGCAAAACGTGTCATCTCTCTGCTTTGTTTCATGGTGATATGCCTGATGGCATGCACAAGTCTGCTGAAGGCAGTGAGACAAACCCAACATATATTGCAGCAAAGAAGGCAAAACATCTTGAAGATAGCGAGACAACCCCAAAGTCTTGTCTTGATGCAGTGTTCAAGTTACTTGAGACTAACAGTCAGACAAGCTCACAGAATTCGTTGTCTGAATCAGTTTGACTTCTTCAGTCCCAAGTTCTAGCAGAAAGGCATTCTGCAACTCAACTTCGACTTGAAGTTCTATCTCTAAGAAAGATTGCGGAGAACACCAATGAGAACCTCATTGCTAAAAAGTACACCTAGAAGCTATGACCAACATTCTAGGCCGGTCTCACAGCCTTGCTCAGGAGATTGCGCAGCAGTTCCCCCGCAAGGCTAACCTTTCTTGAACTGTCTTGGAAGTGGTCTTGGTTCAGTACTATTTTGTTACGCTGCAATGGTGCCCAGTTTTTGTAATCTGCTTCTTCGTTGCGCTTTATGATCACTGGTGGCGAACTTCAATGCCCAGTGGATGTAATATACCTTAAATCCTTTATTGTATAGTGTAGGTTTAATCTTAGTTACTATGCCATAATTTCTTTATTGTGTAGAGTAGGTTTGTTCTTAATTCCTACTAGTTACTGCCATCATCCGCTATCTGGAAAAAAATCAGATGTAGTCGACCGGGCCGAAACATTCGATAACGGGCTAGGTTTTTAGTGGGCCATAATTGGGCCGGCCTGCGTCTTTCTTGGGCCCGAATGATTGGGGCCTTCACACATCGCGCCAGGCCCAAACTTACACCGGCCTATATTTTAGTTGGGCCTTTTGTCGACCCAGCACTTAGTTCGGCCCAGTTAGCATTGGGCCATTAACAGGCTGAAATTGTACTGGCCTATTACGGCCGAGATGAAACCACGGGCCTTTAGCAGGCCAAAATGCATGTTGGGCCTCAATTTTCACTAGTCGTCGACGGGCCTTCAGCAGGCCGAAATGTAGACCGGGCCGTTATGGGCCCAGTTAGCTCACGGGCCGTTACCAGGCCCAAACATATCTCGGTCCTTAGTTGGCCCACTGATATCATGGGCCTTTAAGAGGCCGAAAGCTTAGTACAGGCATCAATGGGACGAATTATGCGACAGGCCTTTAACAGGCCCAAAGTCACGTTGGGCTTAACCGTTGCCACCTTTAGCACGGGCCGTTAGTGGGATTGATGTCCCATCGGACCATATATGGCCCATGGGCGGCATGGGCCATTCCCAGGCCGAAAGTCACACCGGGCTGAAATGGGCCCATGTCTACATCAGGCCTCTAACAGGCCGAAAGTCACTGGGATGTAGTTGGGCCCGAATATTCGGCGAACAATTAACGGGCCAGATCTGGTTTCGGGCTGCAAATGGGCCCAAATATTGGGCGAACAATTAACGGGCCAGATCTGGCTTCAGGCTGTAAATGGGCGCAAATATTCGGCGAACAATTAACGGGCCAGATCTGGTTTCGGGCTGTAAATGGGCCTTTATTAAGCAGGCCGTTATTGGGCTGGCCCACTAGTACCTGATTAAGTTCTACGGGCCTTTGACTGGGCCGGCCTTTTTAACCTATATGGGCCTCTGTTGGGCCCAGCCACGTGTCAACGTACCATAGGCATGTCTCCTCTAATGGACGGGCGACATCTGGCCCACTTATGAGCTGACAGGTGTTCCCTTCGGCCAATCAGAATTTTACACGTGGAAATTTCCCATTGGTCGGGGCTGTTAACGGGTTATCGGATCCAAAACCCGACCCGATAGCTTAACGGTGTTCCGTCACGTTGGATGCCACGTGTCGGTCACCCTTGATGAAAGACTTCTGTGACGCGTGATTTATCGTCATGGAAGTGGACACTTCCGTGATGATAATTTTGGTAATGTCATGGAACACTTCTACGACAGCACAGGTATGACTATCTTGATTCTGTCATAAATTTGTCATGGATGTACATGCATGACAAAAAACGCGACCTACTGTGACAAACACGTATCATCACGGAAGTGTATTTTTTTTGTAGTGCAAGCTATACCCCATTACGGGTACATGAAGCTTAAAATGCCCGGACCCAATGGAATCATCACTCTAGCTAGTGATCCGGATGTCGCACTTTGCGCCGAAAATAAAACCGCAACACTAGCCCTGGAAGCATTATCCAAAGCTCTAGCAGTCGAAGAACTAACAACGCTGCGCGCCACCGTGGACAGGGCTGACATGATACTCGACAAGCGACCCAAGTCCACCTCATTTAAACCCACAGACGAGATAGTCAAATTCCAGGTCCATCCAACGGACCCCATGAAGACAGCTTCCATCGGGACAAAGTTGAGCCCCACAATGGACGCTGCACTACGAGACTTCCTACGCGAGAATTAGGACATTTTCGCCTGGCATCCTTCGGACATGCCGGGAATCCCATGCAGACAGGCCGGACTAGGGGGTGTCCCTCAATATACTGAAAGGATACAAGCCAGTCAAACAGACTCTTAGGCGCTTCTCAGAGCCCAAATGGCAAGCCAAGGGAGAAGAGCTAGCCAAGCTACTTGAGGCCGGATTCATCAGAGATATCAAGCATCCGGATTGGCTGGCAAATCTGGTAATGGTACCAAAGAAGGATAAATCCTGGCGCTTATGCGTCGATTTCAAAGACCTCAATAAGGCTTGCCCCAAGGATCCCGAGGGAGTCCCGGACTAGGGGGTGTCCGGATAGCCGAACTATCATCATTGGCCGGACTCCAAGACTATGAAGATACAAGATTGAAGACTTCATCCCGTGTCCGGATGGGACTTTCCTTGGCGTGGAAGGCAAGCTTGGCGATACGGATATATAGATCTCCTCCATTGTAACTGACTCTGTCTAACCCTAGCCCTCTCCGGTGTCTATATAAACCGGAGGGTTTTAGTCCATAGGACAGAACAACAATCATACCATAGGCTAGCTTCTAGGGTTTAGCCTCCTTGATCTCGTGGTAGACCCACTCTTGTACTACCCATATCATCAATATCAATCAAGCAGGAGTAGGGTTTTACCTCCATCGAGAGGGCCCAAACCTGGGTAAAAACATCGTGTCCCTTGTCTCCTGTTACCATCCGCCTAGACGCATAGTTCGGGACCCCCTACCCAAGATCCGCCGGTTTTGACACCGACATTGGTGCTTTCATTGAGAGTTCCTCTGTGTCGTCACCGATAGGCTCGATGGCTCCTTTGATCATCAACAACAACGACGTAGTCCAGGGTGAGACTTTTCTCCCCGGACATATATTCGTATTCGGCGGCTTTGCACTGTGGGCCAATTCGCTTGGCCATCTGGAGCAGATCGAAAGCTACGCCCCTGGCCGTCAGGTCAGATTTGGAAGTCTGAACTTCACGGCTGACATCCGCGGAGACTTGATCTTCGATGGATTCGAGCCACAGCCGAGCGCGCCGCACTGTCACGATGGGCATGATTTAGCTCTGCTGCCGGACAGTGCCCTGGAGGCCGCACATGAGTCCGCTCCGACCCTCAATTCGGAGCCGGCTGCGCAGATCGAGGACGGGTGGCTAGACACCACCTCGGGGGCTGCAAGCTCTACGGCGATGGAGCCGAATACTGACCTTGTCCCTTGTGAAGCTCGTGACTCCGAGGTGCCGGACTCCTCGCCGGACTCCGAACATCCTGCGCCCCCTCTAATCGAATCGGATTGGGCGCCGATCATGGAGTTCACCGCTGTGGACATCTTTCAACACTCACCTTTCGGTGACATCCTGAATTCGCTAAAATATCTCTCGTTATCAGGAGAGCCCTGGCCGGACTGCAGTCAGGACGGTTGGGATGCGTACGACGAAGAAATTCAAAGCCCACCCACCACCCACTTAGTAGCCACTGTCGATGATCTAACCGACATGCTAGACTTCGACTCCGAAGACATCAACGGTATGGACGACGATGCCGGAGACGACCAAGAACCAGCGCCCACTGGGCACTAGAAAGCCACCTCGTCATACGACATATACATGGTGGACATCCCAAAGGATGGGAATGGCGATGGAACAGCGGAGGAAGACCCCTCCAGGAAACATCCTAAGCGCCGGCATCAGCGGCGCCGCTCTAAATCCCGCCACAGCAAGAATGGAGATTCCGGCACCGGAGATAATAACACCCCAGACAGTGCCGAAGACAACCCCCTCCAGCAAGATTCAACATAGGAGGACGGAGAAGCCAGCCCTCATGAGAGAGCGGCAGACGAAGAGGTAGAGGATGATAATTACATGCCTCCCTCTGAAGACGAGGCAAGCCTCGACGACGACGAATTCGTCGTGCCTGAGGATCCCGTCGAACAAGAGCATTTTAAACGCAGGCTTATGGCCCCAGCAAACAGCCTCAAGAAAAATCAGCAACAGCTTAGAGCTGATCAAGATCTGCTAGCCGACAGATGGACCGAAGTCCTTGCAGCCGAAGAGCATGAACTCGAACGCCCCTCCAAAAGCTACCCCAAACGCAAGCTGCTCCCCCGATTAGAGGAGGAGGCATATCAACCTGCATCACCAGCGCACAATACGGCTGACCAACCACCCTGTGGCCGCGACAGAGAGGCCTCCAGGCCCTCTACTAAAACCGTACCCCGACATCGCTCGAAAAGCACAAAGCCACAGGGGAACGCTCCGGACTTGCGAGATATATTGGAGGATAAGGCAAGACAATCAAGATCGATCTACGGATCGCATGAGCGCCCCATGATACGCGACGACAACCGTCGCACCGGACACAGCAAGTCCGGCCGGGCCGGACACAGTAGACAAAGCTCGTTTGAGCTACGTCGTGATATAGCCCAATACAGAGGCGCCACACACCCACTATGCTTCACAGATGAAGTAATGGATCATCAAATCCCCGAAGGGTTTAAACCCGTGAATATTGAATCCTATGATGGCACAACAGACCCCGCGGTTTGGATCGAAGACTATCTCCTTCATATCCACATGGCCCGCGGTGATGATCTTCACGCCATCAAATACCTCCCACTCAAGCTTAAAGGACCAGCTCGGCATTGGCTTAATAGCTCGCCAGCAGAGTTAATTGGTTGCTGGGAGGACCTGGAAGCCGCATTCCTTGATAACTTCCAGGGCACGTATGTGCGACCACCAGACTCTGACGACCTAAGCCATATAATTCAGCAGCCAGACGAATCGGCCAGACAATTATGGACACGGTTCTTAACTAAGAAATATCAAATCATCGACTGTCCGGATGCGGAGGCCCTCGCGGCCTTCAAACATAACATCCGCGACGAGTGGCTTGCCCGGCACCTGGGACAGGAAAAGCCGAAATCCATGGCAGCCCTCACATCACTCATGACCCGCTTCTGCGCGGGAGAGGACAGCTGGCTAGCTCGCAGCAACAACCTCAACAAAAATTCTGGCAGTCCGGATACCAAGGACCGCAACGGCAGGTCGCGTCGCAACAAGCACAAACGCTGCATTAACGGCGACAATACTGAGGATACGGCAGTCAATGCCGGATTCAGAGGCTCCAAACCCGGTCAGTGGAAAAGCCATTCAAAAGAACTACTCCGGGTCCGTCCAATTTGGACCAAATACTCGATCGCTCGTGCCAGATACACGGCACCCCCGAAAAGCCAGCTAACCACACCAACAGGGACTGTTGGGTATTCAAGCAGGCAGGCAAGCTAATTGCCAAAAACAATGACAAGGTGCTTCATAGCGATGACGAGGAAGAGACCCGACCGCCAAACAATAGAGGACAGAAGGGTTTCCCCCCAAAAGTGCGGACGGTGAACATGATATACGCAACCCACATACCCAAGAGGGAGTAGAAGCGCGCACTCAGGGACGTATACGCGATGGAGCCAGTCGCCCCGAAGTTCAACCCATGGTCCTCCTGCCCGATCACTTTTGATCGAAGGGACCACCCCACCAGCATCCGCCACGGTAGATTCGCCGCATTGGTTTTAGACCCAATCGTCGATGGATTTCACCTCACCAGAGTCCTGATGGACGGCGGCAGCAGCCTGAACCTGCTTTATCAGGACACAGTGCGAAAGATGGGCATCGACCCCTCAAGGATTAAACCCACAAAGACGACCTTCAAAGGCGTCATACCAGGTGTATAGGCCAATTGTACAGGCTCAGTTACACTGGAAGTGGTCTTTGGATCCCCGGATAACTTCCGAAGCGAGGAGTTAATCTTCGACATAGTTCCGTTCCGCAGCGGCTATCATGCTCTGCTCGGACGGACCATGTTTGCAAAGTTCAACGTGGTGCCGCACTACGCATACCTCAAGCTCAAGATGCCAGGCCCTCGAGGAGTCATCACGGTCAACGGAAACACTGAACGCTCTCTCCGAACGGAGGAACATACAGCGGCTCTCGCGGCAGAAGTACAGTGCAGCCTCTTAAGGCAATTCTCGAGTTCGACCGTTAAGCGACCGGACACGGCTAAACGCGCCCGGAGTAACCTACAACAAGACCACCTGGCACGTTCCGAGCACGCGTAGCAATGCGGCCCCAACCCTAGCCCTTGCAAAATTGCAAGACTGGTCCTTCGCGTACATCATTATGCTGTGGAGATACCATGGGCATAGGGGGAAGGGCACAACCACGACAGGCCCAGAATGCGGCTTAACCACACCAGGGGCTCCCAAGTGTGTCATTCCTTTTTTTCTTTTTCTTCTTTTTCTTACCCACAGGACTCCGTTCACCAGAGGCCCTGTCTGGCAGTAGACCTGCCGAACTCATGATGCAACAGCCAGGGAAGGAGAAAGGCTACGACGAGTATCCAGGTGGTCTCCATTACGAGCATTAAATCCGTTTTATACACCATTCCACAGCCTACCCCTGGAGGGGGACATGTTTAATAGTCCCATCCCTTGCTTACCGCACTATTTGTATCGTTCTGCATTCATGGCAGTATTACTTGAATAAACAATGCATCACTTTTTTGCTTATAATTGCATTCCTTTCTTATACATATGTTCATTTATGACATGTTGCATCCGTACACTTTGGTACGGCTAAATACACCAGGGGCTTAAGTTCCCCACATTATGGTGTGATAAGTCCGAACACTTTCACAAGTGCGGCACCCCGAACTTATAGCATTATATGCATCGGCTCCGAATCATGTCTTGGGTCAATAGTTGGGTTTGCCCGGCTCCCATGTTTTGGTACCTTACGTTTCGTTATATCGGCTAAGGTAGCGTTGGGAGAACCACTGCGATTGTGCCCCAGTTGAGCTGGGCAAGCACCTCAGTGGAGAAAGCTAAAACTGACCATCATGATGAGGCGAGAGCTGGTCGCTGTTCGAGAGGTTTTTCGAGTCCCTAAAGATTTATGCCGCTTAGAGCGAGGAACCGGCTTCATCCGGCCCAGGCGTGGATAGCGCCCCAAACTCGGTCTTCCGAACACTAGGGGCTTCGTGGAAATTTAAAATTATAGAATTCTATGGCTAAGTGAGAGTGTTCAAGCACTATAAGTCTGGTTGCCTTGTTCGTTGTGTTGAGCGCCTCCCTAGATGGACCCAAAAATGGGAACAAGAGCGCTCAGGTTTATCCCGAACACCCCAGCACTCATGGCATGGGGGCTGAAGCCGACGACTTGCCATCTCTCAGATTTGATAAACGGTCGCACAGAAGGTTATATTTTAAATTAACAAGCATTGCTTAGCGCATATGAACAAAGTTTTCAGCGCACAGGATAACAAAATGCGAGTCTACTCAAATATTACATCTTTGGAGCACTCACCCGCAATAATGCGGGCACCCTTTAGGACACCCTTATAATACATCTCGGGCGTGCGATACTCCTTGCTCGGCGGTGGCACGTCCGTCACAAGCTTCTCAGCGTCCATCTTGCCCCAGTGCACCTTGGCACGAGCAAGGGCCCAACGGGCACCTTCAATGCAGGTGGAGTGCTTGATGACTTCAACCCATGGACAAGCATCCACCAGCCGCCGCACCAGGCCGAAGTAGCTCCCAGGCATGGCCTCCTTGGGCCACAGCCGAACTATGAGGCCCTTCATGGCCTGTTCGGCCACCTTGTGGAGCTCGACCAGCTGCTTCAGCTGGTCGCTAAGGGGCACCGGATGTCCGGCCTCAGCATACTTAGACCAGAAGACCTTCTCCGTCGAGCTCCCCTCCTTGGCCCTGTAGAAAGCGGCAGCATCGGACACGCTGCGGGGCAGATCTGCGAATGCTCCTGGAGAGCTCCGAATTCGGGTAACTAATAGGTAATTCACATTCACATGCTTGCTTTGCATGAAAAATGCCTTACCCGCCGCTATTTTATTCAACGCCTCAATTTCCTGGAGGGCCTTGTGGGTTTCGGCCTTAGCGGCTTTGGCACTCTCAAGAGCCGATGCAAGCTCGGACTCTCGAGTCTTCGAGTCGCGCTCCAAACTCTCATGTTTTTCCACGAGAGCCTGGAGCTCTTGTTGCACCTCCACCACCCGCGCCTCCTACTTCTCTCGCCCAGCATGCTCCGTGGCCGTATTACGTTCGGCCGCAGACATGGCCTCCTTCAGGGTCGCCACCTCGTTCGTGGCCCCTGGAGTACCCATGTTATCCTTGTCATTCCTCTTGCAACCAAATCCTTTTCTATAAGGTACACCTTTAATAAGGTGTTACTCACCTTCCTTGTCCTCGAGCTGCTTCTTGGCACGGCCGAGCTCGCTTTCGGACTGCTCGAGGCTTTGCTTCAAAGCATTGACCTCCGCAGTCAGTGCGGCAGAGGTCAGCAGCGCAGCCTGCAATCCCATATTGACATATTTTTAAGACTCCTGCGTATATCTTTTTAGATCCTCAGTCCGGCTTTTCTTTCTGAACACCGCACCGAGCATCAGGGGCTACTGTCTATGCGGTACTATTTTACATATATTAATATTCTTACCTCAAAGCCTGTTAGAAGGCTGCTGCAGGCCTCGGTCAGTCCGCTGCTGAACCTTCTGAACCACCACACTCATGACAGTGCGGTGTTCCTCTTTGATGGAAGCGCCGTTGAGCGCCTCCAGCAAGTTATCCGGCGCCTCCGGTTGGACGGAGGCCGCTGGCGCCACAGTCTTGCCCTTCTTACGAAGGGGCCGCCCACCGAACTCCGAAACCACTGCAGGTTCCGGTGCGGAGTCCGGTACGAAGTCCGGGAGGTTCCCTGTGGCACCTCTGGGGCCTCCTCCTCCGGGTGGGTCCCTCTCTGGGATCCCACCTCGGCGTCGTCGGCGTCACGGGGGGTGGAGGCGGTCGTAAGTGAAGTACTATCCACTTCCGACGTACCCAAGGACCCGCTCGACGAAGCGGGAAGATCGTCCTTGGGCGGACTGCAGGGTTGTATGCGGCATTAGAAAGACACCGTGTGGCGAAAAGAAAAATCATGAAGCTATTCGGGAGTCCGGATACTTACGATCTCACCAGGGGCTTGGCCCTTGAGGGCCACTCCTCGTCACCGTCGCCGAAGTTGGCGGAACAGTCCAGGGGAAGGGTCCTTCCCTTCTTGGACCCTTCGGCCTCCCTCGTTGGGGAGGACTTCCTCTTCTTCTCTCCCCCCGCTGGGGGAGAGGCCTCTTTCTTCTCCTCCTCGTCCTCGTGGGAGGAGTCCGCCTCGGAGTCATCGGACGATGAGTCCGATACCACCTGACGCTAGGAACTCCTTCGGGTTCCCGTGGCCTTCTTCTTGGCCTTCTTCTCCGGAACTACGTAAAGTGTCGAGACCAGCAGCCCTGTCAAACGGGCATCCGCTGGGTCTTCTGGAAGGGGAGCCGGATAGTTAACCTGTCCGGACGTCGCCTGCCAGGCCTGTTAAAGGTATTGGGAGTTTAGATCCCGCATAAAGTCAAAACATGAAAAGCAAGTGTCCCATAAACGATAACCAGGCTTACCTCGCCAGCCGGACGCTGCGAGCTGAATCCGCGATCTTCGGTAGCGGATGCGGGGGCCTCACCGCCCTTAAACAGCACCCTCCAGGCATCTTCGTACGTAGTGTCGAAGAGCTCGCTCAAGGTCCGGTGCTGTGCCGGATTGAACTCCCACAAATTGAAGTCCCGTTGCTGGCATGGGAGAATCCGGCGGATGAGCATGACCTGGATTACGTTGACAAGCTTAAGGTTCTTGTTCACCAGGGTTTGGAGACAGGATTGAAGTCCGGTCAGCTCTTCCGAATCGCCCCACTGTAGGCCCTTCTCTTTCCAGGAAGTGAGCCGCATGGGGATGCCAGATCTGAATTCGGGGGCCACTGCCCATTCAGGGACACGCGGCTTGGTGATATAGAACCACCCCAATTGCCACCCTTTGATGGTTCCATGAAGGCGCCCTCGAGCCAAGTGACGTTGGGCATCTTGCCCACCATGGCGCCTCCGCACTCCGATTGGCTGCCCTTCACAACCTTCGGCTTGACATTGAAGGTCTTTAGCCACAAGCCGAAGTGGGGCTGGATGCAGAGGAAGGCCTCGCACATGATGATAAACGCCGAAATATGGAGGATGAAATTTGGGGCTAGATCGTGGAAATCCAGGCCGTAGTAGAACATGAGCCCCCGAACAAAGGGGTGGAGTGGGAAGCCCAGTTCATGGAGGAAATGGGGAAGGAATACCACCCTCTCATGGGGCCCGGGGGTGGGGATGAGCTGCCCCTCGTCGGGGAGCCGGTGCGCAATGTCGCTGGACAAATATTTGGCGCTGCGCAGCTTCTTGATGTGCCCCTCCATAATGGAGGAGGCCATCCACTTGCCTCCCACTCCGGACATGGCTGGAGAAGGTTGAGGTAAGATGTGCGGACTTGGGCGCTGGAGCTCAAGTGCGCGGAGATGGATAAGCAAAGGAGGAAGACGGCATAGGTAAAAAGGTGGATCCTTATCCCCTTATATATGGGCGGACGAAACTATGCGTCCCCACCAGCCTGGTAAAACTCGCTTATCTCCCAAGCGCCGCAATCAATGGCAGATTCGCTTATCTCCCAAAGTTCAACCCATGGTCCTCCTGCCCGATCACTTTTGATCGAAGGGACCACCCCACCAACATCCACCACGGCAGATTCGCCGCATTGGGTTTAGACCCAATAGTCGATGGATTTCACCTCACCAGAGTCCTGATGGACGGCGGCAGCAGCCTGAACCTGCTTTATTAGGACACAGTGCGAAAGATGGGCATCGACCCCTCAAGGATTAAACCCACAAAGACGACCTTCAAAGGCGTCATACCAGGTGTAGAGGCCAATTGTACAGGCTCAGTTACACTGGAAGTGGTCTTTGGATCCCCGGATAACTTCCGAAGCGAGGAGTTAATCTTCGACATAGTTCCGTTCCGCAGCGGCTATCATGCTCTGCTCGGACGGACCATGTTTGCAAAGTTCAACGCGGTGCCGCACTACGCATACCTCAAGCTCAAGATGCCAGGCCCTCAAGGAGTCATCACGGTCAACAGAAACACTGAACGCTCTCTCTGAACGGAGGAACATACAGCGGCTCTCGCGGCAGAAGTACAGTGCAGCCTCTTAAGGCAATTCTCGAGTCCGGCCGTTAAGCGACCGGACACGGCTAAACGCGCCCGGAGTAACCTACAACAAGACCACCTGGCACGTTCCGAGCACGCATAGCAATGCGGCCCCAACCCCAGCCCTTGCAAAATTGCAAGACTGGTCCTTCGCGTACATCATTATGCTGTGGAGATACCATGGGCATAGGGGGAGGGGCACGACCATGACAGGCCCAGAATGCAGCTTAACCACACCAGGGGCTCCCAAGTGTGTCATTACTTTTTTTCTTTTTCTTCTTTTTCTTACCCACAGGACTCCGTTCACCAGAGGCCCTGTCCGGCAGTAGACCTGCCGAACTCACGATGCAACAACCAGGGAAGGAGAAAGGCTACGACGAGTATCCAGGTGGTCTCCATTACGAGCATTAAATCCGTTTTATACACCATTCCGCAGCCTACCCCTGGAGGGGGACATGTCATAAATGAACATATGTATAAGAAAGGAATGCAATTATAAGCAAAAAAGGGATGCATTGTTTATCCAAGAAATGCTGTCAAAACATGAAAAGCAAGTGTCCCATAAAGGATAACCTGGCTTACCTCGCCAGCCGGACGCTGTGAGCTGAATCCGCGATCTTCGGTAGCGGATGCGGGGGCCTCACCGCCCTTAAACAGCACCCTCCAGGCATCTTCGTACGTAGTGTCGAGGAGCTCGCTCAAGGTCCGGTGCTGTGCCGGATTGAACTCCCACAAATTGAAGTCCCGTTGCTGGCATGGGAGAATCCGGCGGATAAGCATGACCTGGATTACGTTGACAAGCTTAAGCTTCTTGTTCACCAGGGTTTGGAGACAGGATTGAAGTCCGGTCAGCTCTTCCGAATCGCTCCACTGTAGGCCCTTCTCTTTCCAGGAAGTGAGCCGCATGGGGATGCCAGATCTGAATTCGGGGGTCGCTGCCCATTCAGGGTCACGCGGCTTGGTGATATAGAACCACCCCGATTGCCACCCTTTGATGGTTTCCACGAAGGCGCCCTCGAGCCAAGTGACGTTGGGCATCTTGCCCACCATGGCGCCTCCGCACTCCGCTTGGCTGCCCTTCACAACCTTCGGCTTGACATTGAAGGTCTTTAGCCACAAGCCAAAGTGGGGCTGGATGAAGAGGAAGGCCTCGCACATGACGATAAACACCGAAATATGGAGGATGAAATTTGGGGCCAGATCGTGGAAATCTAGGCCGTAGTAGAACATGAGCCCCCGAACAAAGGGGTGGAGTGGGAAGCCCAGTCCGCGGAGGAAATGGGGAAGGAATACCACCCTCTCATGGGGCCCGGGGGTGGGGATGAGCTGCCCCTCGTCGGGGAGCCGGTGCGCAATGTCACTGGACAAATATTCGGCGCCGCGCAGCTTCTTGATGTGCCCCTCCATAACAGAGGAGGCCATCGACTTGCCTCCCGCTCCGTACATGGCTGGAGAAGGTTGAGGTGAGATGTGCGGACTTGGGCGCTGGAGCTCAAGTGCGCGGATGGATAAGCAAAGGAGGAAGACGGCATATGTAAAAAGGTGGATCCTTATCCCCTTATATATGGGCGGACGAAACTATGCGTCCCCACCAGCCTGGTTACCCACGTCCGTATTGATGGGAATCCCGGAATAAGGGGGACACGATCTCTGCTTCGACAAGACGTGCCAAGGAAACCGCTTCACTAAACGCGCTGAGGTGGTATGACAAAAACGATTCGAGTAAAGGCTTGGCCGTGGGTGATGTCACGCCACGAAATACGTCAGCAGATTGAACTTGTGTAAATATTATTCTCTCTACGGTGGTATGTGGAATTTATTTTGTAGAGCCGGACACTATCCTGGTGTTCACAATCTTCTATGAATTATTCGGAGGAGGAACCCGCCTTGCAATGCCGAAGACAATATGCGCGCCGGACTCGTCGTTCTTGAAGCCTGGTTCAGGGGCTACTGAGGGAGTCCCGGACTAGGGGGTGCCCGGATAGCCGAACTATCATCATCGGTCGGATTCCAAGACTATGAAGATACAAGATTGAAGACTTCGTCCCGTGTCCGGATGGGACTTTCCTTGGCGTGGAAGGCAAGCTTGGCGATACGGATATATAGATCTCCTACCATTGTAACCGACTCTGTGTAACCCTAGCCCTCTCCGGAATCTATATAAACCTGAGGGTTTTAGTCCATAGGACAGAACAACAATCATACCATAGGCTAGCTTCTAGGGTTTAGCCTCCTTGATCTCGTGGTAGATCCACTCTTGTACTACCCATATCATCAATATCAATCAAGCAGGAGTAGGGTTTTACCTCCATCGAGAGGGCCCGAAGCTGGGTAAAAACATCGTGTCCCTTTTCTCCTGTTACCATCCGCCTAGACGCACAGTTCGGGACCCACTACCCGAGATCCACCGGTTTTGACACCGACAGATCCCTTCCCTCTCCCTCGCATCGACCAAATCATCGATGCCACCGTAGGACACGATTCACTATGTTTCCTCGACGCATACTCCGGATACCATCAAATAAAGATGGCAGAGTCCGACCAAGCTACAACGACATTCATAACGCCATATTGCCCTTTCTGCTTCAACACTATGCCTTCCGGGCTTAAAAATACCGGCGCAACCTATCAACGCATGATTCAAACATGCCTGGAGAAGCAAATCGGCAAAACAATGGATGCATACATGGAGGACGTGGTCATAAAAACAAGACACGTCGAAACCCTAATAGATGACTTGAGGCTTACGTTCGATAACCTCCGAACATACGACATCAAGCTAAACCCGAAAAATGTGTTTTTTCGGCGTGCCCTCTGGGAAGCTGCTTGGCTTCATTGTTTCCAATAGAGGAATTGAAGCAAATCCGGCAAAAATCCGAGCTCTGTTGCAGTTGGCTAGCCCAACAGACCTCAAGCATATCCAGAAACTAGCTCGATGCGTGGCTGCCTTAAGCCGCTTTATCTCCCGATTAGGAGAAAAGGCATTACCTCTTTACCGCCTTCTTCGGCGCACCGAACACTTCGTGTGGACGAATGCAGCCGCGGCCAGACTAGACGAAATAAAGACCTTATTGGCCAGTAATTCAGTCCTAACAGCGCCAAATACTGGCGAACCTATGCTATTGTAAATAGGTGCAACACATCAAGTTGTAAGCGCAGTGCTCACCATCGAACGAGAGGCTGACGGATACAAATTCCCGCTCCAGAAGCCAGTATATTACGTATCCACGGTCCTCACCCCATGCAAATCTCGATACCCACACTATCAAAAGATAGCATACGCGGTCTTCATGGCATCCCGGAAGCTACGACATTACTTCCAAGAGTGTTCGATTACGATGGCCTCCGAAGTACCACTCAACGACATAATAAATAACCGCGACGCTACGGGCCGGATTGCTAAATGGGCCATCGAGCTCCTTCCATTTGACATAACATACAAACCACGGCGGGCCATTAAGTCGCCAGTACTGGCAGACTTTGTCGCCGAATGGACAGAAGCCGAACTCCCTAAAGAGTACGACGCATACCCTAATTGGATCATGCACTTCGATGGCTCTAAAATGTTGGCCGGATTGGGAGCAGGTGTAGTCCTGACGTCCCCAACCGGAGACACGGTCCAATATGTACTCCAAATATTATACATAGATTCCAACAACGCAGGCGAATACGAGGCTCTGTTGCATGGTCTTCGGATGGCAGTCTCTATGGGCATTCAATGCCTGGAGGTGCGCGGGGATTCAAACCTCGCAATATCACAAATAAACGGGGACTTTGATGCCAAGGATCCGAAAATGGCGGCCTACCATAATGTCGTCCTCAAATTGCCAGCTCGGTTCGAGGGGCTCGAATTCAACCATGTAGCTTGAGAAAACAATCAAGCGGCAGATACCCTCACCTGCATTGGCGCTAAACACAACCCTGTCCCACCTAACATATTCCTGGAAAGTCCGTTCAAGCCATCCATGGTATGGGAAGGGGAGTCCGGCAACACTAGCACGGATCCGAATACATCCCCATATTCCGAACCATTAGACGTAATCGGAGGCTCCGCCACCGAAATAACACCTTCGGCCCACGAAATCATGGCTGTAGTCGCCATGTGGACCGAGCCTTTCTTGGCCTACCTAAATAGGCAGGAGCTCCACGAGGACCAAAATGAAGCACGTTGCATCATGCGGCATTCCAAAGCCTACAAAGTCCATGAGGGAGAACTCTATAAGAAAAGTGCGACGGGAGTTCTCCAAAGATGCATCTCCGAAGAGGAAGGGCGACAGCTCTTGGCAGAAATCCATGCCGGACTCGGCGGACACCATGCTATGGCTCGGGCACTTGTCAGCAAGGCCTTTTGTACAGGCTTTTATTGGCTGACAGCCCGAGCAGACGCACAGGACCTTATCCAACACTGCGTCGGTTGCCAGCTCTTTGCCAATCAGAGCCACATGCCCCCTACCGCTCTCCAAACAATCCCCATTACTTGGCCCTTCGCGGTCCGGGGGCTGGATATGGTCGGACCCCTTACAGGGGGAAGCCATAAGAAAAAAATACTTATTGGTCATGGTGGACAAATTCACCAAATGGATAGAGGCCAAACCAGTTAAAACGGCCGAATCCGGACCAATGATAGACTTCATATCAGGGGTTGTACACCATTACAGCGTCCCCCACAGCATCATCACTGATAACGACTCAAACTTCACAGCCGATGAAGTGAAACCTTGGTGCGGCAACATGGGCATTAAGCTCGATTACGCCTCCGTCTACCATCCCCAAACAAACACTCAGGTCGAACATGCAAATGGTCTCATTATGAGCGGCATCAAACCCAGACTAGTGCGGTCCTTGATAGAATCAGACACACACTGGGTCGAGGAGCTCGACTCCGTACTCTGGGGGTTGCGGACCACACCGAATCGCACCACCGGATACACACCATTTTTTATGGTGTACGGCGCAGAAGCAGTACTACCCTGCGACATAATCCATGATTCACCTCGCATGCGGATGTACGAAGAGAAGGAAGCCGAGTTAGATCGGCAGGACAACTTAGATGCCCTGGAGGAGGAGCGTGATGTCGCAAAAGCCCGTTCCGCATTCTATCAGCAGCAGGCTCGACGGCACCAAAGCAGAGAAGTGCGGGCCAAAACTTATAACATCGGCAAACTTGTTCTACGCCTACCAAAGAAGAAGGACAAGCTCAAACCTAAGTGGGAGGGTCCCTTTATCATTGATAAAGTTCTCACCGGAGGAGTGTGCCGCCTGCGTAATGAATCCGATAACAGACTCGAGCCGAACCCATGGAACGCGGCCAGACTTCGGAGATTCTACGCCTAGTGCCGAACTCAGTGTTCGTCTCCTTACCCCCTCCCTTTTAATTATGTACCTCCCCTTTTTTCCTTTCTCGCCCTTTTTTCTTCTTCACACAAAGTACTCAATACAGTGCGGAGGCTCGGATCACTCCGACCGCACTATGTGTGTAAGCCATACCTGGGGGCTTCCTATACGGAAGATAAATATAATTGCCTTCATGGCTTCTTGCCTATCACATATGCATTCTTTTTTCATATGTGCCTTTTCTTCACCATTATATGCATCGATATGACTTAAGATGTGGCCATGCTGGGTTGCCTGGCTCTTATGTTTATGCCCTACGTTCCCGTTAATTCGGCTAGGGCATAAGGGGAGCACCTCTGCGATTGTTACTGCAGGTTCAGCCGGATGTGTACCTCAGACTGGGTGAAGCCGAAAGCTAGCGTTCTTAAGGGAATATTTGGTCGGTGAACAAAAGATGTTTTTTCGTTTATCACAACGTGAAATCCCCAGAAGTTTTGAATCCTGCGTCTCTGTTCGCAGTCCGGACATGTACATCGATGCATGCGTACCCAGGGAAAGGAACCCCTAACAGAACTATTCTCCCTGGAAGATGTTTCTTACTATCTATGTAATATAACATAACTAGTTGGGTACTTGTCTGTTCAAGCACTTATGGCCCCTACGCCTGGTTTCCACGCATACCCCGGTTCTGCATAACTAAGCGGGTATTCGGATACACCCTGGACTGCCGGATCTGGGGGCTGAAGCGAAAAGGTCCGCCATGACAAATGATTTTAACCCGACTAGGGACTACATATGTCCATTGAATTACATAGTCACTTGGACTGACTATATTCTTCCTCTATACCGTCCAACAGGCTATCTAGCTTACAATCCTATTGGGAATACTTTGCGGCTAATGCTACCTGGTCATACACCAGACTCACGGGAATTTCTTGCCCATCTGGCCTCGCCGGTCCGACTTCGGCCATATGGTTCGGGTCAAGCTTGGGGTAGCGCGTCTTCACCATGGCCCGGGCTTCTCTTGCACCTAGTCGGCAGGCTGACATCTTCCACAATCAGAAGCGCCGCCGTGCTCCTTGGAGCATATCCACGAGCTCCCCCTGCCTTTTGGCAGGGAGGGTGATGGCCACAAGGCCTGGGCAATACCCTGCATCACCTGCCGAGCTCGCTCGTGCAGCTGTGAGAGGTCTTGCTGTAAATCACCTACGGACACGGGCATCTCCTCTTCAGGGCGGCCCGTCAACACACCTACAGATATAAACTCTTTCAATATGCTTCCTCGCCGAGCTGTACTACAGTTCGTCTAGGCACTTACCATAAATGCCACGATGAAGCCTTATGTTCTCCTTCACGGAGTCCGCCAGCTGAGCACGAACATCTCCTAATTCGATGCCCAGCCGGACATTGGCATCTTGAAGAATGTTCTTCTCCTGCCTAACTTGCATAAGAAGACACTCACCAGCTTTTAGCTGCCTTTGGAGATGTGACTCGTTACCTCTTACGACCTCCGGATTCACCCCGGGATTGTTTGCAGAATTTTCTGTTAGATTTATCATACAAGCCACTTACTAACTGGTACATTTCCATACAATTGAGACAAATGTTACCAGATGAGGCCTTCTAGGATTCCTCTAGCTTGGCAACCATGGCCCTCAGCTGGGTCTTGCACTCCTCCAGCTCTTGAGACAATTGGGCATTCTTATCTACAAGGACCTGTGCATAAATTGATCCTTAAAACAGTTGTTCCAATCGTTTCAAGTCTCAGGGGCTACTGCTATACATGCTTATCAAATTTGCTTACCCGTATATCTTTGGCATACTGGTTCGTCACCCGGGTGAGCCCGCCTTGAGAAGCTCGGATGTATGCGTCTCCTGAATTGAAAGCATTAAATGCCTCTTTGGAAAACACGTTATTGCAAAGTACGGCCCGTCGGCGCCGGTGATTCATGGCACTCTCTACTTCGGAATTCGTGGCAGAGAGCATATCCGCATCCTCTGTCGGAGGACAATTCGGCATCGGCCCCGCGTCCGCCTCCTCTCTCGAAGCCGGTTCTGGAATCCGGCTGGCGGAGGCATGATTAGCAGGATCTCCGAATATAGTCCGACAACTCCTCTTTCTGCCAGGACAGAAAGGACGCTGTTACATTTCAAACACAATAACCATAGAGCAGGTTATTACCATACCTCTGTAATGGCATTTCGGCCCTAACCGCCCTCCTCTTAAGCCTGCCCGATCCGGATGCCCTTTGCCGATGAGCCTCCAGGAGCTCGGTGCCGCGTTCTGATGGTCGTCTCTGCAAAAATACGATATTTTAGGCATAAGGCATAGTATCAGAAAGGAGTCCTCTTTGGAGGATAAGGTTTTGGCTTTGCTTACACGAGATGCGGGTAGTAGTCTGGGATAGTCGGCGACAATAGCCACCGAGGCGCCATCACAGCTGGCCTGATAAAATGTCCCGTTGACAAGCTCCATAGTAATATCCGGATCTTCTTCGAGTCCGGCATCGAAGACCCTTTCGGGGTCCTCTGTCCGTGGGGAGGGGCTGTTGAATCCTTCTACGGCCCTCCCCAGTTCATGCTCGGAAATATTGAGGTAAATAATCATGACGAAGGACGCCGAAAGGAATGGAGCGGGGGGAAAGAGTGGTGACTTACCCAGCTTGGGGGTTATATATAGAAAACCAATCCCGCGGTTTAATATGAAGGAACTCTTCTTCTTCTCCTTTATACAAACCAGACAATATCCTCGCCAGAGCAGTGGCAGAGTCCGGACCTTTACGACCACAGAGGGTGGCATCATCTTCCCCGTTGTAATGCCACATGGGCTTCCCCCGATATTGAAGCGGTTGCACTCCCCGCATTATGCATATTGCCATAACCTCGACTATTGTCAGCCCTGATTTGGCTAGTATCTTTATCCTGCTCATCAGGAAGTGTACTTCTCTGGTATCCCCCTCTTGGGGACCCTGAGGGCGCCAACTTCGGCGTGCCTTCGGTGGAGCATTACTGAACTCAGGGAGACCCGTCCGGACTGGATCCGAAAGGGGAACGTCATCAACATAAAACCACTCCGAGGGCCAATTCTCCGGTGCCTTCTTGGGAGTACCGGATAGGTATCCGGTCTCGGCGATGCGCCATACTTCGGCTCCTCCCACTTGACATATGGATTCCCCCTAGTTGCGAGGGACGAGGCAGAACAACTTCTTCCATAACCCAAAGTGAGCCTCGCAGCCTAGAAATAGTTCACAAAGGGCAACGTATCCTGCTATGTGCAGCACGGAGGCAGGGGTGAAGTTGTGCAACTGGAGGCCGTAGAACTCTAGGAGCCCACGAAGGAATGGATGGATTGGAAACCCGACGCCTCTTAGCAGATGCGGGATGAGGCATATTCGCTCCCCCGGGGATGGCTTAGGAGATCTCTCAGCTTGCTCCCCGCCATTATAGGTGGCTAATCCGGCTCAGACGGGGACCATGAAAGCCGGTGGAAGAAACCCTTGGGTCTGCAGCTCTATTAAGTGGTTTTGAGGAACAAAACATTCTTCCGAATCACCTGGCCTAGAGCTACGGGAGCGAGAGGAGGAGCTGGGACGACCGGCCATGCTGGAATGATTTTTTCTAGGCATGCTCTGTTGGATGCTTGCTCAAGGGAAGAAGGTGAAGCTTGGATCTGAGAATCCCCGTCCCTTCAAATAGACGGTTTGCCTGCAGGACCGGGGTGGCAAATGCAAAAATGCCTCGGCTCCTCGTATTCGCTCGACACGTGGAGATGGTCATTATTGAAGCACAGAAGCCGAGGAATGCAACATTGATGGGAAGCCGGACACTGTTTGTTACAACAGGTACTTCGGAGTATTCGGAGATAGAACCCGACTTGCAATGCCGAAGACAAACTGCGTGCCGGACTCATCGTCATTGAAGCCTGGTTCATGGGCTACTGAGGGAGTCCTGTATTAGGGAGTATCCGGACAGCCGGACTATATACTTTGGCCGGACTGTTGGACCGTGAAGATACAAGACTCAAGACTTTGTCCCGTGTCCGGATGGGACTCTCCTTTGCGTGGAAGACAAGCTTGGCGATCCGGATATTATATTTCCTTCCTTGTAACCGACTCCATGTAAACCCTAGCCCTCTCAAGTGTCTATATAAACCGGAGGGTTTAGTCCTTAGAGACACGATCACAATCATCATAGGCTAGCTTCTAGGGTTTAGCCTCTACGATCTCGTGGTAGATCAACTCTTGTAATACTCATATCATCAATATCAATCAAGCAGGAAGTAGGGTTGTACCTCCATCGAGAGGGCCCGAACCTTGGTAAAACATCGTGTCCCTTGCCTCCTGTTACCATTAGCCTTAGACGCACAGATCGAGACCCCCTACCCGAGATCTGCCGGTTTTGACACCGACACCCAGTGCCTGTTCTTGTTTGTTGCATGTTTTATGTTTTGCAGAAACCCAATATCAAACGGAGTCCAAACGTTATAAAAATGGACGGAGACTTATTTTGGAATATTTGTGATTTTTGGGAGGAAGAATCAACACGAGACGGTGCTCGAGGGGGCCATGAGGCAGGGTGGGCGCCCTAGGGGGGCAGGCGCGCCCTGGACCCTCGTGGGTACCCCGTAACGTGGTTGACAAGAAAGCTAATTTTATGAGAAAAATCTGGGTGAAAGATTCACCCCAATTGGAGTTACGGATCTTCGGATATAAAAGAAACGGTGAAAGGGGAGAATCCAAAAATGCAGAAACAGAGAGAGACAGAGAGACAGATCCAATCTCAGAGGGGCTCTCGCCCCTCCAATGCCATGGGAGCCAAGGAACAGAGGGGAAACCCTTCTCCCATCTAGGGATAAGGTCAAGGAATAAGAAGAAGGGGGGCTCTCTCCCCCTTGCTTCCGGTGGCGCCGGAGAGCTGCCGGGGGCCATCATCATCACCACGATCTACACCAACACCTCCATCATCTTCACCAACATCTCCATCACCTTCCCCCTCTATATTCAGCGGTCCACTCTCCCGCAACCCGTTGTACCCTCTACTTTAACATGGTGCTTTATGCTTCATATTATTATCCAATGATATGTTGGCATCCTATGATGTCTGAGTAGATTTTCGTTGTCCTATCGGTGATTGATGAATTTCTATGATTGGTTTGAGTTGCATGTTTTATTATTGGTGCTGTCCTATGGTGCTCTCCATGTCGCGCAAGCGTGAGGGATCCCCGCTGTAGGGTTTGCAATATGTTCATGATTTGCTTATGGTGGGTGGCGTGAGTGACAGAAGCACAGACCCGAGTAAGTAGGTTGTTTGCATATGGGATAAAGGGGACTTGATACTTTAATGCTATGGTTGGGTTTTTACCTTAATGATCTTTAGTAGTTGCGGATGCTTGCTAGAGTTCCAATCATAAGTGCATATGATCCAAGAAGAGAAGTATGTTAGCTTATGCACCTCCCTCAAATAGAATTGCAATAGTGATTACCGGTCTAGTAAAGTATTCAATTGCTTAGGGAGAATTTCACAACTCCTACCACCACTTTTCCACACTCGCTATATTTATTTTATTGCATATTTATCTAAATAGCCCCTAGTTTTTATTTACGTGTTCTTTATTATCTTGCAAACCTATCCAACAACACCTACAAAGTACTTCTAGTTTCATACTTGTTCTAGGTAAAGCGAACACTAAGCTTGCGTTGAGTCGTATTAGTGGCAGATAGGACTTGAGAGAATATTTGTTCTACCTTTAGTTCCTCGTTGGGTTCGACACTCTTACTTATTGAAAGAGGCTACAATTTGTCCCGTATACTTGCGGGTTATCAAGACCTTTTTCTGGCACCATTGCCGGGGAGTCATAGCGTGGGGTGAATATTCTCGTGTGTGCTTGTTTGGCTTATCACTAAGTAATTTTTATTTGCTGTTCTTAGTTGTTCTCTATCTTTAGTTATGGATATGGAACACGAAATACCCAAAAAAATAGGTGTACTTGCTACACATGGAGATGGGGAACCTCCTAAAACCCTCGATGCTCATTATGTGATAGAAATTATGTACTACTTTGATAATCCTGAGAAAACCCCATTCAATTATGTTATGGGATTCACGTTGGATCAACGTGAATACTCTAGAGGTTATCGCTTGACACAAAAAGGGAAACTATTATGGGATCAAATTTATATGTTGTATTGGTATGCTATGCAACTATGCTTGAGAGATCATTATACTTGTTGCTCTAGGATGAAGGCTCCACACCTTCCCTTTTCATGCAAATTCAATGATAATAAAACCTTAGCTTCTTATGCTAATGGTAGATATGATTACTATGATGTGGAAAAATAGAAGAAATTGTTGCTTTTATGGGTGCTTATGAGATTGAATCTATTTTTAAAACGTTTGAAGATTTTGATGATTCAGTTTATAGACCAGAAAATTTTGCTATACTTAAATATTGCTATGAGAATTATGAATTCAATTACAATATTGATGCAATTATTGAGAAAGTATCCGCTGTCCAAGAGGAGAATAATATTTTGCAGGAATCTATGTAAGAAGAAATTGATGAAACTGTGAGCTCATTGGATGAAAAAGATGATGAGGAAGCAAAGAACAAAAGGAGGAAGAGCGGATGAGCTACTCGTGCCCACCTTCTAATGAGAGTAACCCTCCAACTCATACATTATTTAATGTCCCATCGTTCTTACCAAAGGATGATTGCTATGATCCCGTTGATTTTCTTGAAATACCCCTTTTTGATGATGCTTGCTATGCTTGTGGCCAAGATGCCAATATGAATTATGCTTATGGAGATGAACTTGCTATAGTTCCTTATGTTAAACATGAAATTGTTGCTATTGCACCCGCGCATGATTGTCCTATTATCTTTTTGAATTCTCCCTACTACACTAGATTGGAGAAGTTTGCCCTGATTAAGGATTATATTGATGGGTTGCCTTTTACCGTTGCACATGATAATTTTGATGAATGTAATATGCATGTACTTGCTGCTCCTACTTGCAATTATTATGAGATAGGAACTATATATCCACCTCTCTATCTTTCCAATACGATAAAATTGCAAGAAACTGCTTATACTATGCATTGGCCTTTCTATGTGTGCATGAATTGTTCTTTTATGACATGCCGATGCATAGGAAGAGAATTAGACTTTGTTATTGCTTGATGTATGTTACTTTGTGCTCACTACTAAATTACAAATCATTGTTAATTAAAATTGGCTTTGATATACCTTGGTATCCGAGTGGATCCATTACTTGAGCACCATATGCCTAGCTTAATGGCTTTAAAGAAAGCACTGCCAGGGAGACAACCCGGAAGTTTTAGAGAGTCATTTATTTCTGTTGAGTTCTTTCACATAGTTTAAAAACAAAAATAAAATAAAGAGGGGAACCCAAAACTTTTCAAAAAGGAAAGTGAAAGTGAGAGAGACAAGCATTGTTGAAGTGGGAGAGCTCCTTGAACTTTGTTCATGCTCATGGAAATTTTGTGTATCTTAATTACAGAAACTTTTCATCAAAAATAATTATCCCCTTTTACTATTCCATTGTGTTATAAAAAATAATGTGCTAAGGTTTGCCTTTAGGATGTTTACAATGCTTATTGGTTTGTACGGTGTAGGACAGCAACTTTTGGTGTAGTGCGCGATTTTACATTTTTAACTGGAACATCAAACGGTTGTGATTCTTATCGCACTGTCTTTCTGTACAAAGTTTTTATTTTTCCTAATTTTGGTAGAGTTTTTGGGGTACAAGAAGTATGGTGAATGTTCATATTGCTATAGACTGTTCTGTTTTTGACAGATTCTATTTTTGATGCATAGTTTGCTTGTTTTGATGAAACTAACAATTTATATCAGTGGATTAAGACATGGAAAAGCTATATTACAGTAGACACAATCAAAAAAACAGAATATGAATTGGTTTGCAACAGTACTTAGAGTAGTGATTTGCTTTATTATACTAACGGATCTTACTGAGTTTTCTGTTGAAGTTTTGTGTGGATGAAGTGTTTGATCGAGGAGGTCTCGATATGAGGAAAAGGAAGAGATGCAAGAGCTCAAGCTTGGGGATGACCAAGGCACCCCAAGTAAATATTCAAGGAGACTCAAGCGTCTAAGCTTGGGGATGCCCCGGAAGGCATCCCCTCTTTCTTCAACAAGTATCGGTATGTTTTCGGATTCGTTTCGTTCATGCGATATGTGCATATCTTGGAGCGTCTTTTGCATTTAGTTTTCACTTTCATTTTATGCACCATGCTAGTATGAGATAGTACTTGGTTGATTTATAGAATGCTCATTGCACTTCACTTATATCTTTTGAGTATTGATTTATAGAATGCTTCATATGCTTCACTTATATCATTTGAAGTTTGGATTGCCTGTTTCTCTTCATTTAGAAAACCGCCATTTGTAGAATGCTCTTTTGCTTCACTTATATTTGTTAGAGCATGGGCATATATTTTGTAGAAAGAATTGCACTCTCTTGCTTCACTTATATCTATTTAGAGAGATGACATGAATTGGTCAATCAAAATGGTTAGTCATAAAATCCTACATAAACTTGTAGATCGCTGAATATGATATGTTTGATTCCTTGCAATAGTTTTGCGATATAAAGATGGTGATATTACAGTTATGCTAGTGGGTGACTGTGGATTAGTAGAAATACTTGTGTTGAGGTTTGTGATTCCCGTAGCATGCACGTATGGTGAATTGCTTTGTGATGAAGTTAGAGCACAATTTTATTTATTGATTGTCTTCCTTATGAGTGGCAGTCGGGGACGAGCGATGGTCTTTTCATACCAATCTATCCCCCTAGGAGCATGCGCGTAGTACTTTGTTTTCAATGGCTTGTAGATTTTTGCAATAAGTATATGAGTTCTTTATGACTAATGTTGAGTCCATGGATTATACGCACTCTCACCCTTCCACCATTGCTAGCCTCTCTTGTGCCGCGCAACTCTCGCCGGTACCATACACCCACCATATACCTTCCTCAAAACAGCCACCATACCTACCTATCATGGCATTTCCATAACCATTCGGAGATATATTGCCATGCAACTTCCATCATCATCATATACATGACTTGAGCATTTATTGTCATATTTCTTTGCATGATCATAAGATAGCTAGCATGACGTTTTCATGGCCTGTCCGTTTTTATGTCATTGCTACGCTAGATCATTGCACATCCCGGTATACCGCCGGAGGCATTCATATAGAGTCATATCTTTGTTCTAGTATCGAGTTGTAATATTGAGTTGTAAGTAAATAAAAGTGTGATGATCATCATTATTAGAGCATTGCCCCAGTGAGGAAAGGATGATGGAGACTATGATTCCCCCACAAGTTGGGATGAGTTTCCGGACTTTATGAAAAATAAAAGAGGCCAAAGAAGCCCAAATAAAAAAAAGGCCAAAGAAGCCCACCAAAAAAAGAAAAAAAGAAAAAAGAAAAAAATGAGAGAAAAAGAGAGAAGGGGCAATGTTACTATCCTTTTACCACACATGTGCTTCAGAGTAGCACCATGTTCTTCATAGAGAGAGTCTCCTATGCTTTCACTTTCATATACTAGTGGGAATTTCATTAAAGAACTTGGCTTGTATATTCCGACGATGGGCTTCCTCAAATGCCCGAGGTCTTCATGAGTAAGCAAGTTGGATGCACACCCACCTAGTTTTTAGTTTGAGATTTCATACACTTATAGCTCTAGTGCATCCGTTGCATGGCAATCCCTACTCACTCACATTGATATCTATTGATGGGCATCTCCATAGCCCGTTGATACGCCTAGTTGATGTGAGACTATCTTCTCCTTTTTGTCTTCTCCACAACCACCATTCTATTCCACATATAGTGTTATGTCCATGGCTCATGCTCATGTATTGCGTGAAAGTTGAAAAAGTTTGAGATTACTAAAGTATGAAACAATTGCTTGGCTTGTCATCAGGGTTGTGCATGATTAAAGACTTTGTGTGATGAAGATAGAGCAACAGCCAGACTATATGATTTTGTAGGGATCACTTTCTTTGGCCATGTTGTTTTGAAAAGACATGATTGCTATATTAGTACGCTCGAAGTATTATTGTTTTTATGTCAAATGATAGACTATTCCTTTGAATCACTCGTGCCTTAATATTCATGCCATGATTAGACATATGATCAAGATTATGCTAGGTGGCATTCCACATCAAAAATTATCTTTTGTATCATTTACCTACTCGAGGAAGAGCGGGAATTAAGCTTGGGGATGCTGATACGTCTCCGTCGTATCTATAATTTTTGATTGTTCCATGCCAATATTATTCAACTTTCATATACTTTTGGCAACTTTTTATACTATTTTTTGGGACTAACATATTGATCCAGTGCCCAGTGCCAGTTCCTATTTGTTGCATGTTTTATGTTTTGCAGAAACCCGATATCAAACGTAGTCCAAACAGGATAAAAATGGACGGAGAATTATTTTGGAATATTTGTGATTTTTGGGAAGAAGAATCAACGATAGACGGTGCCCGAGGGGGCCACGTGGCAGGGGGGGCATGCCCCAGGGGGGGGCAGGCGCACCTTGGACCCTCGTGGGCACCCTGTAAGGTGGTTGACGCTCTTCGTTTGCCGCAAGAAAGCTAATTTTATGAGAAAAATCTGGGCGAAAGATTCACCCCAATCGGAGTTACGGATCTCCGGATATAAAAGAAACGGTGAAAGGGCAGAATCCAAAAACGTAGAAACAGAGAGAGGCAGAGAGACAAATCCAATCTCGGAGGGGCTCTTGCCCCTCCCATGCCATGGGATCCAAGGAACATAGGTGAAACCATTCTCCCATTTAGGGAGAAGGTCAAGGAAGAAGAATAAGAAGGGGGGCTCTCTCCCCCTTGCTTCCGGTGGAGCCGAAGCGCTGCCGGGGGCCATCATCATCACCGCGATCTACACCAACACCTCCATCATCTTCACCAACATCTCCATCACCTTCCCCCTCTATATTCAGTGGTCCACTCTCCCGCAACCCGCTGTACCCTCTACTTAAACATGGTGCTTTATGCTTCATATTATTATGCAATGATGTGTTGCCATCCTATGATGTGTGAGTAGATTTTCGTTGTCCTATCGGTGATTGATGAATTGATATGATTGGTTTGAGTTGCATGTTTTATTATTGGTGCTGTCCTATGGTGCTCTCCGTGTCGCGCAAGCGTGAGGGATCCCTGCTGTAGGGTTTGCAATATGTTCATGATTTGCTTATGGTGGGTGGCGTGAGTGACAGAAGCACAGAACCGAGTAAGTAGGTTGTTTGCGTATAGGATAAAGGGGACTTGATACTTTAATTCTATGGTTAGGTTTTTACCTTAATGATCTTTAGTAGTTGCGGATGCTTGCTAGAGTTCCAATCATAAGTGCATATGATCCAAGAAGAGAAAGTATGTTAGCTTATGCCTCTCCCTCAAATAGAATTACAATAGTGATTACCGGTCTAGTAAAGTAGTCAATTGCTTAGGGACAATTTCATAACTCCTACCACCACTTTTCCACACTCGCTATATTTACTTTATTGCATCTTTATCTAAACAGCCCCTAGTTTTTATTTGCGTGTTCTTTATTATCTTGCAAACCTATCCAACAACACCTACAAAGTACTTCTAGTTTCATACTTGTTCTAGGTAAAGCGAACACTAAGCGTGCGTAGAGTTGTATCAGTGACAGATAGGACTTGAGAGAATATTTGTTCTAACTTTAGCTCCTCATTGGGTTCGACACTCTTACTTATTGAAAGAGGCTACATCTGATCTCATATACTTGTGGGTTATCATCCACTTCAGAAAGGTATGGGTGGAATCAACACGTACATAGCCCCATATGCACCCACAACTTCCTTTCCCTTCTCTGGCGCTTCTCCATGTTTTCTGGAGTGTTTCAGCATCTTGCCAGTGGTATTACCGCTAGTGCCCACGGTAGTACCGCTAATGCGGTAGTACCGCTGGGTACTTCCGTGGCACTACTGCTTAGGGTTTCCCTGAGCGTGCAATGTTCTATTGTCGGTCTGCAATTCAAAGTAGTAGGGCGGTAGTAGTGCGGTAGTACTGCTTCGGCGGTACTACAGCCCGTACTACCATCTCCACTACCGCTTTTGGGGTCTTCATCTGTGCAAGGTTCTGCTCCCACTTTGTGCTAAGCGGTAGTAGAGCAGCACTAGGACGGTAGTACCGCTTCACACGGTATTGCCGCCTTTGGCACCCTCTACTACCGCTGCCTCTCCAGGTCTAAAAACCCTAGGCGGTAGTACCGCTAGGGTTAGTGATAGTACCTCTCTGGCGGCACTACCATAGGTACACTCTGTGTGTTTTAGGCTTGTGCGGGGTAGTACCGCTTAGCTACGGGTACAGGGCCAAAAACGGTTGGATTTTGTTCCCCTATATAAAGGGGGGGTCTTCTTCTTCCTAGTGTTGAACTCTTCCCCCCAAGCTCCATTGCCTTTCAAAAGCTCATTATTGCCCAATCTCTCTCCCTAGCCAATCAAAATTGTTGATTTTCCAGGGATTGGTTGAGAAGGCCTCGATCTACACTTCCACCAAGAAAAATTTGATTCCCCCCACTAATCCCTTGCAGATCTTGTTACTCTCGGGTGTTTGAGCACCCTAGACGGTTGAGGTCACCTTGGAGCCATATTCCATTGTGGTGAAGCTCTGTGGTTTTGTTGGGAGCATCCAATTTGGTTGTGGAGAGAGCCCCAACCTTGTTTGTAAAGGTTCGGTCGCCGCCTTCAAGGGCACCAATAGTGAAATCATGGCTTCTCGCATTGTGTGAGGGCGTGAGGAGAATACGGTGGCCCTAGTGGCTTCTTGGGGAGCATTGTGCCTCCACACCTCTCCAACAGAGACGTACTTCCTCTCAAAGGGAAGGAACTTCGGTAACACATCCTTGTCTCCACCGGCTCCACTCTTGGTTATCTCTTACCTTTACTTGTGCAAGCTTTTATTGTGTGGTATCCCTTGCTTGCTTGTGTGCTTGTTGTTGTTGCATCATATAGGTTGCTCACCTAGTTGCACATCTAGACAACCTATTTTGTTGTAAGTCTAATTTGGTTAAGAAAAGATAAAAAGCGTTAGTTGTCTATTCACCCCCCTCTAGTCAACCATATCGATCCTTTCAATTGGTATCAGAGCCTCGTCTCTTTATTAAGGACTTTGCCGTCTGAAGAGTATGGTTGACACCACAGATGAGGTGGAGGAGCACCCCTGTGCGAGTCCAACTTTGTCTGCGGCCGATGGGGGATCCTCGGTCTCTTGTGAGGAGTTCAATGTCGCTTTGGACACATTGAAAACCTCCATGACGACCGAGGTTAAAGGCATGCTTAAGAATTTTCTTGATGGTCTGAAATTATCCACCGCATCGTTCGAAGTGGTCGATCCCACTAACAAGGTGACGGATGCTAACTCCGACAAGGGGGAAGCTACTAGTGATAAAGTTCCTTTGACTAGTGGTTGAAGTGGGAATGTCATCTTTGCCCATGTTGAACCTCCACTTACTTATGGAGGACCGGTTCCCTCCATGCATATGAATCATGTTGGTCCTCCTCCTAAGCTTGTGAAAAGTGAAGATTTTGCATCTTGGGTGTATCACTTTAAACGTCATTTAAATCATAGTTCTACTAATCTTTGGAGAAGTATTGAGCAAGGTTTCCCGCATGACCCAAGCAACTTCACTCCTAGAGAAGCCGCGGATCATCAATTCAACGAGTCCGCACTCTTCATTCTCCAAGTAGCAATTCCCCCCGATGATATTGCGCACCTTCGACCTTTCACCGTGGCCAAGGAAGCATGGCAACATGTTGCGTCCATTTACAAGGGAAGCGCAAGAATTCAATGCTCAAACTTTGAAGTGGTGCAAGATGAAGCCGGTGAGTTTGCAATGATTGAAGATGAAGAACCTTGAGAGCTTTACCAGAGATTAACACTCTCGTGGTCTCACTACGAGATCATGGGAGCAAGGATATGGATGACAATTGGATCAAGCGCAAGTTTCTCAATGCCGTGATGCCTTGACATAAGGCCATGTCCTCCGTCATCCGTCAAAGGCCAGACTTTCACGCCTTGTCCTCAAGTGAAGTGTTGGTTGAGTTTGTTGCAATGAGGATCTTGGACAAGACCGCCGACAATGCGGTGTTGTGTTCTCAGTGATAAAATAAGCCCAACCATGCTTTGAAGGCCAAGGCTAGTGTGGAAGAAGAGGCAGAAGAGGAAGAAGAGGAGTGTTGCCCCGAAGATACCAAATATGATTATATGAGCACATGGCTCTCGCTTCATGGCAATTTTGGAGAAAGAAGAACTCAAGGCCCAACTTCAATAAGAACAACTCAAGTCGCGCTAAGGGCAAGCAACGTGTGAGGACATGCTAAAATTGTTGCAATGTGAGCCACATTGTTGCGGATTGCCCGTATGAGAAGAGGGAAGACAATGGTGGCAAGCTTATCCGAAAATACTAGGCCAAGTCCTTCCCCAACAAGAACAACTTCACCAAGAAGACTCCTCCCAAGGGGTTGGTGGCACAAGAAGAGTACAATGAGGATGATGATGATGATGAAGATGGTGAGACGGTTTCTATGGCCTCCATTGCCATTGCAACAACTCCACGGGTGTCCCTCTTCGACTCACCCAATGGAACATCACCGCTAAGTGCCCCATGACCAAAGTGTGACACCCTTGATTTAATCGTACACTAATCATGCACGCAAATGTGTATAATCAAGATCAAGGACTCACGGGAAGATATCACAACACAACTCTAGACACAAATTAAAATAATACAAGCTTTATATTACAAGCCAGGGGCCTCGAGGGCTTGAATACAAACGAGTCAGTGAAAGCTACAATATCTGAGTACAGACATGAGTTAAACAAGTATGCCTTAAGAAGGCTAGCATAGAAGCAACATCGATCGAAAAGGCAAGGCCTCCTGTCTGGGAGCCTCCTAACTACTCCTGGTCGTCGGTGTCCGTCACGTGGTAGTAGGCACCCTCGGGGTAGTAGCAGTCGTCAAAGGTGTCATCTGGCTGCTGGACTCCGTCATCTGGTTGCGTCATCCGAGAAGAATGGAAAAGGGGGAAAAGAGGGAGCAAAGCAACCGTGAGTACTCATCCAAAGTACTCGCAAGCAAGGATCTACACTACATATGCAACATTATCAAAGGAAGGCTGTATATGTGGACTGGGCTGCAGAAATGCCAGAATAGAGGGAAGGCCTAGTCCTATCAAAGACTAGCATCTTCTGGAAACCACCATCTTGCAGCAAACAGGAGGGAGTAGAGTAGCATAAAGTAAAGTAGTAGTAGTGTTATCAACCTCGGCGAGAGATCCTTTCTCGACTCCCTGCAAGAAAGCAATCCCAGAGCCATACTATCCAATTGTCATCACAATCCAATTCTCACCACAAGTATCCAGTTCTAGTTGTATCGATCGGGATACAACTCCAAGTGTTCGTTACCGTAGGACAGGCTATCGATAGATGTTTTCTTCCCTGCAGGGGTGCACCAACTTAAACACCATGCTCAATTAACTTCGGCCGGACACACTTTCCTGGGTCAGGCCCGGCCTCGGCCAAACAATACGCCGCAACCCGACCTAGGCTAAATAGAGAGGTGAGAATGCCGGACTAAACCTATGCCCCTAGGGGTCATGGGCCATCGCCCCGGAAACTCCTGCACGTTGCGTATGCGGCCGGTGAACAGACCTAGCTACCTCCTTTAAAAAGGCAGGTGCTTACCAATCCAACCCGGCGCGCGCCGCTCAGTCGCTGACGTCTATTAAGCTTCAGCTGATGCATACGACGCAGAACGCCCATACTATGCCCACGTGATGGTTAGTGCTATCAGGCCAGAGGCCCCTCGGATCAAATATCCAAATCGTAGTGGATTAGGAACGCGCGGTAACAAGCAGAGACTCACGAAAGATGTGACCCCATAGCCCCATCTCGAGGACTTGCGGCAAGGGCTAAGAATGCTCGGCCACGCCTCGTAATTATCTCTCGGGCACCTTCCAGGTCAACCCGACTCCACATCACTCGCAATTATGCTCGCGCGGGTACCCCTCAGGGTCGACCCGTCTTTAGTAACATGGTTCAGTGTAAAGTCATAGTAATCATAGTAACTGTGTATCTAAACATCAAGGGGAAAACACGAGCAATCACCCCCGGTGAAGTCCACTCGATGTACTCATCAAGGTGAACGTAAGAGGAATCACCCCCGAGGTGCACACTTGAGGGGTTGCACGACAGAGTCGTATCGGAAGTGGTTAAGGCGGAATCACCCTCGATGACAATGACCGAATAGCTACACTACAGGGTTAACATCAGAAGTGTTGTAGAGGTCTCACCCTCGGCACTTGATTGTAACCCAGCAGTGTCGAGCAACTAAGGGGAAAGTGATGTGCGGTGCCGGGGCCTGGTCTTCGATCCCGTTGATCGGGTCTTCGATGATGAAGCCGGGGCAACAAGGACAAGGTGGGGGTCACTAATGGATCACTAACCAACCTATACTAAGAAGATTAGGATAAGTAGGTAAGGTACAACAGCAGATACAAAAGCAGGCTATGCATCATAATAGGAGCAATCAATAACAGTATCAAAATCTAATGCAAGCATGAGAGAATGGAATGAGCGATATCGGGATGATCAAAGGGGGGGCTTGCCTGGTTGCTCTGGCAAGGAGGGGTCATCATCGACATAGTCGATCACAGGGGCGGCATCGGTCTCGGGGTCTACCGGAGAGAAGAAGGGGAAGAAACAGTAATTTTAAAGCAAACATAGCATCACAAAGAATAACATGGCAATACATTGTGTCGGGTGTGAAATTACGTATGGCTGCACGATATAGGTGAAGGGGGAATTCAACCGGGAATGTATTCCCGGTTCTGGACATGTGTTAGACAGATGACCGGAGGGGGAAAGTTCCATGTTCAGATATTTAGAGGCATCTGACAGGTATGTGGTTGGCGTATTCAGGTTCGTCTCGTCGTTCTGAGCAACTTTCATGTATAAAGTTTTTCCTACGAGCTACGGTTTATTTTCTATGAATTTTCAAAGATTAAACCATTTTATGGAATTATTTTATTATCTAAATCAACATTATCCAGAACAGTAGTGGATGACGTCAGCATGATGTCAACATGATGTCAGCAGTCAACCGCCTGTTGACTGGGTCAACAGATGTGTGGGCCCCATTTGTCATTGGCTAGACTAACTAATCATGAATAATTAGTTAACTAAGTGATTAGGTTAATTAATCAGAATTAATTAATTACATTGATTAATTGATTAATTAATATTTTTATAATTATTATTAATTTTAATTCCTTTTCTTATAAAAACATTCTGGGGCGGGGCCCCTGTGTCATAGGCAAGGGGGATCCTAGCGGGCATGGGCGTGCAGGCTAACGGGCATGGGGGTGCCAGGGCAGAGCCCCGTGAGCGTGCGAGCGCCGGTGCGGTGACCCAAGGCGCCGCAGCAGATGAGGCCGGGCGAGCAACGGCAGCATCTCAGGCGAGCCGGCACATGAGGCGAGGCCCGCAGCAGGGGGCCACAGGAGGCCGGAGTGGACGCGGTAGCGACGGTGGGTCGAACGCGCACAGTGCGGGGAGGCATTGTCCAGATAGGACATGAATAGTGGCAGGGGGCCGGTAGGCGCGGGGTGGGTTGCGGCCAGGGGAGAGCAGGGGTTGGCGTGGCGGCAGGGCTATGCTACGTCCTGAGTTTGCGTTGGTTTTCCTTGAAGAGGAAAGGGAGATGCATCAATAGTAGCGTAAGTATTTCCCTCAATTTTTGAGAACCAAGGTATCAATCCAGTAGGAGGCTCCTCAAAAGTCCCACGCACCTACACAAACAAACAAAGAACTCGCAACCAACACAATAAAGGGGTTGTCAATCCCTTCACAGCCACTTGCAAAAGTGAGATCTGATAGAGATAGTATGACAAGATAAATATATTTTTGGTATTTTATAAGATAGATGCAAAAAAGTAAAGATGCAAATAAAAGTAGATTGGAAGCAAATATGATGAGAGATAGACCCGAGGGGCATAGGTTTCACTAGAGGCTTCTCTCAAGATAGCATAAGTATTATGGTGGGTGAACAAATTATTGTCGAGCAATTGATAGAAAAGAGAATAATTATGAGATTATCTAGGCATGGTCATATATATAGGCATCACGTCCGCAACAAGTAGACCGACTCCTGCCTGCATCTACTACTATTACTCCACACATCGACCGACTCCTGCCTGCATCTAGAGTATTAAGTTCATAAGAACAGAGTAACGCATTAAGCAAGATGACATGATGTGGAGGGATAAACTCACGCAATATGATATAAACCCCATCTTTTTATCCTCGATGGCAACAATACAATATGTGCCTTGCAACCCTTTCTGTCACTGGGTAAGGACACCGCAAGATTGAACCCAAAGCTAAGCACTTCTCCCATGGCAAGAAAGATCAATCTAGTACGCCAAACCAAACTTATAATTCAAAGAGACTTGCAAAGATAACTCAATCATACATAAAAGAATTCAGAGGAGATTCAAATATTTCTCATAGATAAACTTGATCATAAACCCACAATTCATCGGATCTCGAAAAACACACCGCAAAAAGAGTTTACATCAAATAGATCTCCATAAGAGAGGGGGAGAACATTGTATTGAGATCCAAAAAGAGAGAAGAAGCCATCTAGCTAATAATTATGGACCCGAAGGTCTGTGGTAAACTACTCACAATTCATCGGAGGGGCTATGGTGTTGATGTAGAAGCCCTCCGTGGTCGATTCCCCCTCGGGCAGAATGCCGACGAAGGCTCCAAGATGGGATCTCGCAGATACAGAAGGTTACGGCAGTGGAAATTGTGTTTCGTTGGCTCCTGGATGTTATCGGGGTGCGTAGGCTTATATAGGAGGAAGAAGTATGTCGGTGGCCGCCCGAGGGGCCCACAAGACAGGGTTGTGTGCCCTATAGGGGGGCGCCCTACCCTCTCGTGGCCACCTCGGATGCTTCTTTACTTGCACTCCAAGTCCTCTGGATCATGTTCGTTCCAAAAATCACGCTAAGGTTACATTCCGTTTGGACTCCGTTTGATATTCCTTTTCTTCGAAATACTGTAATAGGCAAAAAAACAGCAATACGGGCTGGGCCTCCGGTTAGTAGGTTAGTCCCAAAAATGATATAAATATGTAAAATAAAGCACATAAACATCCAAAAGGGGTAATATAATAGCATTGAACAATCAAAATTTATAGATACGTTGGAGACGTATCAGGCTAGCAGGACGCGATGGGAGCACTCGCGGCGTGCGCAGTCAGGGTGTGGCCTGGCCGGAGTGAGTACGACAGGGGCGCAACGGAGCAAAGAAGGGGGAGAGGAAGTCGAGGCTCACCGAGCCCTGTAGTTGAGCGAGGTGGGCTCGGGGAGGAGTCAAGGTCGGTCGCCGCTGACGTAGCTGCGGCGATGTAGCGTCGGGCGGCGGTCGGTGTCGAGTGGCGACGGGGTCGGGGCGCGGCATCGGGGTGGCTCATTTTAGGTCACGGGGTCCGGGGGATAAGGAGAGGGAGAGGTGGGCCGGCGGCTTGGTTGGCCCAGGGGGGTGGGTACGGTGGCCAGCCGGGCCGGCCTCCTGGGATGGTCCGAAGCCCAAGGGGAGGCCTGGGGGCTCTCCCCCCCTTCTTCTTTCCTTTCCTTTTTCCATTTGTTTTTCTTTTCCAGCAGCATTTTTCCTTTTCTTTTAGCCACTAATGACCTTGCAAAATTATGCCACTAGCTAAAACAATTCCAAAGAATTATTGTGCATAGCTACAAAAAGTTTGGGGCCTTCAGGAGTTGTCCAAGCATTTTTAGAAAATGAAAAGGACATCTTAAATACTGCTGGACCAAATAATAAATTCCCAGGGGTAATTTGGGAATTCCAAAAATGTTGGCTTCAACATGACAAATATCTTGAGATTATTTGCCATAGGATGACTATTTTATTTGCATGAAAGAAGAAGCAAATATTTGACATGCAATTTGAATTTGAATTTGAAGCAGATTTTGGACAAGTGGCATTTTGGCATGATGATCATGATGACATGACCTTCATTAGGGGTAGATTACTTTAGTGTGATGCTGGGGATGTGACAAATCTCCTCCACCACAAGAAATTTCGTCCCGAGATTTTAGTGGGAAAGTAAAGAGTAACTTCGGGTGAACTGACCCTTATAGGGTGAATTGTCTGGTGAATAATGCAGGGAATGTGACAGAAGTATCTCTCGACTTGAAATTTAAGAAAACATCGAGAGAAAAGTATGAAGGAACAATAAGAAGTTTCAAGTGAATGGACAAACGATCGATACCTGAACAGAGTGTGAGAAGGGTTCAGAGCGTCGGGAATAGATCATCTCTCGGAGGGTGGCTCACGATAACACACAAAGCCAAGAGCATAAGATACTTCAACACCAAGGTTGTACAGGAGAGTCAAGCTTCGATCCTGTGGAACTGTGGGTTATGAGCCCACCATGTGGGTTAGAAGCAAGAAGACGCTAACATTTTGCACGACCACAATAGCAAGGCATGTCAGAGGATAGTCAGTCAACTATGTTGGGAACAACGTTGGTTCCAAGGGCGAGGGATGAAGAGAACCATTTTCCTGGTCGTAAAAACGAGGCGGACCATTAGGCAAAGTTCTCGTCCATTGGCGGTTGTCGGAATGTTAACATCAATAATAATAGGGTCACACTGACAGAGTTTTAGACCGAGGTGTTTTTCATAGGAAGAGAATTAATATTGCTTAGGTCATATAGACCACAAGAAAGGTTAAACAACCAATTGAATGGAAAATCAAATTATCGGATTAAATAGACCAACGGAAAGGAAAATGTGGCTATCAGGCTTAATAGACCAATGGAAAGGGAAATGTGTTTCACACAAGAATTGGGAGTATATCCTTCCCAAAGAAAAGCGGAGCATGATATACATGATAGGACAGCAAGTTCAAAAGTATTTAGAAAAGGGGCAAGGGAAGAATCATGATATTACCCACACCATGGTGCTTGAATAATAAATCAAGAAACATTTAGCATTGCGCCTCTAATGTTCTTGTTGATATTCGGAGTGCCACAAACATGCTTCGGGATATCATTGACATGGTCATTAGGTAAAAGTCAAACTTTCGAATTCACAAAGGATCCCGCAGGAACTGCTAGAATAGTTCATACAATTTCATCTTTGAAAGATGAGGATGTGGCCGATGGGTTCAACAGCAATCCATCGACAAGTCAAAAGGATGTAATGCCAAAATGATATGAACAAAATTGTGTTGGGGGAATGCAAGAATGTTGTCGATGATAATCCAAATCATCAAGGGGCATGGATGGTATTTCTCATCATGAATTCGATTGATATCCTGGAAGAGCTCAGAATGTTGATGATGAACACGACACATTTGTCGAGAGATTTCATGAAGATGTAATCAATCAGCGACGCCATCAAGTCAAAGGAATGATAAAGCGAAAGGTTACTGGAACCACGGGTACGACACAACTCAAAATCAAGCTTGTTGTTCAAGGAGAAACGATATGACAAGGAAGATCGACGTAAGCTTAGCTCGTCGTTGAATGTTGTGCTTCGGGAAGAACGACCAGGTACCATAGTTAAAATTTAGCACGATAATGATATAGCCGATCAGGCTAGGAATGACTTGAAGGATTATTAAACTCGTAAGCAATGAAAATTACTTAGAGTTATTGAATCATAGTGCAGAATCGATTCACTTATCAGTGTTCTCAAGTGACTAATAACTCAGAACCCGGGGCAATCTGAAATCGCTGAGGAGCAATACCAGATGAAGACTCATAGGAAGCAACACAATCGTTTGATATTCTCAAGAAACCAGAGGGTAATACTCGAAGATAGAGTAGAATAGATGCTCGACAGGTGAAATGATCTGCAGAACACAAGTACTTTAACTTGTTCGAGGAATGGGATCAAAGAAGAACAATATGGCCAGAACCATGATTGCAAAAGAACAAATCCCAGAGACCAGATGATATTATATCAAGGAAGTTATTATTACAAGAAGCTTACATGATAGGATGTACATCATTTCCATGGGCATGAACATAAATTTCAAGGTCGACTCTCACTTCTCCAATGCACAACCTTCCATTCACTTCTCGCTTTCGATAAAGTTGTAGTGTTGAAATTTTATCTGGCTAAACACCAAAAAAAGTAAGACTCGTTAAAACTCTCGGGTTCAAACGGATTATGGGAGGCATAGGTTCAACCCATAGGGGCATCTTAGGAACCTATTCCACAAACTTCAGAAGTAAACAACACCAGCTCGAAAGCAGAGCATGATTGACAAAAGGAGAGGATACAATTACCAAAGGCATTATGTATCTGGGAAAGAACTTCACGAGGTTCTTTGAATATGAAGGACACTATCGGATGATAATCCAATAATGGATCCAATGATCCACAACGGAGCTGATGTGAGTATCGATATTCAATCAGAAGAAGAAATAATGCAGATGCATCGGATTTTGGAAATATCTGATAATTCCAAAGCTTAAATGCAAAGGAATTATGATTTCCAATTCGGGGGATTAGAAGCAGATGCTTTAAATCAAAAGATAATCAAGTTGAAAATACATAGACCGACAATCATTCATTGTTTGATTTGCCGAGAACTAGCTCTTGCCGAAAGTGGAGTCTGAGCCAGAAGGATAAATAATTACCAGGGAATAACTAAGGAATGTGTGCATTCAGGCACATGTTGAATCAATAGGATAAGAATGACAATCTCACAGCAGTTTAAAGAATATTGTTAGACATATGGAATTAACCATAATGCAAGACGATAAGGAAAAATAGGAGCAATAGGCTACTGAGGATTATCGTAAGATCGGATAGTATTCAAAGAATTTTGTGAGACATATGAACAACTGGGGATGAATGAATCCCCGAAAAGTGTGACAAATTATTCGTAGGGTTATTCAGGTGGAAAAGAGATGCAAGACAGTCGGAAAAAGATTCTCGAAAGTCGGAGAATAATTTCGGGTATCTTGTAATAACAAGAACAACTAGGGATGGAAGTATGAACAGCGAGCTACGCAGTTATCCATAAGGATTCAACGGTGTTAAGGGATTGCACAAGAAATGGACACAACTTTTTGGGAGTAGATCGGAGATTATCTTCGAAGTCTTCTCGTGAAGCAGGCAACCATCCGGAATGAAGGGGCTCTCCGGGGAAAGTCATTACAAGAACCTAATGTAGTTAGTAAATTCATTTAACCCGAATAGAAGAAAGAACAGAGTCCCAGAGTATAGGTAAGGAGTAAAAGATCCTAATACCACCCAATGGCGACGTGGGCCCGTAAGGCACACAACCAATCTTAGTATAAGTTTTTCAGTGACTAGACTCAACTTTGGCCAAGGAGTTGGAAAGGGGGCTACCTACAGGCAGTCGATGCTCTGATACCAACTTGTGACGCCCTCGATTCAATCGTACACTAATCATGCACGCAAATGTGTACGATCAAGATCAAGGACTCACGGGAAGATATCACAACACAACTCTAGACACAAATTAAAATAATACAAGCTTTATATTACAAGCCAGGGGCCTCGAGGGCTTGAATACATCAGCTCGAATACAAACAAGTCAGCGAAAGCAACAATTTCAAGGTACAGACATGAGTTAAACAAGTATGCCTTAAGAAGGCTAGCACAAAAGCAACATCGATCGAAAAGGCAAGGCCTCTTGCCTAGGAGCCTCCTAACTACTCCTGGTCGTTGGTGTCTGTCACGTGGTAGTAGGCACCCTCGGGGTAGTAGCAGTCGTCAAAGGTGTCATCTGGCTCCTGGACTCTGTCATCTGGTTGCGTCGTCTGAGAAGAATGGAAAAGGGGGAAAAGAGGGAGCAAAGCAACCGTGAGTACTCATCCACAGTACTCACAAGCAAGGATCTACACTACATATGCAACATTATCAAAGGAAGGTTGTATATGTGGACTGGGCTGCAGAAATGCCAGAATAGAGAGAAGGCCTAGTCCTATCAAAGACTAGCATCTTCTGGAAACCACCATCTTGCAGCAAACAGGAGGGAGTAGAGTAGCATAAAGTAAAGTAGTAGTAGTGTTATCAACCTCGGCCAGAGATCCTTTCTCGACTCCCTGCGAGAAAGCAATCCCAGAGCCATACTATCCAATTGTCATCACAATCCAATTCTCATCACAAGTATCCAGTTCTAGTTGTATCGATCGGGATACAACTCCAAGTGTCCGTTACCATAGGACAGGATATCAATAGATGTTTTCTTCCCTGCAGGGGTGCACCAACTTACCCACCACGCTCGATTAACTCCGGCCGGACACACTTTCCTGGGTCATCCCCGGCCTCGGCCAAACAATACGCCACAACCCGACCTAGGCTAAATAGAGAGGTCAGCATGCCAGACTAAACCTATGCCCCCAGGGGTCATGGGCCATCGCCCCGGAAACTCCTGCATGTTGCGTACGCGGCCGGTGAGCAGACCTAGCTACCTCCTTTAAAAAGGCAGGTCCTTACCAGTCCAACTAGGTGCGCGCCGCTCAGTCGCTGACGTCTATTAAGCTTTGGCTGATGCATACGACGCAGAACACCCATACTATGCCCACGTCATGGTTAGTGCTATCAGGCCAGAGGCCCCTTGGATCAAATATCCAAATTGTAGTGGATTAGGAACGCGCGGTAACAAGCAGAGTCTCACGAAATATGTGACCCCGTTGCCCCGTCTCGAGGACTTGCGGCAAGGTCTAAGAATGCCCGACCACGCCTCGTAATTATCTCTCGGGCACCTTCCAAGTCAACCCGACTCCACATCACTCGCAATTATGCTCAGGTGGGTACCCCTCAGGGTCGACCCGTCTTTAGTAACATGGTTCAGTGTAAAGTCATAGTAATCATAGTAACTGTGTGTCTAAACATCAAGGGGAAAACCCGAGGAATCACCCCCGGTGAATTCCACTCGATGTACTCATCAAGGTGAACGTAAGAGAAATCACCCCCAAGGTTCACACTTGAGGGGTTGCACGACAGAGTCGTATCGGAAGTGGTTAAGGCGGAATCACCCTCGATGACCACGGCCGAATAGCTACACTAGAGGGTTAACTTCAGAAGTGCTGTAGAGGTCTCACCCTCGGCACTCGATAGTAACCCAGCAGTGTCGAGCAACTAGGGGGAAAGTGATGTGCGGTGCCGGGGCCTGGTCTTTGATCCCGTTGATCGGGTCTTCGATGATGAAGCAGGGGTAACAAGTACAAGGTGGGGGTCATTGATGGATCACTAACCAACCTATACTAAGCAGTTTAGGATAAGCAGGTAAGGTACAACAGCAAATACAAAAGTAGGCTATGCATCAGAATAGGAGCAATCAATAACAGTATCAAAATCTAATGCAAGCATGAGAGAATGGAATGAGCGATATCGGGATGATCAAAGGGGGGGCTTGCCTGGTTGCTCTGGCAAGGAGGGGTCATCATCGACATAGTCGATCGCAGGGGCGGCATCGGTCTCGGGGTCTACCGGAGAGAAGAGGGGGAAGAAACAGTAATTTTAAAGCAAACACAGCATCACAAAGAATAACATGGCAATACATTGTGTCTGGTGTGAACTTACGTATGGCTGCACGATATAGGTGAAGGGGGAATTCAACCGGGAATGTATTCCCGGTTCTGGACATGTGTTAGACAGATGACCGGAGGGGGAAAGTTCCATGTTCAGATATTTAGAGGCATCTGACAGGTATGTGGTTGGCGTATTCGGGTTCGTCTCGTCGTTCTGAGCAACTTTCATGTATAAAGTTTTCCAACCGAGCTACGGTTTATTTTCTATGAATTTTAAAAGATTAAACCATATTCTGGAATTATTTTATTATCTAAATCAACATTATCCAGAACAGTAGTGGATGACGTCAGCATGATGTCAGCGGTCAACCGCCTGTTGATTGGGTCAACAGACGTGTGGGTCCCGTTTGTCATTGGCTAGACTAACTAATCATGAATAATTAGTTAACTAGTGATTAGGTTAATTAATCAGAATTAATTAATTTAATTGATTGATTAATTAATTAATTAATATTTTTATAATTATTATTAATTTTAATTCCTTTTTATAAAAATGTTCTGGGGCGGGGCCCCTGTGTCATAGGCAAGGGGGATCCTAGCGGGCATGGGCGCATGGGCTAATGGGCATGGGGGTGCCAGGGCAGAGACCCATGAGGGCGCGAGCGCCGGGGTGGTGACCCAGGGCGCCACGGCAGATGAGGCCGGGCGGGCGACGGCAGCGGCTCAGGCGAGCCGGCGCAGGAGGCGAGGCCCGTAGCAGGGGGGCCACGGGAGGCCGGGGTGGACGCGGCAGCGGCGGTGGGTCGAACGCGCACAATGTGGGGAGGCGTTGTCCAAAGAGGACATGAATAGCGGCAGGGGGATGGTAGGCGTGGGGTGGGTTGCGACCAGGGGAGAGCGGGGGTTGGCGTGGCGGCAGGGCTAGCAGGACGCGACGAGAGCACTCGCGGCGTGCGCGGTCAAGGTGTGGCCTGGCCGGGTGAGTATGACAGGAGCGCAGCGGACTAGAGAAGGGGGAGAGGAAGTCGAGGCTCACCGAGCCCTGTAGTTGAGCGAGGTGGGCTCGGGGAGGAGTCGAGGTCGGTCGTCGCTGCCGTAGCTGCGGAGAGGTAGCGTCGGGCGGCGGTCAGTGTTGAGTCGCAATGGGGTCGGGGCGCAGCGTCGGGGTGGCCTTGGTTGATCCGGTGACGGGGCCCGACGCTTCGAGGCGGCGTTCCACGGCGGTGGCGGGACGGAGCAAGCGGCG
>NC_041381.1:197874355-197885993 GCF_002162155.2 Triticum dicoccoides
GGCGTCAGGGGCGCTAGGCTGCGTGGATCGGGCTCCACCCCGATCCAGATCCAGGGGGAAAGAGTGGGGGTTCGTGGGGGGAAGTGGGGTCGCTCATTTTAGGTCACGGGGTCCGGGGGATAAGGAGAGGGAGAGGTTTTTTTTTGAGGGGTAGGAGAGGGAGAGGTGGGTGGGTACGGTGGCCAGCTGGGCCCAGGGGGTGGGTATGGTGGCCAGCCGGGCCGGCCTGCTGGGATGGGCCGAAGCCCAAGGGGAGGCCAGGGGGCTCTCCCACCCCTTCTTCTTTCCTTTTCTTTTTCTATTTGTTTTTCTTTTCCAACAGCATTTTGCCTTTTCTTTTAGCCACTAATGACCTTGCAAAATTATACCACTGGCTAAAACAATTCCAAAGAATTATTGTGCACAACCACAAAAAGTTTGGGGCCTTCAGGAGTTGTCCAAGCATTTTTCGAAAATGAAAAGGACATCTTAAATACTGCTGGACCAGATAATAAATTCCCAGGGGCAATTTGGGAATTCCAAAAATGTTGGCTTCAACATGACAAATATCTTGATATTATTTGCCATAGGATGAACTATTTTATTTGCATGAAAGAAGAAGCAAATATTTGACATGCAATTTGAATTTGAATTTGAAGCAGATTTTTGACAAGTGGCATTTTGGCATGATGATCATGATGACATGACCTTCATTAGGGGGAGATTACTGCAGTGTGATGTTGGGGATGTTACACAAAGCCACCAACAAGGTAACCGCCAACATCAGAAGTACCATCACTACTAATCATTTCTTGACAGATTGCATTGATGAAAGTGAGTGGACGAAGGAGGAGGAAAATTAATGTGAGTCTTTTATGAGTAAGCTCAAGGGTAAATCTAAGAAGCACTTTGTTGATCTCTTGGAACAACTGGGTGAAGCCAATGACATGATCGAGGCTCACGAAGAAACCATCTCTAAGATGGAAGGGCATAGTCGTGACTATGCCGATGAGATATTCGTTCTCTCTAATGCTCTTGAGGAAGAGCATGGTCATCGTTTGGCTCTTGAGGAGTCACACAACGACGGTCATGCTAAATTAAAGAAAGATTTTGATCATGCTCTTGTTGTGTCTCGTGTGCTCAATTCCGAGAAGGCCAAACTTGGGGTTGACCATGCTAGACTCATTGAGGAGTTTGATATACTTGACAAGCCTCACAAGGCCTTGAAGAGTGCTCATTATAGCCTCAAAGAGTCTCATGATCAACTCCAAGTGAAGCTAACCAAGGAAAAATCCAAATTTCCTCATATGGTTTGAATTGATAATGCAAATGCTACTAACCCATGTTGTGAGCATGTGCATCTTGTGGAGGAGAATGCCAAGTTGAAGGAGCAACTTGAGAAAGGCCTTGTGTCTTGCATACAAGGTGAGAACAAACTTAACGACCTTTTGAGCAATCAAAAGGAAGTTGTGGGCAAGGAGGGAATTGGGTTTGCACCCAAGTCCAAGAATAAGAAGAAGAATGACAAGGCCAAACGACCTCCTCCTCTCAAGCAAACTTTTTTGAAGGACGGAGAGGGTGCTTCTAAGGAGAAGAAGAACAATCTGAAGGGTGGTAGTGTCAAGAGGGGCAATGCCACTCCTTCCAACAAAGCCGGTGACTTTAACCCTTCTTATGTGTTATGCCGTGCTAGTGAAGGACATGTTTATGCGAAATTTGTTGGTTCTCCATATGAGTACATTGAATGGTCTATTTGGGTTCCTAAGATCCTTGTTACTAACATCAAATGACCCATTAAAAAATGAGCACCTAAATCCAAGCACTGATCTCTTGTAGGTGGTTGCTTCCGGTGGGGATCATGGTTGCTCGATAGTGGAGCCACAAATCATATGACCAGAAGCAAGGACTTGGTGGTGGACGTGCACAAGGTGTCATTTGTGCCCACCAATGTCGAGTTGGGTGATGCCTCATCTTCTAAGGTATTGGGTCTTGGCAAGGTTGTCATTTTTCATGATCTCACGATCGAGAAAGTCGTGCTTGTTGAGTCCCTTGCATACAACTTACTTTCCATTCATTAACTTGCACTCATGGGCTTTGCCACTTTCTTTGATATTCATACCGTGGCCCTCTTGTGGAACAAGACTGTTAAAGTAGCCTTTGTTGGGCATGTCGAGAATGGTATTTATGTGATTAACTTTTTGGAGCAACCCACTATGACCGTGACATGCCTAATGGCTAAAGTTGACATGGGATGGCTTTGGCATCGCTGTTTAGCCACGTCAATATGAGATCTTTGCAAAGTTTTATCAAGGGGGACCATGTCCGTGGACTAACAAATGTTAGTTTTTCCAAAGATCGTGCTTGCAGTTCTTGTATCGAAGGAAAGCTACATGAAAAGTCTCACCCACCCATGACTATCATCTACTCGAAGAGGCCCTTGGAGCTCCTTCACATGGATCTCTTTGCACCTCCATCCTTTGATAGTATTGGGGGTAGAAAGTATTGCTTGGTGATTATGGATGATTATTCAAGATACACATGGGTATATTTCTTCAAGAGGAAGAGTGAGAGCCAACAAACTGTCAACGACTTTGCAAATGAAGCTCAACGTCAACACAATGCAAAGATCTTGACGATAAGAAGAAACAATTGCACCGAGTTCAATACACCTTGGATGAGTTTCTTAGTGATGAGGGGATCAAGCATCAATATTACGCACCTTACACCCCTCAACAAAATGGTGTAGCGGAGAGGAAGAACTAGACTTTGATGGACGCGGCAAGAACCATGATGGCGGAGTTCAAGTCTCCATACAACTTTTGGGCCAAAGCCATCAACACCGCCTATCAGGCATCCAATCGGCTCTATCTCCGCAAGGGCTTGAAAAAGACTCCATATGAGATACTCACCAGCAACAAGCCCAACCTCAACTACTTCCGGGTGTTCAGTTGTAAGTGTTTCATGATAACCCACAAGTATAGGGGATCGTTTGTAGCCTTCTTCGATAGATAAGAGTGTCGAACCCAATGAGGAGCTAAAGGCAGAACAAATTTTCCCTCAAGTTCTATCGACCATCGATACAACTCTATGCACACTTGACATTTGCTTTACCTATAACAAGTATTAAACTATTTTGCAAGAATAAAACTACGGTACTTTGAGAGAATAAAACTACAAATAAATTGCAAGGTAGTAAAAGTGGATAGCTTTTGTCAACGAGAAAGTCATTTGTCCCTAGGCAACCGATAACAAGTACCGGTAATCATTCTTGCAATTTTATATGAGGGAGAGGCATGAGCTAACATACTTTCTCCACTTGGATCATATGCACTTATGATTGGAACTCTAGCAAGCATCCGCAACTAATAAAGATCATTAAGGTCGTGAAACCCAACCATAGCATTAAGTATCAAGTCCTCTTTACTCCCATACGCCATAACCCACCTACTCGGGTTTAAGCTTCTGTCACTCTCGCAACCCACCATAGGCAAACCATGAACATATTGCAACACCATACAGTGGGGGCCCCTCACGTTTGCGCGAGACAGAGGGCACCGTAGGATGGCACCATAAATAAAATATACAATCATACCAACCAAGATCACGATTAACCCATAGGAGAAAACGGATCTACTCAAACGTCATAGGATAACCAATCATTGGGAAATAATTTATGGAGTTGAGCACCATGTTTAAGTAGAGATTACAGCAGGGAGAAGGGGTGTTACACTATTGCATAGAGGGGGAGAGAGTTGGTGTTCACGGTAGCAAGATTGTTGATGTAGATCGTCGTCACGATCCTAGCCCCGGTGGCCCTCTAGCGCCACCGGGAGAGAGGGGGAGAGAGCCCCCTCCTCCTTCTTCTTCCTTGGCCTCCCCCTAGATGGGAGGAGGGTTCCCCATCTGTTCCATGGCCTCCATGGCGGCGGAGGGGCGAGAGCCCCTCCGAGATTGGATCTCCCTCTCTGTTCTCTTCTGTTTTGCGCTCCCCAGATCTGGCCGAAAACCGTTTCTTATATTCATGGAGATCCGTAACTCCGATTGAGCTGATCTTTTTACACAATTTTTTCCTGATATAAGCTTCCTTGCGCCCGAAGTAGAGCTCCAACCAACATACGAGGTGACCACAACCCACCACCACGCGCCAAGGGCCTGGGGCGCGCCCTGGTGTATCATGGTCTCTGTGGGCCTCTGTTTGCGGTGATTCCAACTCCCCAAAATCACAAATATTCAAAAATAATTCTCCGTTGAGTTTCATCACGTTTGGACTTCGTTTAATATGGATTTTCTGCGATACAAAAACATGCAACAAACAGGAACTGGCACTGGGCACTGGATAAGTAAGTTAGTCCTAATAAATCATATAAAAAGTTGCCAAAAGTATGTGAAAGTTGAATAATATTGGCATGAACCAATCAAACATTAGATACGGCGGAGACGTATCAGCATCCCCAGGCTTAATTCCTGCTCGTCCTCGAGTAGGTAAATGATAAAAAAGATAATTGACGTGGAATGCTACCTAACATAAACTTGATATATATCTAGTCATGGCATGAATATTAAGACATAAGTGATTCAAAGAAAGAGTCTATAATTTGACATAAAGACATCAATACTCAGGCATCCCAAAAAACAATCATGTCTTTCAAAATATCAACGCTAAAGAAAGCTATCCCTACAAAATCATATAGTCTTGGCATGCTCTGTCTTCTTAACACAAAGTATTTATCATGCACAACCCCGATGACAAGCCGAGCAATTGGTTCATACTTTTTAACGCGCTTCAGCTTTTTCAACCCTCACGCAACACATGAGCGCAAGCCATGGATATAGCACTACGGGTGGAATAGAGTATGATGATAGGGGTAAATATAAAGAAGACAAAAAAGTAAGAAAGTCTCACATCGACGCGACTAAGCAACGAGCTATGGAGATGCCCATCAATTGATATCAACATGAGGAGTAGGGATTGCCATGCGACGAATGCACTAAGAGCTATAAGTGTATGAAAGCTCCATATGAAAACTAAGTGGGTGTGCATCTAATCCTGTAATGAAAAATTCCCACTAGTATATGAAAATGACACATATGAGACTCTCCATATGAAAAACATGGTGCTACTTTGAAGCACAAGTATGGTAAAGGATACTAACAATTCCCCTTCTCTCTTTGTTTATTTGTTTATTTTTATTTTTTCTTCTTTTTTTTCTTTTTCTTTTTTTCTTTTTCCCTTTTTCCTTTTTTTTCTCATTGTCCGGAGTCTCATCCCGACTTGTGGGGGAATCATAGTCTCCATCATCCTTTCCTCACTGGGGCACTGCTCGAAAAATGATGATCATCAAACTTCTCTTTACTTATAGCTCAAAAGGAATAGAAAATTACAACTCGATACCTATAACAAAATATGACTCTATGTGAATGCCTCTGGTAGTGTACTAGGATGTGCAATGATCTAGCATAACATGTGTGAAAAATGATGAACGGTGGCTGAGCCACAACTACTATGTCAGTTATATGATCATGCAAAGCAATATGACAATGAATGCTCAAGTCATCAAAACGGAAGCAGTCGAAGTTGCATGGCAATATATCTCGGAGTGGCCATAGAAAAGCCATAATAGGTAGGTATGGTGGCTGTTTTGAGGAAGATATAATAAGGCTTATGTGTGATAGAGCGTATCATATCACGGGGTTTGGATGCACCTGCGAAGTTTGCACCACGTCTCGATGTGAGAAAGGGGAATGCACGGTACAATAGAGGTTAGCAAATTGCGGAAAGGTAAGAGTGCATATAATCCACGGACTCGCATTAGTCATAAAGAACCCATATACTTATTGCAAAAGTTTATTAGCCCTTGAAGCAAAGTACTACTATGCATGTCCCTAGGGGTATAGATTGGTAGGAAAAGACCATTGCTCGTCCCCGACCGCCACTCATAAGGAAGGCAATCAATAATAAATCATGCTCCAACTTCATAGCATAACAAGAGACTATACGTGCACAGGAATGGAGCTCCCATGTAAGGGCTAGTGTCAATTGACACCAGTGCCGATCGTAACCTGAAGTAATCTTGTTAATAGGATTTGTCTTTGACCCCATCCCAAAAAAATGATTGACCCCAGCCCAGCCGGAGAATCCCAAAGCACAGGCTAATTCCAGCCCAACCGTACAAGCCCACAGTCACTAAAATGATATGCGGTCGTTCCACCCAGCCCAAAAGCAGTCGTTCCTAATTCCTTAATTTCCTATACGCAAATACGCTGTTGTATGCGCACGAGTTCCTCTCTCTTCATCTCATCGCCTCCTCTCAATCCCTAATTCCCTAATCCCCTTCCGATGTGATAATTCCTTGCAGGTGCCGCCTGGTGGAATTATAGAGAGACGAGCTGATGAATCATAGGGATTTTGAACTAATCTGTGGACGCCGTTCAGCTTATTGTTGCGGCATAATCTGGTGCTAATCCACCAAGTCTACATCGACTCTTCCCAGGTAATACTCATGACACACATGTGTATTACCTTCAGCCTTTAGACTAAATTTCATAACTAAATAATTAGAAATTTTGCTATTCTCTCCCTTGATTCATGTACGACTAGGAGGTTATGGACAGATTTTTGTGGAAACGACCACTACTATTAGTTGCAGCAGGGACTTCAAGGTCACTTAGACTTAGAAAAGATCATACTCATGTATCAAGCGTTAGTACTACTATTCCAACACAAATAAATTTGGATGATTTCCCTCCTGATCCAGCTGATCCAAAAAGAATATCATAGTACACCAAGAATCCTGAGAAGTCACACGAGATCGGACGAAGATATTTAACTAGAGGAAACCTCCATCATTACCAAATAGTGTGTCCTTTGGTGTACCAACTTCTAAAGTTCGTGCAAATTTTCACGATTGCCGCAACGTTAATGGAGAGATGCTTTTCAGCAATGAATTTTCAAGAGTGTTTTGGGCAACAAAATGGGTGACGGGTTCCTAAATGCGTGATTGATTTGCTATGTGGGGAAAGATATATTTTCTACTATTACAAACAATGATGTGATTGATCTATTTAAGAAGATGGAAGATTGAGAAAGGAGGTTATAAAATGTGAGCCTCATGTCACTTTATATTTTTGCTTAATGATAATTATTTTTTGTATTATTTTTTCGTAAAATTGTTGTGAATAATATGTTCTTTTGTTCATCCTTTTCAGAAAGTAACAACTGAAGTGCTTTAAGTTAACCTTTGGCTTTATGACTTCGTTGAGCCTGTACTCGGCATGACTTTTTTAATGTAATAATAAAATTATTGAACCATTGTATATTCTCTCTATATATATGGTGCACTCCAACATCATGTATGTTTCGCTGCTATAGTTTACGCTAGAGTGGACAAAGCTTGACACCAGTGCCCATTTTTTTCTAGCTTCGTCCCTGTACGTGCATGCTTCGGGAATCACAAACCTTAACACCAATATTATTACTGACCACAACTGTTTACTAGTACTTACCACATATTATCATCTCTATATCGCAAAACTATTGCAAGGAATCAAACATGTCATATTCAGTGATCCATAAATTTTATGTAGGATTTTATGACTAAACATGCAAATGACCAATTCCATTTGTCTCTCTAAAAAGATATAAGTGAAGCATGAGAGTTTAATTCTTTCTACAAAAGATTATGCTCTAACAAATATAAGTGAAGCAAAAGAGCACTCTACGAGCATCGGTTTTCTATGTGAAGAGAAACAGGCAATCCAAACTTCAAATGATATAAGTGAAGCACATGAAGCATTCTATAAAGCCATACTCGAAATATATAAGTGAAGTGCAATGAGCATTCTATAAATCAACCATGGACTATCTCATATCAGCATGGTGCATAAAAGAAAAGTGAAAACTAAATGCAAAAGACGCTCCAAGATTTGCACATATCACATGAACGAAATGAATCCAAAAACATACCGATACTTCCGGGGCATCCCCAAGCTTAGATGCTGGAGTCTACTTGAATATTTACTTGGGGTGCCTTGGGCATCCCCAAGCTTGAGCTCTTTCCTCTCCTCCTTCTCCTCATATTGAGACCTCCTCGATCTTTGAACACTTCAACATACAAAACTCAACAGAAATAAATGACTCTCTAAAACTTTCGGGTTGTCTCCCTAGCAGCGCTTTCTTTAAAGACATTAAGCTAGGCATAAAGTGCTCAAGTAATGGATCCACCCGGATCCCAAGGTATATCAAGGACAATTTTAATTAACAATGATTTGGCATTTAGTAGTGAGCACAAAGTGATATGTGTCATGTAACAACGAAGTCTAACTCTCTTCCTATGCATAGGCATGTCATATAAGACAATTCATACACATCACGTAAAGGCCAGTGCATAGTATAAGCAGTTTCTTGCAATTTTTTCATGTTGGAACATAGAGAGGTGGAGATGTAGTTCCTCTCTCATAATAATGCAAGTATGAGCACCAAGCACATGCATATTATATTCATCAAAATTATCACGTGCAACGGTAAAAGGCAACCCATCAATATAATCCTTAATAAGAGCAAACTTCTATGATATAGTGTAGTTTGGAGAATTCAAAAAGATAATAGGACTATCATGTGTGGGTGAAATAGCAACAATTTCATGTTTAACATAAGGAACAATAGCAAGTTCATCTCTAATAGCATAATTCATATTGGCATATTGGCCACAAGCATAGCAAGCATCATCAAAAAGGGATATTTCAAACGAATCAACGGGATCATAGCAATTATCATAGCATTCATCCTTCGGTAAGCATGAAGGGACATTAAACAATGTATGAGTTGAAGAGTTACTCTCATTAGAAGGTGGGCATGGGTAGAAAATCCACTCTTCCTCCTTTTGTTCTTCGCTCTCCTCATCATCTTTTTCATCCAATGAGCTCACAATTTCATCAATTCCTTCTTTCATAGACTCCTGCAAAATATTAGTCTCTTCTTAGACAGCGGAGACTTTCTCAATAAATGCATCAATATTGGAATTGTATTTATAATTATCATAGCAATATTTAAGGGTAGCAAAATTTTCAGGTCTATAAATTGAATCATCAAAATCTTCAAACTTTTCAAACAAAGATTCAATTTCATAAGCACCCTTAAAAGCAACAAATTCTTCTATGCGTTCCACATCATAGTAATCATATATACCATTAGCATAAGAAGCCAAGGTTTCATTATCATTCAGTTTGCATGAAAGGGGAAGATGTGGAGTGTTCATCCTAGAGCAACAAGTATAATCATATCTCAAGCATAATTGCCTACCATACCAATGCCACATATAAATTTGATCCCACAACAATTTCCCTTTATGAGTCAAGCGATAATCCCTAAAGTATTCATGTTGATCCAATGTTACTCCCATTATCAAGTTGAATGGGGTTTTCTCAGGATTATCATAGTAGTGCATAATATTTTTCACATAACGAGCATCGAGGGTTTGAGGAGGTTCCCCATCTCCATGAGTAACAAGTACCACTAATTTTTTTGGTGTTTCGTGTTCCATATCCATAACTAAAGATAGAGAACAACTTAGAAAATAAAATAAAATCTACTTAGTGATAAAGCAAACAAGCACACACGAGAATATTCACCCCACGCTATTGCTCCCCGGCAACGGCGCCAGAAAAAGGTCTTGATAACCCACAAGTATAGGTGATCATTTGTAGCCTTGTTCAATAAATAAGAGTGTCGAACCCAATGAGGAGCTAAAGGCAGAACAAATATTCCCTCAAGTTCTATCGACCACCGATACAACTCTACGCACACTTGACGTTTGCTTTACCTAGAACAAGTATGAAACTATTTTGCAAGAATAAAACTACAGGTACTTTGCGAGAATAAAACTATGAATAAATTGCAAGGTAGTAAAAGTGGATAGCTTTTGTCAACGAGAAAGTCATTTGTCCCTAGGCAATCGATAACAAGTACGGGTAATCATTCTTGCAATTTTATATGAGGGAGAGGCATGAGCTAACATACTTTCTCTACTTGGATCATATGCACTTATAATTGGAACTCTAGCAAGCATCCGCAACTACTAAATATCATTAAGGTCGTGAAACCCAACCATAGCATTAAGTATCAAGTCCTCTTTACTCCCACATGCCATAACCAACCTACTAGGGTTTAAGCTTCTGTCACTCTCGCAACCCACCATAGGCAAACCATGGACATATTGCAACACCCTAAAGCGGGGGCCCCTCATGTTTGCGCGAGACGGAGGGCACCGTAGGACAGCACCATAAATAAAATATACAATCATACCAACCAAGATCACGATTAACCCATAGGACAAAACGGGTCTACTCACACATCATAGGATAACCATAGGTCATTGGGAAATAATATATGTAGTTGAGCACCATGTTTAAGTAGAGATTACAGCGGGGAGAAGGGGTGTTACACCACTGCATAGAGGGGAGAGAGTTGGTGTTGACAGTAGAAAGATTGTTGATGTAGATCGCTATCACGATCCTAGCCCCGGTGGCACTCTGGCGCCACCGAGAGAGAGGGGGAGAGAGCCCCCCTCCTTCTTCTTCCTTGGCCTCCCCCCTAGATGGGAGGAGAGTTCCCCTGTGGTCCATGGCCTCCATGGCGGCGGAGGGGCGGGATCCCCTCCGAGATTGGATCTCCCTCTCTGTTCTCTTCTGTTTCGGGCTCCCCAGATCTGGACGTAAACCGTTTCTTATATTCTCGGAGATCCGTAACTCCGATTGCGCTGATCTTTTTACACGATTTTTTCCTGATATAAGCTTCCTTGCGCCTGAAGTAGAGCTCCAACCGATGTACGAGGTGAGCACAACCCACCACCAAGCGGCAGGGGCCTGGGGCGTGCCCTAGTGTATCGTGGTCTCTGTGGGCCTCCGTTTGCGGTGATTCCAACTCCCAAAAATCACAAATATTCCAAAATAATTCTCCGTTGAGTTTCATCATGTTTGGACTTCGTTTGATATGGATTTTCTGTGATACAAAAACATGCAACAAACATGAACTGGCACTGTGCACTGGATAAGTAAGTTAGTCCAGATAAATCATATGAAAAGTTGCCAGAAGTATGTGAAACTTATAGATACGACGGAGACGTATCATTTCATTCTCAAGAAAGGTGTTTGTTTGTCTAAATTTGAGGCTAGAGCTCATGAGGGCATATTTGTTGGTTATGCTACAAACTCTCCTACCTACCGTGTCCTCAACAAGTCCACGCACTACTGGAATTAGCTTATTTGCCATCTGCCAACTCTTTGTCGTCTGCTGGCTGACGGCAAAGAAGGTCTTTGCCGTCAGCGACAAGAAAATGGACGGCAAAGAACTGGCTGATGGCAAACAAGGTCTTTGCCATCAACCAGTTCTTTGCCGTCAACTGGCTGACGACAAACATTCTTTGCCGTCTGCTAGTACATGGCAAAGAGGTGGGTGGGTCCAGTTATTGTTTAACCGACTACAGCCCGCCGGCCCCACCTGTTTGCCAACGTTGGCCGACGACAAAGAGGCAGGTACATTAACCACTGTCCCGCCCCCGTCCTCTCTCTCTTCTCTCACTCTCTCATTCCCTCCCCACCCACACCCGCGCCGCCGCCGCCGACCCCGTCTGCCATAGCCGGCCGCCCCGCACCTGTGGCGCCC
>NC_041381.1:197886344-197905413 GCF_002162155.2 Triticum dicoccoides
CCCCGGCGAGCCCCTCCTCCGCCCCATGCCATCCCCCTCGTCATGTCGCCCCGCCCCGCCCTGTGCCCGAGCCGCGGTGTAGAAGATGCTTAGGAATGGAGTTGTACTAGTGTTTTTAGTATCATTTAGGCAGAAACAACAAATTTTGAATTTGGATTCTATTAAGTGGATAAGGACAAAGTCAATAGCTATTAAATTAAGGTTGTATATTATGTGAACTGGGATTGCTACAGAATATTGAGTGTGAATCACTTGTGTTTTGCGTACTGTGATCATTATAGCATGGTAATCTTGCTCATATAGTTAGTTTACAACTATGATGATAATTTGAAAGAAAGATCTTGCTTCCTTGTTTAAACTATATAGACCAGTCCCAGATGATAATTGTACTGGGTTATGGTGATACACTTTTTGTTTTACTGAAATCCCATGCCTAATTTTAGTGAGAGTCTGAAGAAGCAAGCAACCGAAATAATTTGCCACTTTGTATTGTTGATTTCTGCTCAAGTGTTCAGTTTTGGGCCGTAGTTCAGTTTAGTTTAGTTGAGCTGCCATTCAGTACAATTTAGAATTATGCACATGCAAAGGTTGCCATTTTGTGGAGCAGTCAAGTAAATATGCACAATTTGGAACTTAATAATTCTTGGTCAATATTACCGCATTTATCCTCTAATGATTTATTGGTGAAGACCACAATATTACTGCTAATGTACCTATGATCTATTTGTCTATGATCAATTTGAAACCTGAGCATTACTAATTGGTCTCTTCTGCTGCTTATCAGAGATAGGGGGAGGCCGTCATCGCAGGCTGCGCTCTGCCACACTGGAGTACGAGTTGGATGCTTTCGAGTTCTTCAGTATCATACTTGAGAATTCCTCCAGGAGGCAAGTATATAAAAGGAGAGATCTCCCCTTCACCCATATCTTTATGATAACTCTAATGTTTGCTACATCACTCCTTGCTCCATGCTGTAGAGGCTGCCTGACACTTTTATGAAGATGTTGGACGGCTATCGGCTAAAGAATGTGAAGCTACGACAGGCTGGCAGCGGGCTCCGCAGGCATTGGGACGTGGAGTTGGTGATCAGGTACGACCACATGTACCTATGTCATGGCTGGGAGTAGTTCTACCGTGCCTACGACCTGCGGCACAGGTACCTCCTTCTCTTCAGGTACGACGGCGACGCCATGCTCACCGTGAAGGTGTTCAACACGACTATGTGTCGCATGCACTACTAGGACGATGATGATGCCGATACGTTCTGCCTCTTCTTCCTCTACATTTGGCTTTGTCTCACATTGATTGTTAACAGTCATTATTGCATTTGGTCAGGCAATGGGAGCAGCAGCAGCGACTCTGGCTACAGGCAAAGGAGCAGCGACTCTGGCTACAGCAAAAGCAGCAGCGAGGATGATCCAGAATGGAGTGGGGAATAAGATGAGCATAGTGTGGATGAGGAGGTGTAGGCTGATGATGGGCAACATATGGTGGTGGCCGAGGATGACCTAGTGATGGTGCTGCCTGAAGATGGCCTCACGATGGTGGTGGTGCCTGACAATGACCTCGCAATGGTGGTGGCACCGGCGATCCCACAGCCGGGTGAAATGACCATGCCAATTGTGGTAGAAGATTACATCCCACTGCCTCCACCGCCTCGCTGGTCTTGGCGCATCAGGATGAGGAAGGAGAAGGAGAAGAGGAAGGAGGAGTGAGCTATGTCAGGTATGTCAGATCTCCAAAATGATCTATATATACTTAGCTTTGTTTCCTCCAAAATGACATAAGTTAGCTCTAATAGCTAAGTTATCTCTAATATGCTTAGTTTCCTAGGTTTGCATAATAACCTTGCTAACCTCATAAATGTCATATACATAGCTTGTTGTCCTCTAAAATGACACAATAAGCTTAATTAGGTAAAAAATGGCATAATTAGCTACATAAGCTCAAAAATGGCATTTTTCTTCTTATTTAGCCTATTTAGTCAGTTTATGACATAATGTAGCCTTTTTAGTCCACAAATGACATAATAAGATCAAGAAAATCAAGGAAGAGGAAGAAACGAAGGAATATAGGAAGAAGAAGAAGAAGAAGAAGAATAAGAAGACTAGAAGAAGAAGAAGAAGAAAAGTTTCTTCTTCTTCTTCTTCTACTTCTTCTAGTTTTCTTCTTCTTCTCGAAAATGAAGTTAGCTCTAATATGCTTAGTTACCTAGGTTAGTTCACTCAAAAATGGCATAATTAGCTAGGTTATCTCCATTTCACTCAAAAACAGGGGATATATAGCCTCTTTGCCATCTGCTAGCGGACGACAGAGATTTGCCGTCCCCTAGCAGACGGCAAAGAGGACACGTGGCAGCCACCTGTAGACACTGGGAACACTTGCTGCCTATTTGGTCACTTTGCCGTCTGCTGGCTGACGGCATAGCTGGCCACATGGCAGCTTCCCAGTGATGGCCTAGCTGAGCTCTTTGCCGTCTATCAGCGGACGGCAAAGAGCGCCGTCAACCCCCTAGCGGCTCTCACCCCACCCACTGCCATCCATTCTCTTTGCCATCTGCTTGCCTGGGATGGTGGACGGCACAATCCTTTGTCGTCCGTTTCTAAGAAGCGGACGACAAAGAAGGCCTTTGCTGGCATGTGTTCAGACGTACAGTTTGCCGTTTGCTGGCTGACGGCAAATAAGCTGATTCCAGTAGTGACGGGACTCATTAAGGAGACGTGTAACATGGAGTTTGATGAGAATAACGGCTCCCAAGTGGAGCAAAGTGGTACTTATGATGTAGGTGACGAAATTCCTCCCCAAGCCATGAGAAGAATGGGTGCTGGTCATATCCTACCCATTGAGGAACCCCTTGTGGCCAAAGGAGAAGGACAATGTTCCACTCATGTGGAACCATCACCAACCCAAGACCCACACGCTTTCAAAGAAGAAAGTGAAGGCCCTCAACCAAATGAACAAGATCAAGGGCAAGATCAACCTCAAGATGGTGTTGAACCACCAAGTGATGCCCAAGGACAAGTTCTTACCATCGAGCAAGTTCAAGATCAACAGCACGCTCAATATCAAGAACAAGCTCAAGACGACGCTCAAGATGATCAAGTTACCCCTCCTCAACTATCTCTTTAGGAGGAATTGGAGTGTCGTGCCGCCAAGATTGCGTACAAGCTCACTACCAAAGATCATATCATGAAGAATGTGCTTGGAAGCATAAGAAATGGGGTAAGCGCTCGTTGACAATTAGCAAACTATTGTGAACATCATGCGTTTGTTTCTTGTGTTGAACCCCAAAAGGTCTATGAGGCGCTCGAGGATCCGGATTGGCTTACTGCCATGCATGAAGAACTCAACAACTTCAAGCACAACAAGGTGTGGAGATTGGTGCCAAGGCCAAAGGAGAACCGTAATGTTATTGGAACCAAGATATTCAAGAGAAAGCAAGATGCTCACAGGATTATCATTCGCAACAAGGCTTGTTTGGTGGCACAAGGCTACTCCCAGGTCTCGACTACGGTGAAACATTTGCTCCTGTTGCCCACCTTGAATCTATTCATTTGTTGTTTCCTTATGCTTCTCATCATAACCTCAAGTTGCAACAAATGGATGTGAAGAGTGCTTTTCTTAATGGTCCTATTAATGAGCTGGTGTATGTCAAACAACCCCCGGGGTTTGAGGATCCCGAGTTCCCCAATCACGTGTACCAACTCGATAAGGCACTCTATGGCCTTAAACAAGCCCCACGTGCATGGTATGAGCACCTTACCGAGTTGTTGCAAGATCGTGGGTCTAAAATTGGGAAAATCGACCCCACTCTTTTTACTAAGAAGGTTAAAGGGGAGTTGTTTGTATGCCAACTATATGTTGAGGATATTATCTTTGGTTCTCCTAACAAAGCTTTCAATGAGGAGTTTGCCGCACTAATGACCTCAAAGTTCAAGATGTCCATGATGGGAGAGTTGAAGTTCTTTCTTGAGTTTGAAATCAAACAAAGAAGAGAAGGAACCTTCATCAACCAAGCCAAATACACTCAATACATGATCAAGAGATTCAAGCTAACTGATGTCAAGCCGGCCTCTACTCCAATGCCCATCAAATGCCAACTTGACATTGATCCAAATGGTAATGTGGTGTATCAAAGGGTATATCGTTCTATGATTGGCTCCTTGCTTTACCTTTATGCATCTAGATCGGATATCATGTTGAGTGTGGGAATTTGTGCACTGTTTCAAGCCTCATCGAAGGAAATCCACTATGTGGCGGTCAAGGGAATCTTTCGATATTTGGCTTGTACCCCAAACTTTGTCTTATGGTACCCTAGAGGAGCAAACTTCAACCTTGTGAGTTTTTCAGACTTGGATTGGACGGGAGACAAGGTGGATAGGAAGTCAATTTCCGGAGGGTGCTAATTTCTTGGTTGCTCTTTGGTGATTTTGTCTTCTAAGAAGCAAAGTTGTGTGTCTCTCTCCTCCACCAAAGCGAAGTATGTGGCCGCCGGTAGTTGTTGTGCTCAATTTCTTTGGATGAGGCAAACTTTAAAGGATTATGATATCATTTATGACAAAGGCCTCTTTGGTATGACAATGAAAGTGCCATCAAGATCTCCCTCAACCCGGTGCAACACTTCAAGACGAAGCATATTGAGATTCGGTATCACTTCATTCGGGATCATAATAGGTGAGGAGAGATTGAGCTCAACTATGTCAACACTCATGATAACCTTGCAGATATTTTCACGAAGCCGTTGGATGAAGCAAGATTTTGCGAGTTAAGGCATGAGCTAAATATCATCGATTTGAGCAATGTAGCTTGAACCTTTGCACACCCCACCACACTCATCATGTTGTCTTGTTTAGATGTAGGCATGGACATAGGGGGGTGTTGTTCTCTCAATGAACTCTCCCTCCCCCGATTATGCATAAATTGATCAACTCTTTTACATTCGCCATTGTTGATGGTATTTGTGCTTCAAAGACGAGTTTTGGTGATGGGCCCAAGGTTAAAATCTTCATGGTGCCATACCAATTGACTCAAACATAGGTGTCCTCGGCCACCGCCCACCTTTGAGAGGTGCTTGTTCGAGTAGTTCCCTTAGGGTGTTGTTTGTCCTTTGAGTTACTCCAAGTTGCTATTGGTTTATTGGTTTTTCGAACCTGGAGTATATCTTCCCTGTGCTGTCCTTTTTGAGTCTCCATCCCAAGCCAGCTCTATGCTTCAACCACTCTAGTCGTGCATAAGCCATTTTTCCTGCTCTGGGTTGTTCTGTCCCCCTGCCGGCGGTACTACAGCTGTGAGGGAGTGGTACTACCGCTCCAAGTAGTACTACCATTCCATCCAGCGGTACTACTGGGCCTCCTGCCCGGCTGTAGTATCGGGGTGGTACTACCGCTACCCCTAGCGGGACACTGTGGGGGGTAAGTATTGGGCAGGGGGAGTTCTAACGCCCCCCATACTCTTTCAATCTCCCTCCCCACGTCTCTCTCTCTCTCTCTCTCAGGCGACGAAGAACAGCCCCGGCCGCCGCTTTGGCTGGCTGATTCTGTGCCATCTTAAATGATTTTGTCCAGTGGAATCCTTCCCCACCACCTCCTCTCGCCATGGAGCCCGGTATTGCCCCCGTTCATTGCTCCTACGATTCTATCCTTTGAATCTAGGTTTCTAGGGCAATGCATGTTGGTTTCTTGATTTTTGGCTAAATCGGGGCTTGAGTAGGACGTTGAATGACGGCTAGATAGGAGGATTGAAGTTTTAGTTGAGCATTTTTGAATTTGTGACCTCCAGTACTAACGGATCTGGGAATTTCGTGCATCCGTTCCTAGAGCGGTACAACCGCTCGGGCAGTCCTACCGCCCCAGTTCCGCGGTACTACCGCTCGAGGCCCCCAATTCCAGAATGCTCACCTAATCCTTCTGTTCTCACTTTTGTTTCCCCGTGGCTTATGCATAGTTTGTATTCATGTTTTCCCTTGTGGTTTTGTGTCTCTTCAGGTGGTAGTAGCTCCAAGGTTCATCGTAAGAATATAAATCCCCCATCCAAGCGTGGGCGCACCTATCATGCTAGAATTGATGAAGAAGAGGTTGCCCCCACACTGCCGCCTGCTCGTCGTCGGTCTGCCAGGAACAAGGGCAAATCCAATGTCAAGTCAACTGCTCGCAAGAAGAAGGAACCGGTCAAGACGGCTGCTTAATTGAAGCAAAATGAGTATTGGCAATACCGTGAGCAAAATCCCTACCTCCTTCCTCAGGATCCCTCTCTTGTTGGCTCACTGTTCTGGAACACAAACCAATCACTTGTGTACTTTGATCGGCTCAAAGCAAGGAAGAACCTGTTTGTGAAGACCAAGTCAATCAACCTGGCATACATGGAGAAGTACCAGGCAAACTTTGGAGAAGCTCGTGCCCTCTATGAATAGCTCAACATCGTGCCCCTCATGACCTTCAACTATGATTACAATGCAGAATTGGTTGCACAGTTCTTTGCAACCATATGGTATGGCACAAACACCGAGTGCACTTTGATCTGGATGACCAATGGCAGGCAGTTGCGCAACACTTGGGGTGCTTTTATGGAGCTTCTGGGATATCCTGACGAGGGGCTGAGGAAGCCTCTTGGCCTTCGTCCTCACCATAAGGGGGGGGGCTACTCACACGGATGAGCTGAAGCCTGCTACGTCTTGAGCTTACGTTGGTTTTCCTTGAAGAGGAAAGGGTGATGCAGCAATAGTAGCGTAAGTATTTCCCTCAGTTTTTGAGAACCAAGGTATCAATCCAGTAGGAGGCTCCTCAAAAGTCCCACACACCTACACAAACAAACAAATAACTCGCAACCAACGCAATAAAGGGGTTATCAATCCCTTCACGGCCACGTGCAAAAGTGAGATCTGATAGAGATACTATGATAAGATAAATATATTTTTGGTATTTTATAATATAGATGCAAAAAGTAAAGATGCAAATAAAAGTAGATTGAAAGCTTATATGATAAAAGATAGACCCAGGGACCATAGGTTTCACTAGTGGCTTCTCTCAAGATAGCATAAGTATTACGGTGCAAGATTGAACCCAAAGCTAAGCACTTCTCCCATGGCAAGAAAGATCAATCTAGTAGGCCAAACCAAACTTATAATTCAAAGAGACTTGCAAAGATAACTCAATCATACATAAAACAATTCATAGGAGATTCAAATATTTCTCATAGATAAACTTGATCATAAACCCACAATTCACCGGTTCTCGACAAACACACCGCAAAAAGAGTTTACATCGAATAGATCTCCAGAAGAGAGGGGGAGAACATTGTATTGAGATCCAAAAAGAGAGAAGAAGCCATCTAGCTTATAACTATGGACCCGAAGGTCTGTGGTAAACTACTCACAACTCATCGGAAGGGCTATGGTGTTGATGTAGAAGCCTTCCGTGGTCGATTCCCCCTCCGACGGAGCGCCGACGAAGGCTCCAAGATGGGATCTCGTGGATACAGAAGGTTATGGTGGTGGAATTTTTTTCCGTTGGCTCCCTAGCTGTTTTTGGGGTATGTAGGTATATATAGGAGGAAGAAGTACGTTGGTGGCCGCTCGTGGGGCCCAGGAGACAGGGGGCACGCCCAGGAGGGGTGGGCGCGCCCTCCTATCTCCTGGCCGCCTCAATTGCTTCTTGACTTGCACTCCAAGTGTAACACCCACGATGTGGCTATATCTCCCACGTGTCGAAGCACGACTTAGAGGCATAACCGCATGGTGGTTTTGTCGCAAGAAGGGTCATCTTCACACAATCCCATGTAATGAACAAGAATGGGATAAAGAGAGTTGGCTTACAATCGCCACTTCACACAATACATAAATTAAGATCATACATCATACAAAGTACACTCATAGACCGGCTACGGTCAAATTCAAATATAAAGAAGACAACCCCAAATGATAGATCCCCGATCGTCCCGACTGGGCTCCTCTACTGATCATCTGGAAACGATACATAGTAACGACCAAGGGCCTCATCAAATTCCCACTTCAGCTCAGTTGCGCCATCTGCGCTGGTATCCTCGGCACCTGCATCTATTTTGGTAGAATCTGTGAGTCACGAGGACTCAGCAATCTCACACCCGTGAGATCAAGACTATTTAAGCTCATAGGTAGGTAAAGGGGTAATATGGTAGAGCTGCGGCAAGCACGAAGCATATATGGTGGCTAACATACGCAAGTGGGAGCGAGAAGAGAAGCAACGCATCGGTTGAGAAGCTAGAAGCGATCAAGAAGTGATCCTGAAACTCTTACGTCAAACATAACTCAAACTGTGTTCACTTCCCGGACTCCCCCGAGAAGAGACCATCACGGCTACACACACGGTTGATGCATTTTAATGAAGTCAAGTGTCAAGTTATCTACAACCGGACATTAATAAATTCCCATCTGCCTCCTAGCCGCTGGCACGGCTTTCGAAAGATAATATACCCTGCAGGGGTGTCCCAACTTAGCCCATCACAAGCTCTCATGGTCAACGAAGGATATACCTTCTCCCGGGAAGACCCGATCAGCCCCGGAATCCCGGTTCGCAAGACATTTCGACAATGGTAAAACAAGACTAACAAAGCCGCCCGATGCGCCGACAAATCCCGATAGGAGCTGCACATATCTCGTTCTTAGGGCACACCGGATGAGACATCCTACGAGTAAAACCAGCCCTCAAGTTTCCCCGAGGTGGCCCCGCAGTCTACTCATTTCGGACCAACACTCGAAGGAGCACTGGCCCGGTGGGGGGGGGTTAAATAAAGATGACCCTCGGGCTCGCGAAAACCCAAGGGAAAAAGGCTTAGGTGGCAAATGGTAAAACCAAGGTTGGGCCTTGCTGGAGGAGTTTTATTCAAAGCGAACTGTCAAGGGGGTCCCATAAATCACCCAACCGTGTAAGGAACGCAAAATCAAGGAACATAACACCGGTATGACGGAAACTAGGGCGGCAAGAGTGGAACAAGACACCAGGCATAAGGCCGAGCCTTCCACCCTTTACCAAGTATATAAGGTGCATTAATTAAATAGGAGATATTGTGATATCCCAAAATATCCATGTTCCGACCAGGAACAAACTTCATCTTCACCTGCAACTAACAACGCTATAAGAGGGGCTGAGCAAAAGCGGTGACATAGCCAAACAACAGTTTGCTAGGACAGGATGGTTAGAGGTTCGACATGGCAATAGGGAGGCATGATAAACAGTGGCAGGTAGAGCTAACATAGCGATAGAGCGAGTACTATGGATCCTCGTTACCGTACTCAACAGGTTCCTCGTGCACGTACTCGTCTCCCGGCTCTACCCAAAGCAATAACACAAGCAAAGGAACCATAATAAATCACGGTGCAATGCACAAGCAACATGATGCAATACATGTCATGATATGCGAGATGTGATATGCAATGCATATGCGTGCTTTGGGAGGAAAAAGGATGAACAAGGCATATGCGTGCCGGGGACGCGGCGGGCGGGGCCGGCGGCGAGCGGGCGCGGGCGGCGCGAGCTGCCGGACGGCGAGGCGGCCGCGGGACGTCGAGGCGGAGGCGCGGGACGGCAGGTGCGGCCGGCGGCGGCGGCGGACGGCGGCGGACAGCGGTGGAGGACTCGGGCGGCGGCGGCACGGGCGATGGGCCGCGGGGCCGGGAACGGGCCAGATGGGCCGGGGTCGGCGGCGCGGGCGCCGGGGTCACGTGGCAGCTCCTGGTTCGCCGGGGTGGCGAGCGGACGCTTCCGGCTCCGTCCGGACGTGTCCGGCGGCGCGGAGAGGAGCGCGGCTAGGGTTGGACTGCGAAAAATCCGGGGGGAAGCACATATTTATAGGTAGAGGGAGCTAGGAGTGTCCAAATGAGGTGTAGTTTTCGCCCACACGATCGTGATCCGACGACAGAGAGCATGGAAGTGACTTAGATGGGTTATTGGTCTGTTTTGGAGGGGTGTTGGGCTGCAACTCAAAAGAGGCCTTTGCGGTTATGCGGTTAACCGTTGGAGTACCAAACAAGCTCCAAATAACCCGAAACTTGACAGGTGGTCTACCGGTGCTATACCAGGGCCACTTGGCAAGGCTCAGTCCATTCCGAGAACGTTCAGCACCCGCACACGAAAAGAGACAAGAGGGGTGCGCCGGTGCATGTGGGAGTGTCGGATTGCGAAACGGACAACGGGGAAAATGCTCGGATGCATGAGACGAAAACGTATGCAAATGAGATGCACATGATGACATGATATGATATGCATGACATGGATAAAATGCAAAACAAAAGACAAAACCCAACCACGGAGGGAATATCATATCACATAGCCGAAAATGGCAAGAGTTGGAGTTACAAAGATGGAAAGTTACATCCGGGGTGTTACAACACTCCATCACTACAAGAGGATCTCGTCCCGAGATCTAGGACTGAAAGAACTCCGGATATTCGGAACGGAGGTGATCCTCGCGCTCCCAGGTGGCTTCTCGGTCGGAATGGTGTGACCACTTCACATTCATGAATTTGATTGACTTGTTGCGAGTCTTGCGCTCGGTTTCTTCGAGAATAGCAACGGGGTGCTCATGATAAGAGAGATCTTCTTGGAGGTCGATCTCTTCGAAGTTCATAGTGCGCTCAGGAGTCTTGAAGCACTTGCGAAGCTGTGACACGTGAAACACATCATGCACATTCGCAAAGTTGGATGGAAGCTCAAGTTGATAGGCGAGATCGCCTCTTTTGCCAATGATCTTGAAAGGACCCACGTATCTAGGGGCAAGCTTCCCTTTGATACCGAAGCGACGAGTGCCTTTCATTGGAGAGACGTGGAGGTAGACATGGTCTTCGATTTCAAAAGCCAAGTCATGGTGCTTGCTATCATAGTAACTCTTTTGGCGCGATTGCGCGGCTTTGAGATTCTCACGAATGACTTTGCACATTTCCTCGGCTTCTGTGATCAAGTCGTTGCCAAGAAGTTGGCGTTCACCTGTCTCGGACCAATTGAGAGGAGTACGACACTTTCTGCCATAGAGAATTTCAAATGGGGCCTTGCCCGAACTCGCTTGGAAGCTGTTGTTGTAGGAGAACTCGGCATATGGAAGACAATCTTCCCACTTCATACAGAAAGAGATGACACAAGCCCTGAGCATATCTTCAAGGATTTGATTGACTCGCTCGACTTGGCCACTTGTTTGAGGATGGAAAGCTGTGCTGAAACGAATGTTGGTGCCCATGGCCGTCTAAAAGGAGTCCCAGAACATAGAAGTGAAAATGCTTCCACGATCTGAAGATATCAATTGTGGAATGCCGTGCAAGGAGACAATTCTGGAGGTGTATAGCTCTGCCAGCTGAGCTACTGTGATAGATTATTTGATAGGAAGGAAATGAGCCACTTTAGTAAGCTTGTCAATGACAACGAAGATAGCATCATTTCCACGCTTGGACTTAGGAAAACAGTCACGAAGTCCATCTCGATATGGTCAAACTTCCATTCCGGAATAGCAAGAGGTTGGAGGAGACCAGCTGGTCGTTGGTGTTCTGCTTTCACCCTTCTGCAGACATCACATTCATTCACGAATTGAGCAATCTCTCGCTTCATTCGAGTCCACCAATACGACTGCTTGAGGTCATGGTACATCTTTGTACTTCCAGGATGAATGGATAGGAGGGAATTGTGTGCCTCATTCATGATGACTTTTCTCAAATCACCTTTTGGAACCACAATTCGATCCTCGAAGAAAAGAGTATCTTTGTCATCCAAGCGATAGCACTTGTATTTGGGAATGCCCTTGTCAATACCACGTTTCACCTTCTTCACCATGGTATCCAGGAGTTGTGCCTCACGAATTTGATCTTCCAAAGTAGGAGAGACTATGAGGTTGGCAAGAAAGCCTTGAGGAACAACTTGAAGATTCAGCTTGCGGAAGGCTTCACAAAGATCCGGTTGAAACGGCTTGAGAATTAGACTGTTGCAATACGCCTTTCTGCTCAGAGCATCTGCAATCACATTCGCCTTGCTAGGAGTATATTCGATACTCGGATTGTACTCTTGAATCATTTCGACCCATCGAGTTTGCCTGAGGTTAAGGTTGGGTTGAGTGAAGATATACTTGAGGCTCTTGTGATCGGTGAAAATGTCCACTTGCCTTCCCAATAAGAGATGTCTCCATGTTATCAATGCATGGACAACTGCCGCCAACTCAAGATCGTGAGTGGGGTAGTTCTTTTCGTGGGGCTTCAACTGACGAGAGGTATAGGCCACAACTTTTTTCTCTTGCATCAACACAGCACCGAGACCTTGAAGGGAAGCATCACAGAAAACTTTGAATGGCTTGGATTCATCAGGAGGAGTCAAGACAGGAGCTGTGACTAGCTTCTCTTTGAGGGTGTTGAAAGCGACGTCACACTCAGGCGTCCAGACATACTTGACATGCTTCTGGAGGAGGTTGGAAAGAGGCTTTGCAATCTTAGAGAAGTTCTCAACGAATCTTCGGCAATAGCTTGCAAGACCAAGAAAATTGCGGAGCTGCTTGACATTCTGAGGAGGTTCCCAATTCACAACTGCAGACACCTTCGTGGGATTAACTGCAATGCCCTTGGCAGAGATGATATGACCAAGGTAAAGAACTTCATCAAGCCAGAACTCACATTTGGAAAACTTCGCATAGAATTTATGCTCTCTGAGCTTGTCGAGCACCAATCGCAAATGTTTGGCATGATCCGACTTATTCTTGGAGAAGACCAAGATATCATCGAGATACACCAGAATGAATTCATTGGTGTAGGGGTTAAAGATAAAATTCATCATGCGAGAGAACGTTGGAGGAGCATTGACAAGGCCGAAAGACATGACAGTATATTCATAAGAACCATAGCTTGTTCTGAATGCTGTCTTGGGAATATCTTGTTCACGAATGCGAATCTGATGATACCCCATACGAAGGTCAAGCTTGGAGAATACTTTAGCACCATTGAGTTGCTCGAAAAGCTCATTGATGTTGGGAAGTGGATACTTGTTCTTGATTGTCTTCTTGTTCAATGGACGGTAATCGACGCAAAGTCGGTCCGTGCCATCCTTCTTCTGGACAAAAAGAACTCCACAACCCCATGGGGATGAACTCAGTCTGATCAAACCCAGACGCTGTTGTTCATCAAGCTGTTTCTTCAATTCCTTCAGCTCCTTGGGTCCAAGCTTGTATGGACACTTGCAAACATGTTCCGTTCCAGGCTCAAGATCAATAACGAACTCGACTGGCCGATGAGGAGGCATACCCGGAAGCTCTTCTGTAAAGACATCTTGGTACTCGCAAACGACTGGATTTGAGAAATAGCATCCAACTCGCCCTTCTCATTGAGAGAAAACAACCGAATGGTTTCATCGCGAGCGGCATAGATGATAACATCCTCAGAAGGGCGTGTCAATTGAATTTGCCTGGCAGCACAATCAAGCTGAGCCTTGTGCTTAGAAAGCCAGTCCATCCCGAGAATTAGATCAATATCAGAGTCGCCAAGAACAATTGGTTTGGCCAGAAATTTATAGTCGCCCATCTTAATAGAAACATCAGGAGCAACCAAACTAGAAGTCACAAGTCTTCCCGGAGAAACAACTTGCATAACTTTAGGTAAATCCTCTGTGTCAAAATTGTGCTTCGATGCAAAAGGATATGACATGAAAGAATGCGATGCACCGGTATCAAATAAGACTTTTGCAGGAATATCATTAACAGGAAGATTACCCATTATCACATCTGAAGAATCCTCTGCCTGAGCTGCATTCATCATGTTCACCTTTGGATGCTTTGGATTATGCTTGACCACAGCATTGCTTGAAGATCTCACAGGAGGAGGAGGAGGAAGGCGCCTTTGATTGAAGCATTTGTTCGCATAGTGACCTTTCTGCTGGCACTTGTTGCAAGTCACTTCAAAGAGAGGACGATGATAAGGAGCATTTGACCTTGGAGCTTGAGGCTGAGACTTGTTCTGATAGCCTGGGTTGGGTGGGTGGGAAGATCCACGACCACCTGAGTTCTTCTGCTGGTAAGACTGACGAAACGGAGGAGGAGGAAGGTAGAACTTCTGCTGCTTAGCTGCCACTTGTGAGGAAGAAGAAGATTGCACTGTATCCCTGATTCTCTTCTTAGAAGCCTCACACTTGAGCTGAGCACCTTCTTGCTTGAGTGCCATATTGTAGAATTGATCAAACTGAGTAGGCTCAACAAGAACGAGAGCTAACTGCAGATCCTCTCTAAGGCCACCTCTGAATTGATAGATCATACTCTTCTCATCAGGAACATCTTGCTTAGCGAAATGAGCAAGTTTCTGAAACTGCTTGTTGTATTCGTACACTGACATGTTGCCTTGCTTGAGATTGCGGAACTCCTCACGCTTGCTCTCAACAACACTGGTAGGAATATGGTGAGCTTTAAAGTCCCGACAGAAGTTAGTCCAAGTAATCACTCGACCTCCTCTAGAATCCTTGTATTGCTGGAACCAATTAGCTGCCTGATCCTTGAGCTAAAAAGAAGCGAACTTGACATAGTCCTCAGGCCTAACATTGCTGCATTCAAAATGCTTGTTGATATCCATGAGCCAATCATCGGCGTTTGTGGCTTCGGCACAGTAGCTGAAAGACTTCGGCTGATTTGCAAGGAATTGGTTGAGGGTAGGAAATAGAGGCTGATGATTGAACTGCCCTTGACCTTGATTCCCTTGGTTGCCTTGTCCTTGGTTGCGCTCTTGCATGAGCTGAATCATCATCTCGGCATTTGCGTTTGTGGCTGCCATCAAAGCTTGCCATGCCTCCGGAGGCGGAGGTGGAGGTGGAGGGTTCGCCTGACTCCCATCATTGCGTTTCGGATTCTGATGCATTGGCGGAGCCATCCTGAAGAGGGTGACATCCGTTAGCATCTTGATAGACAGATAGACAAGTTGAATCAACGGATAGAAATTGCAACATATAGTCTTCACAATAAACATTCGAACAAGGATGAACGAATGAATTCCAAAGCAAACATCACACGTCCATTAAGGTGAGAAGCCACTTGATAAGAGATTGATGAATGAAATAAACAAGGTACAACTGGAACAAATAAGTGGTAAGGATTACCCAATCACAAACCAAATATCTGCGGGAAGAAATGCTAGAGCTACTTGTATACCACCTATAAACTCCCGAAACTTTTTGGTTATGCAATCAGGTGTTGGGGATACAGGGGAAGCAATATATCTCACCAACTAACAATCCCTACATCCAGCTGTATCCATCCGTCAACACATAACCAAGAAACCTTCGGAAATCTTGTACCTCAACCTTCGAAAAGCATCCGTTATACGAGTTATGGCAATACTCCCGAACTCCCGCCCTAGTACTGGTGGCGTCGAGGTTATCTCACCAACAACTGCATAAAAGAGATTTTTGATGTCGGCAAAACTCAGGTATTCCAGAACTGCAATGATAAAATTGTGACGACAACACCTCAGAGCTCAACTCCCCGGGTCAAAGCCACATAATAGACAGGAGGCACCAAGAACAATGTTCTCGTCACAAAACCATCGGAACGATTCCAAGATACCCGGGTGATCCTAAATTTTTTTTGTGAAATTTGAGGAGAGGACAGTCAAAACATCTACGTCAGGAGACCTCACCAGAGCGACGAAGGGACTGAGGAGTAAAAAGAATTCTACTCTCCGATATATATAATCCTAAGACTCAAACCATTTTTGTTCTAGACTCAACATCGCCAGCAAACAATCAAGCAGGGGGCTCCTAAGTTGGGGATGGCTCTAATTACCAACTTGTAACACCCACGATGCGGCTATATCTCCCATGTGTCGAAGCACGACTTAGAGGCATAACCGCATGGTGGTTTTGTCGCAAGAAGGGTCATCTTCACACAATCCCATGTAATGAACAAGAATGGGATAAAGAGCGTTGGCTTACAATCGCCACTTCACACAATACATAAATTAAGATCATACATCATACAAAGTACACTCATAGACCGGCTACGGTCAAATTCAAATGTAAAGAAGACAACCCCAAATGCTAGATCCCCGATCGTCCCGACTGGGCTCCACTACTGATCATCTGGAAACGATACATAGTAACGACCAAGGGCCTCATCAAATTCCCACTTCAGCTCAGTTGCGCCATCTGCGCTGGTATCCTCGGCACCTGCATCTGTTTTGGTAGAATCTGTGAGTCACGAGGACTCAGCAATCTCACACCCGCGAGATCAAGACTATTTAAGCTCATAGGGAGGTAAAGGGGTAATATGGTGGAGCTGCGGCAAGCACTAAGCATATATGGTGGCTAACATACGCAAGTGGGAGCGAGAAGAGAAGCAACGCATCGGTCGAGAAGCTAGAAGCGATCAAGAAGTGATCCTGAAACTACTTATGTCAAACATAACTCAAACCGTGTTCACTTCCCGGACTCCGCCGAGAAGAGACCATCACAGCTACACACACGGTTGATGCATTTTAATGAAGTCAAAGTGTCAAGTTATCTACAACCGGACATTAACAAATTCCCATCTGCCTCATACCCGCGGGCACGGCTTTCAAAAGATAATATACCCTGTAGGGGTGTCCCAACTTAGCCCATCACAAGCTCTCACGGTCAACGAAGGATATACCTTCTCCCGGGAAGACCCGATCAGCCTCGGAATCCCGGTTCGCAAGACATTTCGACAATGGTAAAACAAGACCAGCAAAGCCACCCGATGCACCGACAAATCCCGATACGGGCTGCACATATCTCGTTCTCAGGGCACACCGGATGAGACATCCTATGAGTAAAACCAGCCCTCAAGTTTCCCCGAGGTGGCCCCGCAGTCTACTCATTTCGGACCAACACTCGAAGGAGCACTGGCCCGGGGGGGGTTAAATAAAGATGACCCTCGGGCTCGCGAAAACCCAAGGGAAAAAGGCTTAGGTGGCAAATGGTAAAACCAAGCTTGGGCCTTGCTGGAGGAGTTTTGTTCAAAGCGAACTGTCAAGGGGGTCCCATAAATCACCCAACCGTGTAAGGAACACAAAATCAAGGAACATAACACCGGTATGACGGAAACTAGGGCGGCAAGAGTGGAACAAGACACCAGGAATAAGGCCGAGCCTTCCACCCTTTACCAAGTATATAAGGTGCATTAATTAAACATGAGATATTGTGATATCCCAAAATATCCATGTTCCGACCAGGAACAAACTTCATCTTCACCTGCAACTAACAACGCTATAAGAGGGGCTGAGCAAAAGCGGTGACATAGCCAAACAACGGTTTGCTAGGACAGGATGGTTAGAGGTTCGACATGGCAATAGGGAGGCATGATAAACAGTGGCAGGTAGAGCTAACATAGCGATAGAGCGAGTACTATGGATCCTCGTTACCGTACTCAACAGGTTCCTCGTGCACGTACTCGTCTCCCGGCTCTACCCAAAGCAATAACACAAGCAAAGGAACCATAATAAATCACGGTGCAATGCACAAGCAACATGATGCAATACATGTCATGATATGCGAGATGTGATATGCAATGCATATGCGTGCTTTGGGAGGAAAAAGGATGAACAAGGCATAAACTTGGCAAACCAAGTATGCCGCTGGAAAGATGAGATGATTTCGATTGAAATTGATATGAAGATCACCGGAAACGGATGCACGGTTTGCAAATGGCAAGCAAAACAAGAATGGCACAAAGCTGCGATTAACAGCACGATGCTACTTAGCATGCAACAAGAAACTATGCTACAGTACCCCAACATAAAAACAAAGTATATGGCGGTGATCTACAGGAGATGCTTAACAAAAGAGGAACACTGAGCTACGGCTAAATCACATCATAACAGGTTCAAACAAGCATGGTGAAAGTGCAAAAAATATCAGGTTGGACATGGCATAAACAGCATCACGAAGCAATGTTCAGAGCAAGTTATCAACATGCTACAGGAACTTATAATAGCAAAACAAGGCATGGAATGAATATACTCAAATCATAGATCAAAAGTCCCTTACTTACCATAAGCCAAAAATGATCAGAAAATATGATGGCACCCATGTAAACATAGCAAGTTTCGTTAACAGATTCAGCAAACAAAGCATGGCATTGACAGAATTACAAAGGCACCTTCGTGAGCTCGATGCACTCACTACAGAGCATTTCATGATGAACTAAGCATACATCCATCAAGAAGACATGACATAGAAGCTATACATGGCAAGAACAACATCATAGCATACACGGATCAACTAAAACAACCTTGGCAAAATTGAATAACATGTAAACAATCTGCCAGGAAACATTTTGAAGCAAACGTAGAGTACGAAAATGACATTCTAGACTACTCCATAATTGCAACCAGGACCATGGATGGATAGAGCATAACCATATTTTCAAAACACCCTTACTGAAGTATCTCAAAATATGCATGGATCTCTCTGTAGCAACATGTTTACATGGCATGAAAATAACAGCAGAACATGGACTAAAATCAGCAATATCACGAAGCCTAGTTTGCATGCTTGTGCTAGTCACCACATTGATCACAAAAATACATGGTAAGCACCTCTGTAAATATAGCATGGCATAGTTCAACACACATTTAGGGATCAAATACATAGGATGCACACATCAATCATGGCAAACATGACAAAAGTGCATGTTCTGATAAGAATTTGAAACTAACATTATGAAGCACTCTTCCAACAGCATTTCGAGCATCAAGATGAGCTCAAATGAAAATGATGCAATGATATGAAATGATGTACTCTTCGAGACGAACAATTGGTATGCTACACGCCCAAAACGGAGCCACGGGTGCAAAGTTGTGGGGCGATGAACATGTAACAAAAATAATGGCAGATAAGGACTTAGACGAAATTTCGGGGGAGAAGAAAAGTCAACCGAGGCTTCTCCAATCGGATTTGGGCGTGCGGAAGCCGAGGCGTCGCCGGAGGCTCGGGGACGCGGCTGCCGGAGTCGGGGGAGGACGGAGACGAGGCCGGGGCGGCGGCCGGAGCCGGATCTGGCCGGGGACGCGGCGAGCGGGGCCGGCGGCGAGCGGGCGCGGGCGGCGCGAGCTGCCGGACGGCGAGGCGGCCGC
>NC_041381.1:197905876-197907762 GCF_002162155.2 Triticum dicoccoides
CGGCGCGGGCGCCGGGGCCACGTGGCAGCTCCTGGTTCGCCGGGGCGGCGGGCGGACGCGTCCGGCTCCGTCTGGACGTGTCCGGCGGCACGGAGAGGAGCGGGGCTAGGGTTGGACTGCGAAAAATCCGGGGGGAAGCACATATTTATAGGTAGAGCGAGCTAGGAGTGTCCAAATGAGGTGTAGTTTTCGCCCACACAATCGTGATCCGACGACGGAGAGCATGGAAGTGACTTATATGGGTTATTGGGCTGTTTTGGAGGGGTGTTGGGATGCAACTCAAAAGAGGCCTTTGCGGTTATGCGGTTAACCGTTGGAGTACCAAACGAGCTCCAAATAACCCGAAACTTGACAGGTGGTCTACCGGTGCTATACCAGGGCCACTTGGCAAGGCTCGGTCCATTCCGAGAACGTTCAACACCCGCACACGAAAAGAGACAAGAGGGGTGCGCCGGTGCATGTGGGAGTGTCAGATTGCGAAACGGACAACGGGGAAAATGCTCGGATGCATGAGACGAACACGTATGCAAATGAGATGCACATGATGACATGATATGATATGCATCACATGGATAAAATGCAAAACAGAAGACAAAACCCAACCACGGATGGAATATCATATCACATAGCCGAAAATGGCAAGAGTTGGAGTTACAAAGATGGAAAGTTACATCCGGGGTGTTACACCAAGTCCTCTACATCACGTTCGTTCCAAATATCACGCTCCCAAAGGTTTCATTCCGTTTGGACTCCGTTTGATATTCCTTTTCTTCGAAATACTGAAATAGGCAAAAAAACAGCAATACGGGATGGGCCTCCGGTTAGTAGGTTAGCCCCCAAAATTATATATATATATATATATATATATGTAAAATAAAGCCCATAAACATCCAAAATGGGTAATATAATAGCATGGAACAATAAAAAATTATAGATATGTTGGAGACGTATCAAGCATCCCCAAGCTATCTATCCTCGAGTAGGTAAATGATAAAAATGGAATTTTTGATGTGGAATGCTACCTAGCATAATTCTCAATGTAATTTTCTCTATTGTGGCATGAATGTTCAGATCCAAATGATTCAAAATAAAAGTTCATATTGACATAAGAAATAGTAATACTTCAAGCATACTAATAAAAGCAATGATGTCTTCTCATAATAACATGGCTAAAAAAGTTATCCCTACAAAATCATATAGCCTGGCTGTTGCTCTATCTTCATCACACAAAGTATTTAATCATGCACAACTCCGATGACAAGCCAAGCAATTGTTTCATACTTTAGTAATCTCAAACTTTTTCAACTTTCACGCAATACATGAGCATGAGCCATGGACATAGCACTATATGTGGCACAGAATCACTACTGGAAACAGGGAATTTGCCATCAGCCAGCTCTTTGCCATCTGCCAGCTGATGGCAAAGAATGTCTTTGCCATCTGCTTATAAAAAACAGATGGCAAAGAACTGGCAGACGACAAAGAACATGGTTGCCATCAGCCAATTCTTTGCCATCTGCTAGTGGATGGCAAATAATCTTTGCCATCTGCCAGCAGATGGAAAAGAGGTTGGCAAATCCTGTGACCGTCAAACGTGTAACAGCGTACCAGCCCCACCTCTTTGCCATCTGCCAGCAGACGGCAAAGATTCTTTGCCATCTACTGGTAGATGGCAAAGAGATGGGGTTATTTTTTTCTAGGTAAAAAAACTATGGGGTTATCCCCTCCCTCTCTCCCCTCCTCTCCCTCTCTCCCACCCATCTCACCCGCCGCCGCCCAAGCACCCCGCCGCCCCACCACCCCACCACCCCGCCGCCCGCGCCCGCACCACCCGCCGCCCCACCACCCCGTCGCCGCACCCACCACCCCGCCGCCCCACCCAGCAC
>NC_041381.1:197908281-197979309 GCF_002162155.2 Triticum dicoccoides
CACCACCCCACCACCCTTGAGCTCGCCGTTTCTAGCCGACAAGAGCCCAGCCACCCTGCCCCTCCTTCCAGCCCTCCTGGATCCAGCCGCGCGGACGCGCTCCCCTGCGTGCGCCCCTGCTCTGCGCGGGCTTGGCTGCGCCCCTTCCCCGACCTCCTGGCGCCCCTGCCCTGCCCCGCCCTGCCTCCCTGCAAAGCCGGCGGCAGTGCTGCCCTCCCTCTCAGTCACCAGTGACCAGTCCCCGGCGGCAGCAAGCGGGCAAGTGAGCAAGAGCAACCCGATTTCTGATTTAGGGTTAGCTTTTTTTGCACTTTGGTATCCAGTACATCACTTATTTTGGATCGAAGGGAGTATTTGATTCATGTTTCTTCCTTTCCACTGTTTGTAATATGAAGCAAACACCTCACGTGTTTATGTTGCTTTAATATTTCAGACCAAGATAGAAGTAAAATCACATGTGGTTCATAGTACTTCTGGATAGTCGCAGCTAAAATGATAGCTTGGCTGTGTATACTACTTCAAGAATTTCTTTGGCCGCCCAATGTTGTTTACAATGAGGCTCACTGGTCTATACACAACTCTCTTAGGCTCGCCTAATCTAATAGAATCTTTCTATATAATGTTTTGCCCAGAATTACTATATAGGAGTATGATTCTTCTTATCTTTCTTACGTGTTACTTCTGCATGAGAATTGAAGAGGTGAAACACTGACATAAATGAAACGATGACACACTTATCAAAGGTGACATGGTACTTCTTTACAAATAGAGTACAAACTGCAAGAAAGCTCTTAGAAATTGGTAAACTTATTAGTCCGTGATATCATAATACCTGACAAAGAGGTTGCTGAACTCAGTCTTAAAAATAGAAAGAGCGATGAGTGGTACTGCCCAGTCTCTATTCTTTTTTAGTAGTGAAGCTACAAGTATTTTTTGTTTTCAGTGTGAAAACTCCAAATTTTTCACATTGTTATCCAGATCCTCAAACTATGTTGACGAACCTTTAGTCTCTATTTTGTACGCTCATGGAGATTTTAGTTGGGTACATTTGCATCAAAATATATCTTATATATGTTGTGGACTATTGTTACCTGTTGATAATGCTACTACAGAAAATATGTGAACGCCATCCTAGGATAGAGAAAGAGGCACTATGGACTAGGGATTACTTGCTGGCTACCAACAACTGAAAATATGAGACATGGATTGACATGGAAACAAGGTATTACAAATTCCGTACTCCCATATAGTATAGAAAAAGATTAGTCGGCCTTTCCTTCTTGATCTTATTTTCTTTATGGTTCATGTGCAGAGAAAGAAGAAACAAAAATAAGCATTATAGACTAGATGATGAGAAAAGTGGTTTCTCTCAGTGCAATATGCTTAGTTGATGGAGCATGCTCCTGGGACATACCAGGCTAAAGTGATGTTCCAGAGTACACATGGAAAGTGACTTGATGGAAGTCAACGACATGGTAATACGGTGATTGGATTTTGTGTTCTTTTGTGTAGTTCATTTATATGTTCATTTCAAATCAGTTAGCAATGGCATTCAATGTGGAAGGAAGGTGAAACAACTTATGATTTCTAAGTAGGAGTATATATTATTTCCAAGCTTTGGTTTTACTTTTGTTTGGCTTTAATGGGTCCTACCAGTGTGCATTGGGAAAAAATTATTTCAATCTAAGTGGCAACAGGTTCCAACGTGTATATGTATTATGTGCTAACACACAAAAGTCCTCAATTATATCATCCACCATGTCACTAACTTCCTGTCCATGACACAACCATGCTCCTGCATGTTGTTAGCACATTGAACTCCTTCCATGACTAACTTAACTCCTGAAGCTGTGGCTTGCCAGTTTCGTAGAGTATGATCCTTTTTGGCCCTTTTTATGAAGTTGGCTATATTATCCTTGAGCTTAGTTTTATTTGGGAGGGAGAGAGAGGAAGAAAGGTTGATGACCCACCATCCAACAGCCAACCCTATCAAACATGGAAATGATAATATTAGGCATTCTATTCCAAGTTAGAAGTACAATAAAATAGCAACATTGTCTATTCATTTGCCTACTTGAATACTAAACAAGATTACTTCCACAATTTTAACCAGGCATGATGATTCACGAATTTATATATGGGAAAATTCGTTAGCTTCTTGATGTATTGCTATAATTATTTTTTACGTATAAGATCTGTTAGATATAATCTTCATATTGTATATATACACGTACTTCAAAAGTACAAAATAAAGGAATTTCCATAGTAGCTTAGTCAAGAGAAAGAACAAGAACTAATTAAACAATATATTACTCCCTTCGTCTCTGTTAGATATAATCTTCACATTGTATATATACACGTACTTAAAAAGTACAAAATAAAGGAATTTCCATAGTAGCTTAGTCAAGAGAAAGAACAAGAAATAATTAAACAATATTACTCCCTTCGTCTGGATTTTTTTAGTGTTAGATACATCCATTTGAGCGACAAATAATTTGGGATGGGGGAAGTATCAGGAAAGACAGATTACGACAGTGTACAAAATGGAACACCCATGTGCTACAAAATGAGATGTCCGCATCAATTATGTACTAATACCAAATACTCCCTCCGTTCCTAAATATAGATCTTTTTAAAGGTTCCAACAGAGACTACATACGAAGAAAAATGAGTGAATCTAAATTCTAAAATATGTATATATACATCCGTATGTGTTCGTATTGGAATCTCTAGATGGACTTATATTTAGGAACGGAGGGAGTAGATTTTAGAACTCAATTCTCATAGACAAAGCAAGAACCTTCGATGACTAATGCTTACAAAATTATTCTTCTATGCAATATGATGAAGATAGTCCATGCTTCAATAACTATATCAAAAGAACTACACATTCTAATGTCACAAGTAGCAATCCCAAAGAGTCACAACTCAATTGGCGGAGAGGAAGCGTTAAGATTGGTGAGTTATGATTGAAAAAAGAATTGGAAGACAAGAAAAGAATTAGATTACAGAAAGAAGCGTTAACTAGTATGACTGACTCGTCAAAACCAAATGTGCAGTCCATGTGCGAGAAGAACGGCCAGACCCCTCCGTCGATGCCAGTCATTGCTCCGGCGGGAACGGTGAGTTTCATTTGAACGGTCATTAGTTACTAGTCTTCACATTTGAGTTGCATCATGCTAACGATACATTGGAAATAATCTTTGGTGCAGCGTAACTCCCGACAAGCATCGACCGATCCTTCTCCGTCTGCCACTGGCGCGACCGGTCCTACACCTACACCTACACCTACACCTCCGTGATGATGGTAAGTTTCCCAAGTGTTTTGCTTAATAGAGTTTTGTTGTGATGCCATGTTGTATCTACACGTATCGTGCATAATGTGTGTATGTTTGAAATGCATTTGTATGTGTGGGATTCGACACCTAGTCGTGTGCCTTTGGTAGCCTTCCATACAGGGAAATGCCTCCTAGTGCTTCCACTGAGCCATGGTAGTTCGCTACTGCTCCGGAACACATGGATTGACCGGCATGTGTCCTTCTTTGCTCATGTGTCTGTCCCTACGGGGAAATGTCACGCGGTGTATCACCAAAGTCCTTGTAGCTTGCTATGATTTGGTTGCACTCGCTGATGACCGACACGTGCATTGCTGGGTCATGTATGTCTGTCCCTGTACGTTTGTGCCACCTTGGTTCTATGACTAGTCATTTCGGCCCGTGTTCTCTGCCATATGGATGCTAGCGACATAATCATATACTTAGCATTTTTTTCCTCCAAAATGACTCAATATGCTTAGCTAGCTCAGAAATGACATAATAAGCTTAATTAGCTCCAAAATGACATATTTAACCTAGGATAGCTCTAAAATGACCTATACTTAGCATTTTTCCTCCAAAATGACTTAATGTGCTTAGCTAGCTTAAAAATGACATATTTAACCTAGGATAGCTCTAAAATGATCTATACTTAGCATCTTTTCCTCCAAAATGACTTAATATGCTTAGCTAGCTCTAAAATGATATAATATGCTTAGGAAATGACATATTTTATGTCCTAAATTACTTCATATGCTTAGCTAGCTTTAAAATGACATAATAACCTTACTTAGCTCCAAAATGACCTAATTAACCTAGGCTAGCTCTAAAATGACCTATACTTAGCATTTTTTCCTCCAAAATGACTCAATATGCTTAGCTAGCTCAAAAATTACATAATAAGCTTAATTAGCTCCAAAATAACCTATTTAACCTAGGATAGCTCTAAAATGACCTATACTTAGCATTTTTCTCTCCAAAATGACTTAATATGCTTAGCTAGCTTCAAAATGACCTATTTAACCTAGGATAGCTCTAAAATGACGTATACTTAGCATCTTTTCCTACAAATGACTTAATATGCTTAGCTAACTCTAAAATGACATAATATGCTTAAGAAATGACATATTTTAGCTCCTAAATGACTTCACATGCTTAGCTAGCTCCAAAATGACATAATAACCTTACTTAGCTCTAGAATGACCTTAGCATGGTTTACACCAAAATGACTTAGTATGGTTAGCTAGCTCAAAAATGACATAATAACCATACTTAGCTCCAAAATGACCTATTTTACAGATATAAGTTGCATCATAATAATCTTCACATTTTAGTTGCATCATAATAATCTTCTTCTACTAGTCTTCTTCTTCTAACTTTCTTCTTTCTCATTTTACAGATTTGCTTAAGATCACGGAAGCTTGGGTTGATGGAGTGCTTGTATTTAGTTTTTGTTTTGACCTGATGAAACTTGCTACCTATGGATGAAACTGTGTAATATTGATGAAACTATGTATATATACGGATGAAACTTGCTACTATTGGTAACATGTATTGGATATATGTGTTCATGACTATTGGTAATATGTGTTGAATATGCTATATTGGTCATATAAATATATTTGTGTTTGATTTTTTGTGAAAATGAATTGATATAAGAAAAAACAAAATTAAATGGGGCAATATAGTCACTTTGCCATCTGCTGGCAGATGGCAAAGAGGCCACGTGTCATCTACATGTAAAATTTGGGCTGTCGTATTTGGGCTCTTTGCCATCTGACAGCAGATGGCAAAACTCTTTGCCATCTGCTGGCAGACGGCAAAGCATGTAGCCTTTGCCATCTGCTGGCAGACGGCAAAGAGCCTGCAGCCTTTGCCATCTGCTGGCAGATGACAAAGAGCCTGCAGCCTTTGCCATCTGCTTGCAGATGGCAAAGTATGCCGAGCCTTCTAACGGGGTTAACCCCGTTAAGAGGCTTTGCCATCTGCCAGCAGATGGCAAAGACACAGGCTCTTTGCCATCAGCCAGCAGATGACAAAGAAGCCTTTACCGGTAGGGTTTCAGACGAACTATTTGCCATCTGCTGGCAGATGGCAAAGCCTTTGCCATCCGCCGACCATGCCTTTGCCATCTGTCATGGCAAATGGCAAATTCCTTGTTTCCAGTAGTGAATGGTGGTTGTGGAGAAGACAAAAAAGGAGAAGATAGTCTCACATCAACTAGGCATATCAACGGGCTATGGAGATGCCCATTAATAGATATCAATGTGAGTGAGTAGGGATTGCCATGCAACGGATGCACTAGAGCTATAAATGTATGAAAGCTCAACAAAAGAAACTAAGTGGGTGTGCATCCAACTTGCTTGCTCACGAAGACCTAGAGCATTTTGAGGAAGCCCATCATTGGAATATACAAGCCAAGTTCTATAATGAAAAATTCCCACTAGTATATGAAAGTGACAACATAGGAGCTCTCTATCATGAAGATCATGGTGCTACTTTGAAGCACAAGTGTGGTAAAAGGATAGTAGCATTGTCCCTTCTCACTTTTTCTCTCGTTTTATTTTCTCTTTTTTCTTCTTCTTCTTTTTTCCCTTTTTTTCTTTTTTTCTTTGGCCTTTCTTTTTTTCTTTTGGTCCTTCTCTCTTTTTCTCTTTTTTTTTCTTTTTCTCCCCCCCCTTTTTTTGTAAAGTTCGAAGTCTCATCCCGACTTGTGGGGGAATCATAGTCTCCATCATCCTTTCCTCACTGGGACAATGCTCTAATAATGAAAATCATCACACTTTTATTGATTTACAACTCAAAACCAGAACAAGATATGACTCTATATGAATGCCTCCGGCGGTGTACCGGGATATGCAATGAATCAAGAGCGACATGTATGAAATTATGAAGGTGGCCGTGCCACAAATACGATATCAACTACATGATCATGCAAAAAGCAATATGACAATAGTAATGCATGTCATATAAACGGAACGGTGGAAAGTTGCATGACAAAATATCTCGGAATGGCTATGGAAATGCCATAATAGGTAGGTATGGTGGCTGTTTTGAGGAAGGTATATGGTAGGTGTATGGTACCGGAGAAAGTTGCGCGGCACAAGAGAGGCTAGCAATGGTGGAAGGGCGAGAGTGCGTATAATCCATGGACTCAACATTAGTCAAAAGAACTCATATACTTATTGCAAAAATCTACAAGTCATCAAAAACAAAGTATTACATGCATGCTCCTAGGGGGATAGATTGGTAGGAAAAGACCATCGCTCGTCCCCAACCGCCACTCATAAGGAAGACAATCAATAAATAAAATTGTGCTCCAACTTCATCACAAAGCGGTTCAGCATACGTGCATGCTACGGGAATCACAAACTTCAACACAAGCATTCTTTAAATTCATAATCACCTAACTAGCATGACTTTAATATCACTACCTCCATATCTCAAAAAAAATTATCAAGTATCAAATTGATCATAGCATCCAATTCACTTCCTATGATAGTTTTTATTATACCCAACTTAGATGCCTACCATTCTAGCACCAATTTTATAACCATAGCAAATACCCTTCTGTTCTAAAAGACTCTCAAAATAATATAAGTTAAGCATGAGAGACTAGCAATTTCTACAAAATTAAGCCACCACCATGCTCTAAAAGTTATAAGTGAAGTACTAAAGCCAAAACTATCAAGCTCAAAAGATATAAGTGAAGCACATAGCATATTCTAGCAAATTCAATCAAGTGGGCTTCTCCAAAAAGGTGTGTACAGCAAGGATGATTGTGGTAAACTAAAAAGCAAAGACTAATATAATACACGACGCTCCAAGCAAAACACATATCATGTGGCGAATAAAAATATAGCTCCAAGTAAAGTTACCAATGAACGAAGACGAAAGAGGGGATGCCTTCCCGGGGCATCCCCAAGCTTAGGCTTTTGGCTATTCTTGAGTATCTTGGGGTGCCATGGGCATCCCCAAGCTTAGGCTTTTGCCACTCCTTATTCCATAGTCCATCAAAGCTTTACCCAAAACTTGAAAACTTCACAACATAAAACTCAACAGGAAATCTTATAAGCTCCGTTAGTGAAAGAAAAGAAAACCACCACATAAGGTACTGTAATGAACTCATTCTTTATTTATTTTTGGTGCTAAACCTACTGTATTCCAACTTCTCTAGGGTTTATAAACTATTTACTAGCCATAGATGCATCAAAATAAGCAAAAAACACACGAAAGGCAGAATCTGTCAAAAACAGAACAGTCTGTAGCAATCTGTAACTAACGCAAACTTTTGGAACTCTAAAACTCCTACCAAAATAGGAAGTCTTGGAAATTTTTTTATTGATCAGCAGCAAAAAGAATCAACACAAAAGCACGTATCTGTGATTTAACAAAACTAAATTCATGCGCGCATAGTTTCTGTTTTTCAGCAGAATCAAATTAACTATCACCATAGGTTATCCTATAGGTTCTACTTGGCACAAACACTAATTAAAACATAAAAACACATCTAAACAGAAGGTAGATGCAAAATTTATTACTAAAAAGAAACAAAAACAAAAAACACAAATAAAATTGGTTGCCTCCCAACTAGCGCTATCGTTTAACGCCCTAGCTAGGCATAAAAGCAAAGATAGATCTAAGTAGTGCCATCTTTGGCACTCAATTCATAAGTAGCTCGCATTATAGATTCATAAGGTAATTTGACTTTATTTCTTGGAAAGTGCATGCCTTCCTTTAATGGAATCTGGAATCTAATATTCCCTTCCTTCATATCAATAATTGCACCAATCGTTCTAAGGAAAGGTCTACCAAGAATAATAGGGCAAGAAAGATTGCAATCAATATCAAGAACGATAAAATATACGGGCACCAAATTTATATTTTCAACAATGAGAACATCATTGATCCTTCCCATTGGCTTTTTAATGGTGGAATCCGCAAGGTGCAAATTTAAAGAGCAATCATCAAGATCATGGAAACCTAGAATATCACATAAAGTTTTCGGAATCATGGAAACACTAGCACCCAAATCACACAAAGCAAAACACTCATGATCTTTAATTATAATCTTTATAGTAGGTTCCCACTCATCATTAAGTTTTCTAGGTATAGAATTAAGTTTTTCATCATAAGATTGCATCAAGGTATCAACGATATGTTTGGTAAAAGCTTTATTTTGACTATAAGCATGAGGAGAATTAACAACGGATTGCAACAAGGAAATACAACCTTCTAAAGAACAATTATCATAATCAAATTCCTTGAAATCCGAGATAGTGGGTTCAATACTATTTAAAGTCATGACCTCTCCAATCCTACTTTTACAAAATTTAGCATCAAGATCTAAAAACTCCGAATTCTTGGGACTTATCAAGATTCATATTGCACAACAAGGATCTAATAGGAGACACATCAATAACTTTAAGATCTTCATCATTATTTTCATGGAAACTAGAAGAACACGCCTTTACAAAGCAATCTTTCTTAGCACGCAATCTAGCGGTTCTTTCCTTGCACTCATCAATGGAAATTCTCATTACTTTGAGAGACTCATTGATATCATGCTTAGGAGGAGAAGATCTAAGTTTAGTAGAATCAACATCAAGCGAAAGTCTATCAACGTTCCTAGACAAATCATCAACTTTGAGCAAGTTTTCTTCAAGCAAAGCATTAAAATTCTTTTGAGCAATCATAAATTCTTTCACACTATTCTCAAAATCAGAGGGCATCTTATTAAAATTACCATAAGAATTATTGTAGGAATTTCCATAATTATTAGAGGAATTACTAGGGAACGGTCTAAAATTAAAGTTTGCTCTATAAGCATTGTTTCCAAAACTATTCCTACCAACAAAATTCACATCCATAGATTCATTATTATTGTCAATCAAAGTAGACAAAGGCATATCATTGGGATAAAGAGGAGTATTTTTAGTAGCAAACAACTTCATACGTTCATCCATCTTTCCACTCAAAACATTGATTTCTTCTATAGCATGCACTTTTCTAATAGAAGATCTTTCGGTGTGCCATTGAGAATAATTAGCCATAATATTATCAAGAAGTTTTGTAGCATCTCCTAACGTGATTTCCATAAACGTGCCTCTCGCGGCCGAATCTAAAAGATTTCTAGAAGCAAAGTTCAAACCGGCATAAAATTTTTGTATGATCATCCATAAATTCAAACCATGAGTAGGGCAATTGCAAATCGTCAACTTAATTCTTTCCCTAGATTGGGCAACATGCTCATGATCAAGTTGTTTAAAATTCATAATATCGTTCCTAAGAGTGATAATCTTAGGGGGAGGAAAATACTTAGAGATAAAAGCATCCTTGCACTTGTTCCAAGAATCAATACTATTTTTAGGAAAAGACGAAAACCAAACTCTAGCATGATGTCTAAGTGAAAACGGAAATAGCTTCAATTTGACAATATCATTACACGTATCTTTCTTCTTCTGCATATCACACAAATCAACAAAGTTGTTTAGATGAGTAGCGGCATCTTCACTAGGAAGGCCGGCGAATTGATCTTTCATAACAAGATTCAGCAAAGCAGTATTGATTTCACAAGACTCAACATCATTAAGAGGAGCAATCGGAGTACTAAGGAAATCATTATTATTGGTATTGGAGAAATCACACAATTTGGTATTATCTTGCGCCATGGCAACAAGTAATACAACACACAAGAAAACAGAAAAATGCAAGCGAAAAAGAGAGAGAGATTGGGAAAGAGAGGGCAAATAAAACGGCAAGGGTGAAGTGGGGAAGAGGAAACGAGAGGCAATGGAAAATAATGTAAATGTGAGGGAGATGAGTTTGTGATGGGTACTTGGTATGTCTTGACTTGAGCGAAGACCTCCCCGGCAACGGCGCCAGAAATCCTTCTTGCTGCGTCTTGAGCTTGCGTTGGTTTTCCTTGAAGAGGAAAGGGTGATGCAGCAATAGTAGCGTAAGTATTTCCCTCAGTTTTTGAGAACCAAGGTATCAATCCAGTAGGAGGCTCATCAAAAGTCCCATGCACCTACACAAACAAACAAAGAACTCGCAACCAACACAATAAAGGGGTTGTCGATTCCTTCACGGCCACTTGCGAAAGTGAGATCTGATAGACATAGTATGATAAGATAAATATATTTTTGGTATTTTATAATATATATGCAAAAAGTAAAGATGCAAATAAAAGTAGATTGAAAGCTTATATGGTAAAAGATAGACCCGGGGACCATAGGTTTCACTAGTGGCTTCACTCAAGATAGCATAAGTATTACGGTGGGTGAACAAATTACTGTCGAGCAATTGATAGAAAAGCGAATAATTATGAGATTATCTAGGCATGATCATGTATATAGGCATCACGTCCGCGACAAGTAGACCGACTCCTGCCTGCATCTACTACTATTACTCCACACATCGACCGCTATCCAGCATGCATCTAGAGTATTAAGTTCATAAGAACAGAGTAACGCATTAAGAAAGATGACATGATGTAGAGGGATAAACTCATGCAATATGATATAAACCCCATCTTTTTATCCTCGATGGCAACAATACAATACGTGCCTTGCAACCCTTTCTGTCACTGGGTAAGGACACCGCAAGATTGAACCCAAAGCTAAGCACTTCTCCCATGGCAAGAAAGATCAATCTAGTAGGCCAAACCAAACTAATAATTCAAAGAGACTTGCAAAGATAACTCAATCATACATAAAAGAATTCATAGGAGATTCAAATATTTCTCATAGATAAACTTGATCATAAACACACAATTCATCGGATCTCGACAAACACACCGCAAAATGAGTTTACATCGAATAGATCTCCACAAGAGAGGGGGAGAACATTGTATTGAGATCCAAAAAGAGATAAGAAGCCATCTAGCTAATAACTATGGACCCGAAGGTCTGTGGTAAACTACTCACAACTCATCGGAAGGGCTATGGTGTTGATGTAGAAGCCTTCCATGGTCGATTCCCCCTCCGGTGGAGCGCTGGCGAAGGCTCCAAGTTGGGATCTCGGTGATACAGAAGGTTACGGCGGTGGAAATTGTTTTTCGTTGGCTCCCTGGATGTTTTCGGGGTACGTAGTTATATATATAGGAGGAAGAAGTGCGTCGGTGGCCGCTCATGGGGCCTAGGAGACAGGGGGCGCGCCCAGGAGCGGTGGGCGCGCCCTCCTATCTCCTGGCCGCCTCGATTGCTTCTTGACTTGCACTCCAAGTCCTCTGGATTACGTTCGTTCCAAAAATCACGCTCCCGAAGGTTTCATTCCATTTGGACTCCATTTGATATTCCTTTTCTTCGAAATACTGAAATAGGCAAAAAAAAGTAGCAATACAGGCTGGGCCTTCGGTTAGTAGGTTAGTCACAAAAATGATATAAATATGTAAAATAAAGCCAATAAACATCCAAAAGGGGTAATATAATAGCATGGAACAATCAAAAATTATAGATACGTTGGAGACGTATCAAAGCCTCACATGATCATCACTAAGACAGAGAAAGGATTCAAGGAGCTGAACCCATTCTTTGACATTATGCATCGCATTTTCTGGCACACTCTCTTTCCTCGTATTGGCAACTTGGACATGGTGCATAGGCACATTGTGGATATGCTACTGTTATGCCACTCTGAGAAGGGCACGGATGCGGTCTTGGATGTCTCTCATGTCATGTGGAAGGAGCTAGTGAATGCTACCTATGGAGATCATTGTCCGATTTATGCTCCCTTCATCTTCAAGTTGATTCATACTACTTGGAGCTCCACTTTCCCTAGTGTGCCTCTTGAGACTGAACCCTTGAATTCTCATGATGTCCTCAACTTGCATCAGAAGGAGCTTTGGGCCTCTATTACTCGTCCTGAGGCGGCAGTTTCTTCTACTTCTCGAGAGGATCAGGGTGATGATGGTGGTCTTGCTCCCGATGCGGAGCATTCCTCTGGTCAGTCAGGTTGGGCGGCTAAGCTCAAGCACAAGGTGAAGAAGCTTTTTTGCCTTTAGACCGATGTTCAGCACAAGATGTACTTGGCACATGTGGATGCCAAGAAGGCTCGTCCGGAGAGGAAGGCTATCATGAGTAAGCTTGAGATTCTAGTTCAGGATGGCTCTGAGGATCGTATCACTCCGGAGGATAAGTGGATTTGTTCGCACTCTCACTAGATGGACTCGGATGAGTCCAATGCTGCTACATTTGCTCCAGCTCAGGGTCAGGAGATTGAGGAGGAGACCGACGAGTCTGCTAATGGGTCTGATTCTGAGGAGTCTGACAACTCCATGGGAGGAGACTAGTGCCACCTGGAGTTGTGTTAGGTCACTCTTTGCCCCTTTTGGTTTCTCGATGCCAAAGGGGGAGAGGTTTAGGACCGGGGATTTGTCTTTCTGCAGGGTGTTTTTGAGTCACAAGCCTGGTTCTTGCTGCTTCTGTGTTTCTGCTTGTGAACTATTTTCCTTCGTTTGCTTTGGTTTGGTGTGAGACTCGTTCATATGGTGTAAGACATATGCTACCCCTGGTTATCCTTATTATGTCCCTATGCATGTGAGTTTATGCTCATTTTTCTTTTTGGTCTCCATGCTTAAGTGTCTCTTATATTGTTCCAAGGATTGCCTGGTCTATAAAATATAGGGGGAGTGTTGATCCTAGTGTGTGTGTGTGTTGTGCAGTCCAAAGCACATCTATAGAATGCACACATCAAGGGGGAGTGTGTCTATATTTTATAGATTTTGGGTTTTCTTATGCTCATTTTATATCTCTATGTGCAAATCCCGTATTGTCATCAATCCACCAAAAAGGGGGAGATTGTAAGGGCATATTTCTCCCTAAGTGGTTTCGGTGATTGATGACAATGCATTTGTGGACTAATCGGGTGCATTGAGTATTTCAGATATCTCATGTCTAGGCACTAGACGATTCGATGCCCCTCGGAGCCTATCAAAGATGGCAGTTCTCTATGTTTCTTTTCGGTGGATTTGAGTCGTAGGAAAGCCGTACTATTAAGAGGGGGTCTGCTTCGAAAAGGTATGGGTGGAATCAACACATACACAGCCCCATACGCACCCTCAACTTCCTTTCCCTTCTCTAGAGCTTCATGTTTTCTATGGTGTTTCAACATCTTGCCAGCGGTAGTACCGCTAGTGCCCACGGTAGTACCGCTTATGCGGTAGTACTGCTGGGTACTTCTGTGGCCCTACTGCTTAGGGTTTCCCAGAGCGTGCAATGTTCTGTTGTCAGTCTGCAATTCACGGTAGTAGGGCGGTAGTAGCGTGATACGTCTCCCTCGTATCTACTTTTCCAAACACATTTGCCCTTGTTTTGGACTCTAACTTCTATGATTTGAATGGAACTAACCCGGACTGACGCTGTTTTCAGCAGAATTGCCATGATGTTGTTTTATGTGCAGAAAACAAAAGTTCTCGGAATGACCTGAAACTCCATGGAACATCTTAGAAAAAATAATAAAAAATCCTCGCCAAAGATGAAGGCTAGGGGGCCCACACCCTATTCACGAGGGTGGGGGCGCCCCCCCTCCTGGGCGCACCCCCTACCTCGTGGCCCCCCTGGTGGCCCTCCGGCGCCACCTCCAACTCCATATATTGGCTTTCGGGGAGAAAAAAATCAAAGAGAAGAAAATCATCGCGTTTTACGATACGGAGCTGCCGCCAAGCCCTAATCTCTCTCGGGAGGGCTGATCTGGAGTCCGTTCGGGACTCCGAAGAGGGGGATTCGTCGCCGTCGTCATCATCAACCATCCTCCATCACCAATTTCATGATGCTCACCGCCGTGCGTGAGTAATTCCATCGTAGGCTTGCTGGACGGTGATGGGTTGGATGAGATTTATCATGTAATCGAGTTAGTTTTGTTAGGGTTTGATCCCTAGTATCCACTATGTTCTGAGATTGATGTTACTATAACTTTGCTATGCTTAATGCTTGTCACTAGGGCCCGAGTGCCATGATTTCAGATCTGAACCTATTATGTTTTCATGAATATATGTGTGTTCTTGATCCTATCTTGCAAGTGTATAGTCACCTACTATGTGTTATGATCCGGCAACCCCGAAGTGACAATAATCGGGACCACTCCCGGTGATGACCATAGTTTGAGGAGTTCATGTATTCACTATGTGCTAATGCTTTGTTCCGGTTCTCTATTAAAAGGAGGGCTTAATATCCCTTAGTTTCCAATAGGACCCCGCTGCCACGGGAGGGTAGGACAAAAGATGTCATGCAAGTTCTTTTCCATAAGCACGTATGACTATATACGGAATACATGCCTACATTATATTGATGAATTGGAGCTAGTTCTGTGTCACCCTATGTTATGACTGTTACATGACGAACCGCATCCAGCATAATTATCCATCACTAATCCGGTGCCTACGAGTTTTCCATATACTGGTTCTTGCTTATTTACTTTTCCGTTGCTACTGTTACAATCACTACAAAATACCAAAAACATTACATTTGCTATCTTTACTTTTGTTACCGTTACTACCACTATCATATTACTTTGCTACTAAAACACTTTGCTGCAGATACTAAGTTTCTAGGTGTGGTTGAATTAACAACTCAGCTGCTAATACTTGAGAATATTCTTTGGCTCCCTTGTGTCGAATCAATAAATTTGGGTTGAATACTCTACCCTCAAAAACTGTTGCGATCCCCTATACTTGTGGGTTATCAAGACCTTTTTCTGGTGCCGTTGCTGGGGAGCATAGCTCTATTCTTTGAGTCATTTGGGATTTATATCTGCTGGACATTATGAAGAACTTGAAAGACGATCGAACTACTATTTTTCCCTCAACTACGAGGGGAGGTAAGGAACTGCCATCTAGCTCTGCACTAGATTCTCCTTCCTTTATAAGTAAGCTTGCGACACCTAAACCTGCTACTTCTATGAATTCTGATATGTCGCATATTATTGATGATGCCACTTCTGCTATGCATGATACTTATGATGAAACTACTTCTATGCTTGATAATACTGTGCCCCTTGGTAAATTTCTTGATGAATAAATTTCTAGGTCTAGAGAACGAGAAATTATTAAATCTGAATATGATGATGAGAGTGATGATGAAAATATGCCTGCTATTCCTGAGGGTTATCTTTTGATGCGGAATCTTCTGCAGCTATTTTTGCTTGCCAGGATAGATACAAACTTAAGAGGTTGCTAGTTAAATGGAGTAGAGAATCTCTTAGAGATAGAATGAGACCCGACCCTGATTTTGCTACTTCACCTATCTGTGTTCCCGATAAGGATTATTATGAATTTTCTGTTGATCCAGATATAATTACTTTGGTTGAATTTGATCCTTTCTATGGCTATGAATCTGAAACTGTTGTGGCACATCTTACTAAGTTAAATGATATAGCCACCCTTTATACTAATGATGAGAGATCGCGCTACCTTTATTTACTCAAAATATTTCCGTTCTCATTAAAGGGTGATGCTAAGGTATGGTTTAATTCTCTTGATCCTGGTTGTGTGCGTAGTCCCCAGGATATGATTTATTACTTTTCTGCTAAATATTTCCCCGCTCATAAGAAACAAGCTGCTTTGAGGGAAATATACAACTTCGTGCAAATTGAAGAAGAGAGTCTCTCACAAGCTTGGGGGAGGCTTCTCAAGTTACTTAATGCTTTGCCTGATCATCCTCTTAAGAAACCTGAAATACTTGATATCTTTTATAATGGACTAACTGATGCTTCCAGAGATTACCTGGATAGTTGTGCTGGTTCTCTTTTCAGGAAAGAACACCGGATGAAGCTGAAATTCTATTGAATAATATGTTAACAAATGAAAATGGGCACCTCCTCAGCCAACTCCCGAACCAGCTCCTAAGCCAATTACTGAGCCTATTCCTAAACCAACTCCGAAGAAGAGAGGTGTTCTATTTCTCAGTCCCGAAGATATGCAAGAGGCAAAGAAATCTATGAAAGAAAAAGGTATTAAAGCTGAAGATGTTAAGAATTTACCTCCTATTGAAGAAATACACGATCTTAATTTACCGCCTGTTGAAGAAGTATATGATCTCAATTCCTTATTCACTGAAGAACCTCCTGATCCCGATATCCCGACACGGGTAGTAAAGGTAAATTCTCTCTATAGATATGATAAAGTTGAAGTCCCTCCTACTAAAATTGCTAGTCAGTGCTTGGATGAGTTCGATGACTTTATGTTTAGGCAAGATGACTTTAATGCTTATTTTGGTAGACAACTAAAACAGAATACCTTTATGATTAAACGCTTGGGTGATTATATGGCTAATACTAGAGGTGAACTTAAACTTGTTAGCAAACATGCTTCTATGGTTACCACTCAAGTAGAACAAGTACTCAAAGCTCAGAAAGAAGTGCTTGATGAAATGAATAGTAAGAAAAATGATTATGCTGTTAGAGTGGCTACTAGAGCTGGTAGAATGACTCAGGAACCTTTGTATCCTGAAGTCCACCCTAAGAGAATCGAGCAAGATTCTCAGAGAAATAATATTGATGTACCTAGTTCTTCTAAAAGGATGAAAAATAAAAATGATAGGACTTTGCAAACTTCTAGTGAACCTATCGCTGAACCACCTGAGAATCCAAATGATATCTCTATGTCTGATGCTGAAACACAATTAGGTGATGAACATGAGCCTAGTGAAAATGTTAATAATAATGTTCATGTTGAGGCTCAACCTAGTAATGATAATGATGTAGAAGTTGAACCTGCTGTTGATCTTGATAACCCACAATCAAAGAATCAACGTTATGATAAAAGAGACTTCGTTGCTAGGAAACATGGTAAAGAAAGGGAACCGTGGGTTCAGAAACCCATGCCTTTTCCTCCGAAACCATCCAAGAAAAAGGATGATGAGGATTTTGAGCGCTTTGCTGAAATGATTAGACCCATCTTTTTGCGTATGCGATTAACTCATGTGCTCAAAACAAATCCTTATGCTAAGTATATGAAGGATATCATTACTAATAAAAGAAAGATACTGGAAGCTGGAATTTCCACCATACTTGCTATACTTTTAAGGGTGGAATACCAAAGAAACTTGGAGATCCAGGAGTGCCTACTATACCATGCTCCATTAAGAGAAATTATGTTAAAACTACTTTATGTGATCTTGGAGCCGGTGTTAGTGTTATGCCTCTCTCTTTATATCATAGACTTGACTTGAATAAGTTGACACCTACTGAAATATCTTTGCAAATGGCTGATAAATCAACTGCTATACCTGTCGGTATTTGTGAGGATGTGCCTTTTGTAGTTGCAAACGTTACTATTTTAACGGACTTTGTTATTCTTGATATTCCCGAGGATGATAGTATGTCTATTATTCTTGGAAGACCTTTCCTTAATACTGAAGGGGCTGTTATTTATTGCAACAAAGGCAATGTCATTTTTCATGTTAATGGCAATGAGCACACGGTACACTTTCCAAGGAAACAACCTCAAGTTTATAGTATCAACTCTATTGGAAAAATTCCATCGATTATATTTGGAGGTTTTGAATTTCCTCTCCCTACTGTCAAGAAAAAGTATGACATTCTTATTGTTGGGGATTTTCATATCCCCGTTGAGGTAACTTAGTGTTATTCAAAATTTCTCCAGTTCCGTGTTATTCGGAATGAGTTTGTTAACAAGACTTGATCAACCTTGTTAGTGGGTTCATTTTGATGATCACGAGATGGATGAAACTAGAAGCACAACCTTCTGTACCCTCTTTATATTTTCTGTTATTTAGTAGAAATAAAGTAAAATAGTATTTTTCTGTCTGCCTCCTGACTTATCCATGCAATATAAAAATATCCCAAAATAAAAGTCGTGAGAATGCCATGCCAATTTAATATGATTTTTTCGGGAATATTTGAGGATTTACTATGAAAAAATTACCGCGGGGGGAGCTGCCACCTAGCCACGAGGGTGGAGGGCGTGCCCTACCCCCCTGGGCGCGTCCCCTGCCTCGTGGGCCCACAGTGGCCCTCCTCCACTTATCCATGCACCCATCTTCTTCCTCTGCCTCACACAAACACGAAAAACCAACTCAAGCACGAGTTCCAGCCCCCGTTCCTGTGATTTTCGATCTCCTTGCTCAAAGCACCTCCCGCAAAACTGCTTGGGGAGATTGTTCCTTGGTATGTGACTCCTCCATTGGTCCAATTAGTTTTTGTTCTAGTGCTTTATTCATTGCAAATTTATGCTGCATAGGTGACCATGTTCTTGAGCTTGCATGTCAAATTTATATGGTTCCAAGTAGTTCTAATGCTTGATATAGGCTCTAGGCACTTGTGGGAGTAGTTTCTATCAATTTTATTGAAGTTGGTTCATTTTTATTTGAAGTTACTAAAAATTTTAGATTATTTCAGAAAATAATGAAGAGACTTTTAAGGGTCTCGTCGAGCCAAAGCTCGAAGGAAAAACAAAAGGAAGAAGAGCAGAAGCCCAAATTTAATTTGCCTCGCACCGCGGAGGTCTGGCCGTGTGAATGGCCTTCCGATGACTTCTTGAGGAGAGCCGGGATTTATGAGGATTTCTATTTATTGATTGAGAATGCCGGCCTCACCGACTTCCTCCACGACCAACGTCATCAGTATCTCTTACTCACAAATACTTTTGTGCAAAACTTCTACCTTTTCCCTAAGAAATCACCTCCATCAGTAGAGTTTCATTTATATGACGTTGTTAAGGAGATGCCATTAGCTGAATTTTGCGAGGTTTGCAAAATACCCTTTGAGGGCACCTTGGATGAACCACACCGTAACGAAGTAGAAACTTTTATTAACACTATCATTGTGGGAGAAACCAGGAAGGTTTCTGATGCAAGGATTACGAGCATACATTTTCCTGTTTTACGCTACTTTGCCTTATTTGCTAGTCGTTTCTTGATTGGACGCGGGAACTGTGGAAACCTTAGTGTTCCTGATATTATTATTTTGTTCCATGGTTTACACCGCAATAACTCTGTTAGTATGGGTGGAATTGTTGCTAGACGTTTAAGTCTGATCCGTACTAAGGGCCCTATCTTTGGAGGCATTTATGTTTTGCGCCTAGCTGAATATCTTGAAATACCTATTAGGCATTAGGAGAAAGAAGAAACATCGTTGCCCCATACTTATTTAGATTATAAGAGTATGCTAGCGCATGACTTTCTTGTTAAGAGTCGTGAAGGGGAGCTCAAATATAAATTATACTTTGATAAACGTCACCCTGAGACTATTACTTTGCCTGCTCCCTCTTTGTTTAACTTGTCTGCAGGTCCTCACATCATTCCATGGGCAGCCATTCAAGCCTATCGGAATCCTATACCAGCCCCGGAACCAGAGCCACAAGATGAGCCTCCACGACAGTCTGTTTATTCTTGGGATCCAGAGGTGGTTGCCAGCCAGTGGCAGTCAGATTCTTCTTCATCACAGTATGACCCCAGCTTCACCTACGGGTATCCGCCAGGCTATCCCTGGCAATAGACCAACTTAGGCCAAAAGCCTAAGCTTGGGGGAGTACGTATTTCTCACCGACATTACATTCATGTTCACACACACTCATTGCTAGATGTCGGTGCTCATACTCTTTCACTTTAATATCCATGCTACTTTATTTTCTTTTTCCTGCTTTCTTCTTGTGTGTTTGATAAACCTTAAGAAAAAATCAAAAAAATTAGTAGTAGTTTATCTCTTTGCTGTAGTAATTAATAAGAAAACCCAAAAATATTTTCCTTTCTTCTTTTGCTGGTTGGGAGCTTTCCCATGTAAATAGTTTTATTTTCTTTTCTTTGGGGTCGAGAAGACTATATTGAAAATGCTTAGTGGCTCTTATATGCATGATTGTTTATTTAACTTAGAGCCCATATTACTTGTCCTCTCTCTTGAGTTGAACGCTTGCAGATTCCAGCTTAGCCCAATGCACGTGCACTCTTATTGTTATACACATCGTTCGGTCGTGCAAGTGAAAGGCAATAATGATGATATATGATGGACTTATTGGGATGAGAAAAGCTGGTATGAACTCGACCTCTCTTGTTTTTGTAAATATGATGATTCATCATTCCTGAGTCAGCTATTATGAAGTAAACATATTTGCAATGACATTTAGAGATTATAGTTGCTTGTGACATGCTTGATTAGCTATGAGTTATAATGGTTTACCTTGCGTGCCAACATGCTATTAGAATGATTATGATGTGGTATGATGGGATGGTATCCTCCTTTAAATGTATTAAGTGACTAGACTTGGCGCATGTTCACGCATGTAGTTGAATCAAATCAACATATCCTTCATGATATTTATGTTCATGGTAGATTATATCCTACTCATGCTTGTATTCGGTGTAAATTAGTTTTAATGCATGTTTACGACTGTTGTCGCTCTCTCAGTTGGTTGCTTCCCAGTCTTTTGCTAGCCTTCACCTGTACTAAGCGGGAATACTGCTTGTGCATCCAAACTCCTTAAACCCCAAAGTTGTTCCATATGAGTCCACTATACCTACCTATTTGCGGTATCTACCCGCCGTTCCAAGTAAATTTGTATGTGACATACTCTAAACCTTCAAATAAATATTCTGTTTTGCATGCTCGAATAGCTCATATGTTAACTAGAGCCGCCCTTATCTTCCGTGTTAGGCGAGTTATTCTCAAGAGGAGTGGACTCCGCTCCTCATTCACGAGAAAATGGCTGGTAACCGGGATGCCTAGTCCCTTGCTTTATGCAAACTAAATCAAAATAATTGCAAACAAAACTCCCCTTGAGACCCGTTGAATGTTGGAGGCACTCGTTGTTTCGAGCAAGCCATGGATTGATGCTTGTGGAGGAGGGGGAGTATAAACTTTACCATTCTGTTTGGGAACCGCCTATAATTTGTTTAGCATGGAAGATATCGTCATCTCTTAGTTGTCATGTTGACAATGAAACTATGCAGCTCAAAATATAATTTATCTCTATTTCAAAGCCGAGCTCTGGCACCTCTACAAATCCCTGCTTCCCTCTGCGAAGGGCCTATCTATTTACTTTTATGTTGAGTCATCATCCTTCTTATTAAAAGCACCCGCTGGAGAGCACACTGTCATTTGCATTCTTATTATTGGTTTATATTGGGTATGACTTGACTGGATCTCTTTTACCATGAATTACAATGTTTAGTTAGTCCTTGATCTTTAAAGGTGCTCTGCATTTATGTTTTGCGGTCTCAGAAAGGGCTAGCGAGATACCATTCTGTTATATCATGTTATGATTATTTTGAGAAAGTGTTGTCATCCGAGTTTTGTTATTATAGCTCGCTAGTTGATTACGTTATTGATATGAGTAATTGTGAGACCTATGTATTATTGTTAGTATGGTTAGTTCATAATATTTGCTGAAACTTGAATGCTGGCTTTTCATGTTACAACAACAAGAGCAAACAGAGTTTGTAAAAGTTTTTCTTTTTCTCTTTTAGTTTGTCAACTGAATTGCTTGAGGACAAGCAAGGGTTTAAGCTTGGGGGAGTTGATACGTCTCCATCGTATCTACTTTTCCAAACACTTTTGCCCTTGTTTTGGACTCTAACTTGTATGATTTGAATGGAACTAACCTGGACTGACGCTGTTTTCAACAGAATTGCCATGATGTTGTTTTATGTGCAGAAAACAAAAGTTCTCGGAATGACCTGAAACTCCACGGAACATCTTAGAAAAAATAATAAAAAATCCTCGCCAAAGATGAAGGTTAGGGGGCCCACACCCTGTTCACGAGGGTGGGGGCGCCCCCCCAATCCTGGGCACGCCCCCCTACCTCGTGGGCCCCCTGGTGGCCCTCCGACGCCAACACCAACTCCATATATTGGCTTTAGGGGAGAAAAAAAGCAGAGAGAAGAAATCATCGCGTTTTACGATACGGAGCCGCCGCCAAGCCCTAATCTCTCTCGGGAGGGCTGATCTGGAGTTCGTTCGGGACTCCGGGGAGGGGGATTCGTCGCCGTCGTCATCATCAACCATCCTCCATCAGCAATTTCATGATGCTCACCGCCGTGCTGAGTAATTCCATCGTAGGCTTGCTGGACGGTGATGGGTTGGATGAGATTTATCATGTAATCGAGTTAGTTTTGTTAGGGTTTGATCCCTAGTATCCACTATGTTCTGAGATTGATGTTGCTATGACTTTGCTATGTTTAATGCTTGTCACTAGGGCCCGAGTGCCATGATTTCAGATCTGAACCTATATGTTTTCATGAATATATGTGTGTTCTTGATCCTATCTTGCAAGTCTATAGTCACCTACTATGTGTTATGATCCGGCAACCCCGAAGTGACAATAATCGGGACCACTCCCGGTGATGACCATAGTTTGAGGAGTTCATGTATTCACTATGGGCTAATGCTTTGTTCCGGTTTTCTATTAAAAGGAGGCCTTAATATCCCTTAGTTTCCAATAGGACCCCGCTGCCATGGGAGGGTAGGACAAAAGATGTCATGCAAGTTCTTTTCCATAAGAACGTATGACTATATACGGAATACATGCCTACATTATATTGATGAATTAGAGCTAGTTCTGTGTCACCCTATGTTATGACTGTTACATGACGAACCGCATCCGGCATAATTATCCATCACTAATCCGGTGCCTACGAGTTTTCCATATACTGGTTCTCGCTTATTAACTTTTCCATTGCTACTGTTACAATCACTACAAAATACCAAAAACATTACTTTTGCTGTCTTTACTTTTGTTACCATTACCACCAGTATCATATTACTTTTCTACTAAACACTTTGCTGCAGACACTAAGTTTCCAGGTGTGGTTGAATTGACAACTCAGCTACTAATACTTGAGAATATTCTTTGGCTTCCCTTGTGTTGAATCAATAAATTTGGGTTGAATACTCTACCCTCGAAAACTGTTGCGATCCCCTATACTTGTGGGTTATCATAGCGTGGTTGTACCGCTCCGGCGGTACTACAACTCGTACTACCGTCTCCACTACCGCTTGCGGGGTCTTCCTCTATGCAAGGTTCTGTTCCCACTTTGCACTAAGCGGTAGTAGAGCGGCACTAGGACGGTAGTACGGCTTCGCACGGTATTGCCGCCCCTGGCACACTCTACTACCACTGCCTCTCCAGGTCTAAAAACCATAGGCGGTAGTACCACCAGGGTCAGTGATACGTCCATTTTGCATCATGTTTTCTTACTATTATTTATGTTATTTTATTGTATAATAATGCATTTTGGAGTAATTCTAATGCCTTTTCCCTCATAATATGCAAGGTATGCACCAAGGGGGAGAATTCCGGCAGCTGGAAATCTGGACCTGAAAAAGCTACGTCAAGCTACCTATTCTGCACAGCTCCAAATGAGCTGAAACTCACCGAGGAATTTTTTATAGAATATTTAATAAATACTAGAGGAGGGCCACCAGGTGGGCACAACCCACCTGGGCACGCCAGGAGGCCCAGGCGCGCCTTGGTGGGTACTGCCCTCCTCGGCCCACCTCCGGTGCCCATCTTCTAGTATATAAGTAATTTTGACCTAGAAAAAAATGAGTGGAGGACATTCGGGATGAAGCACCGCCGCCTCGAGGCGGAACTTGGGTAGGAGCACTTTTGCCCTCCAGCGGAGCGATTCCGTCGGGGGAACTTCCCTCCCGGAGGGGGGAAATCATCATCATCAACAACAACTCTCCCATCTTGGGGAGGGCTATCTTCATCAACATCTTCACAACACCAACTCCTGTCAAACCCTAGTTCATCTCTTGTGTTCAATCTTTTTATCAAAACTATAGATTGGTGCTTGTGGGTGACTAGTAGTGTTGATTACATCTTGTAGTTGATTACTATATGGTTTATTTGGTGGAAGATTATATGTTCAGATCCATTATGCTATTTAATACCCCTCTGATCTTGAGCATGATTATCATTTGTGAGTAGTTACTTTCGTTCTTGAGGTCACGGGAGAAATCATGTTGCAAGTAATCATGTGAACTTGATATGTGTTTGATATTTTGATGATATGTATGTTGCCATTCTCTTAGTGGTGTCATGTGAACGTCGACTACATGACACTTCACAATATTTGGGCCTAAGGGAATGCATTGTGGAGTAGTTATTATCTGGTGGGTTGTGAGAGTGACAGAATAAACCCCAGTTTATGCGCTATTCCGTAAGTGACCGATTGGATCCAAACGTTTAAAGCGATGGTTAGAATTTATTCTTAATATTTTCTCGTAGTTGAGGATGCTTGCGAGAGGGTTAATCATAATTAGGAGGTTTGTTCAAGTAAGAACAACACCTAAGCACCGGTCCACCCACATATCAAATTATCAAAGTACCAAACAAGAATTAATCCAACATGATGACAGTGACTAGATGAAATTCACGTGTACCCTCAAGAACACTTTGCTTATCATAAGAAACTATTTTGGCCTGTCCTTTGCCTCAAAAGGATTGGGCTACCTTGCTGCACTTTTTTTGCTACTTTCGTTACTTGCTCGTTACAAATTATCTTGCTATCAAACTACTCCGCTACTTACAATTTTAGCACTTGCAGACAATACCTTGCTGAAAACCACTTGTCATTTCCTTCTGCTCCTCATTGGGTTCGACACTCTTACTTATCGAAAAGGCTACAATTGACCCCATATACTTGTGGGTCATCAAGGCTATTTTCTGGCACTATTGCCGGGGAGTGAAGGGCTCTTGGTAAGTGGAAATTGGTAAGGAAACATTATTACTACATGCTAAAATTTATTGTCACTTGCTACTATGGAAACAATCCTTTGAGGGGTTTGTTCGGGGTATCTTCACCTCGACCGGAACCACAATTTGTTGCCCCTCAAACTACTGCACCTACTGAAAATATTGAATATAAAATTCCTTCGGGTATGTTAGAGAAACTGCTAGCTAATCCTTATACAGGAGATGGAACCGAACATCCTGATATGCACTTGATATATGTGGATGAAATTTGTTGATTGTTTAAGCTTGCAGGTTTGCCCGGAGATGAAGCGAGGAAGAAGGTTTTCCCTTTATCTTTGAAGGGAAAAGCATTGACATGGTATAGGCTGTGCGATGATATTGGATCTTGGAACTGGAACCGTTTGAAATTGGAATTTCATCAGCAATTTTATCCTATGCATCTAGTTCATCGTGATCGGAATTATATATATAATTTTTCGCCTCGCGAAGGAGAAAGTATTGCTCTAGCTTGGGGGAGGCTTAATTCAATGTTATATTCATGCTCCAATCATGAGCTCTCTAGATAAATTATTATTCAGAATTTTTATGCTCGGCTTTCTCATGATGATCAATCCATGCTCGATACTTCTTGTACTGGTTCTTTCATGAAGAAGACTATTGAATTCTGGTGGGATCTTTTAGAAAGAATTAAACGCAACTCTAAAGATTGGGAACTCGACGAAGGTAAAGAGTCAGGTATTCAACTAAGTTTGATTGTGTTAAATCTTTTATGAATACCGATGCTTTTCAAAAGTTTTGCACTAAATATGGACTTGACTCTGAGATAGTAGTTTAACAAAAGTTGATCTCCCTAAGGAGAAGAGGTTTAAATATCACCCACCAATTAAAGAAGAAATTAAAGAGCCGGTAAAAGATAGAGAAGAAACTATCATTTACAATGTTGATCCAGTTGTTCCCACTGCTTATATTGAAAAACCACCATTCCCTGTTAGGATGAAGGAACATGCTAAAGCTTCAACTGTGGTTAACAAAAGTTATGTTAGAACACCCAAACCATCTGAACAAATCAGAGTTGAACCTAGTGTTGTTATGGTTAAAGATCTCATAGTTGATAATATTGATGGGCATGTTATTTACTTCTATGGTGAAGCTTCTAGAATTGCCAAAACTGAAGGAAAAGATAAACATAGACCAGTTGTTAGCATGCATGTTGTCTCAGTTAAGATAGGAGATCACTGTTATCATGGGTTATGTGACCTAGGTGCTAGTGTGAGTGCTATTCCCTTCTCCTTATATCAAGAAATTAAAGATGAAATAGCACCTGGTGAAATAGAAGGCATAGATGTCACTATTAAACTTGCTAATAGAGATACTATATCACCGATTGGGATTCTTAGAGATGTTGAAGTCTTGTGTGGAAAAATAAAATACCCAACCGATTTTCTTGTTCTTAGCTCCCCACAAGATGACTTTTATCCCATTATTTTTGGTAGACCTTTCTTGAACACCATCAATGCCAAAATAGATTGTGAGAAACAAACTATCGGTGTTTGCTTTGGTGATGAATCTCATGAATTTAATTTTTCCAAGTTTAGTAAACAACCTCATAAGAAATATTTGCCTAATAAGGATGAGATTATTAGTCTTGCTTCTATTGCCGTGCCTCCTACTAATCCTTTGGAACAAAATTTGCTAGACCATGAAATGATTTGCATATGCGTGAAAGAAATGAAATAGATAGTATCTTTTTCGAACAACAACCTCTGCTTAAATACAATTTGCCAATTGAAACTCTAGGAGGTCCTCCTCCACCTAAAGGTGATCTTGTGTTTGAATTAAAACAATTGCCAGACACTCTTAAATATTCTTATCTTGATGAAAAGGATATATATCCTGTTAATAATAGTGCTAACCTTTCAAAACATGAAGAAGAGAGATTATTGAAAGTTCTAAGGAAGCACATGGCTGCTATTGGATATACTCTTGATGATCTTAAGGGCATTAGTCCCACTCTATGTCAACACAAGATTAATATGGAACCTGATGCTAAACCCGTTGTTGATCACCAATGTCGGTTAATTCCAAAAATGAAAGAATTGGTAAGAACGGAAATATTGAAACTTCTGGAAGCAGGTATAATCTATCCTATAGTTGATAGTATATGGATAAGTCATGTTCATTGTGTCCCTAAGAAAGGAGTCATTACTGTTGTTCCTAATGATAAGAATGAGCTTATTCCACAAAGAATTGTCATGGGCTATAGAATGGTATTTTATTATAGAAAATTAAATAAAGCTACTAGAAAAGATCATTACCCTCCGCCTTTTATCGATAAAATGTTAGAAAGATTATCCAAGCACACACATTTTTGCTTCCTTGATGGATACCCTCGCTTTTCACAAATACCTGTTTTACAATTTGATCAAGAAAAGACCACTTTTACTTGTCCTTTTGGAACATTTGCTTATAGGCGTATGCCTTTCACTTTATGTAATGCACCTACTACCTTTCAAAGATGCATGACTGCTATATTCTCTAATTTTTGTGAAAAGATTGTTGAGGTTTTCAAGGATGACTTTTCTGTTTATGGGAAGCCTTTTGATGATTGTTTAAGCAATCTTGATCGAGTCTTGTAGAGATGTGAACAAAAAAATCTCGTCTTGAATTCGGAGAAGTTCCACTTTATGGTTAACGAAGGTATTGTTTTGGGCCATAAAATTTCTGAAAAAGGCATTGAGGTGGACAAAGCCAAGGTTGATGCAATTGAGAAAATGCCATGTCCTAAAGATATCAAAGGTGTTCGTAGTTTCCTTGGTCATGCTGGTTTCTATAGGAGGTTTATCAAAGACTTTTCTAAAATTTCTAGGCCTCTTACTAATCTTTTGCAAAAGGATATTCCCTTTGTGTTTGATGATGATTGTATGGAAGCCTTTGAAACACTAAAGAAAGCCTTAATTACTGCACCTGTTGTTCAACCACCTGATTGGAACTTGCCTTTTGAGATTATGTGTGATGCTAGTGATTATGCTATTGGTGCTGTTCTAGGACAAAGAGTTGATAACAAACTAAATGTTATTCATTATGCTAGTAAAACTCTAGACAGTGCTCAATAAAACTATGCTACTACTGAAAAAGAGTTCTTAGCAGTGTTGTTTGCTTGTGACAAATTTAGATCTTACATTGTTGATTCTAAAGTAATTCTTCACACTGATCATGCTACTATAAAATATCTTATGGAAAGGAAAGATGCTAAACCTAGACTCATTAGGTAGGTTCTTCTACTACAAGAATTTGATTTGCATATCACTGATAGGAAAGGAGCAGAGAACCCCGTAGCTGATAACTTGTCTAGACTTGGAAATATTCTTGATGACCCACAACCAATTAATAGTAGCTTTCCTGATGAACAACTAGCTGCACTAAATGTTTCTCATAGTACACCTTGGTATGCTGACTATGCTAATTATATTGTTGCTAAATACATACCACCTAGCTTCACATACCAACAAAAGAAAAAATTCTTCTATGATTTACGACATTACTTTTGGGATGACCCACATATTTATAAAGAAGGAGTAGATGGTATTATTAGACGTTGTGTACCTAAGCATGAACAGGAACAAATCCTATGGAAATGTCACTCTGAAGCTTATGGAGGACATCACGCGGGAGACAGAACCACTCATAATGTATTGCAATCTGGTTTTTATTGGCCTACTCTCTTCAAGGATGCCCGTAAGTTCATCTCATATTGTAATGAATGCCGAAGAATAGGTAATATCGGTAAGCGTCAAGAAATGCCTATGAATTATTCACTTGCGGTTGAACCATTATGTTTGGGGATTTGACTTCATGGGACCTTTTCCTTCCTCTAATGGGTATACACATATTTTGGTTGTTGTTGATTATGTTACTAAATGGGTAGAAGCTATTCCAACCAGTAGTGATGATCACAACACCTCTATTAAAATGCTTAAGGAAGTTATTTTCCCAAGGTTTGGAGTCCCAAGATATTTAATGACTGATGGTGGTTCACACTTTATTCATGGTGCTTTCCGTAGAATGCTTGCTAAGTATGATGTTAACCATAGAATCGCATCACCTATCATCCTCAGTCTAGTGGTCAAGTTGAACTTAGCAATAGAGAAATAAAATTAATCTTACAAAAGACTGTCAATAGGTCCCGAAAGAATTGGTCTAAGAAATTAGATGATGCACTTTGGGCTTATAGAACGGCTTATAAAAACCCTATGGGTATGTCTGCATATAAAATGATTTATGGAAAAGCTTGTCATTTACCTCTTGAGTTAGAATACAAAGCATTTTGGGCAATAAAAGAACTCAATTATGATTTCAAACTTGCTGGGGAGAAGAGGTTATTTGATATTAGCTCATTAGATGAATGGAGAACCCATATTTATGAAGATGCTAAGTTATTCAAAGAAAAAGTTAAAAGATGGCATGACAAAAGAATCCAAAAGCGTGAGATCAAAGTCGGAGAATATGTTCTTTTGTACAACTCTAGTTTCAGATTCTTTGCAGGAAAACTCCTCTCCAAATGGGAAGGACCCTATGTCATCGAGGAGGTCTATCGATCCGGAGCTATCAAAATAAATAATGCCAAAGGGACTAACCCGAAGGTTGTCAATGGGCAACAAATAAAACACTATATCTCAGGTACACCCATTAATGTTGAAAGCAATGTTATCCAAACTTTGACACCGAAAGAACACATAAAGGAAACCTTCCGAAACACTCCAAAATAATGAAAAAAAGGAGGTACGTGATACGGTAAGTAAACGGACTCCGAAAAATTCGCAAAAATATTTTTTGTCAGTTTTGGAATATCTAGAAAATTAGGAAAATAAGAAACTTCCAGGAAAGTAGCCCTGGTGGGCGCGATACACCATGGCGCGCCAGGCATGCCTGGCGCACCCAGGTGGGTTGTGCCCACCTCGGGTTCTTTCTGGACTCCATTTTTCTTCCGTTCTGTTTGTTCCCCAAGATAAAAAATCTATATATACCTCCCAAACCTGTTAACCTTCGTATCGCAGAGAAATCTCCTATTTTCTTTTCTTGTTGTTTTCTGTCAGATCCAATCCACCATGGTCGCTTCAAGCTCCTCCAAGAATAAGTTCTTCGACAACATCATCAACTCATATCTGCGGGAGGTGATGCAGCACCCTCAAGCTATTCAGATGCGCGATGGGGTGCTGCACATCCGCGATATGCAAGGACCCAAGGGAACTAGATCCGTGGAGGCCAGGCTTGGAGCTATGGAGCGGGACATCTTCAAGTGCAAGGGGATGGTGGAGCGTGGACTCAATGCGAATCACCTCATGATCGCGGACTACACCCGTGATCTCAAGGTGGATGGCAAGCCCATAAAGGACACCATCTTCTCCCTCAACGAGCAAATCAACTTCCTCCATAGCTAGATCCACGACCTTCAAAGCCAAGTCTTTGAATATGAGGCCAGGTTTAAAGGTATGAGTTGGCTGCCAATTGCAGGATCCGGGAGACTCACTCCTCCTCGTATGATGGTGAGCCTCTGCCATGGAAACCCGAGGACAAGAAACCTTCTACTTCATCACCACCATCTTCTTCATCACCACCAAAAGAAAACTGAGTATTGGGTATGGGCACTCCCCTTGGCTTTCTCCAAGCTTGGGGGAGGTTGAGGGAGTCCCAGATTAAGGGGTCCTCAGACAACCGGACTATTAACATGGACCGGATCGTTGGGCTATGAACATACACGACAGAAGACTTCTTCCCGTGTCTGGATGGGACTCTCCTTTGCGTGGATGGCAATCTTGGTGATTCGGATGTGTAGATTCCTTTCTCTGTGACCAACTTTGTGTAACCCTAGCCCCCTCCGGTGTCTATATAAACCGAAGGGCTTAGTCCATAGAGACAACAACAATCATAATCATAGGCTAGACTTCTAGGATTTTAGCCATTATGATCTCGTGGTAGATCAACTCTTGTAATACTCAGATTGATCAAGATCAATCAAGCAGGAAGTAGGGTATTACCTCCATAGAGAGGGCCCAAACCTGGGTAAACATTGTGGCCCCCGCCTCCTGTTACCATTAGCCTTAGACGCACAGTTCGGGACCCCCTACCCGAGATCCGTTGGTTTTGACACCGATATTGGTGCTTTTATTGAGAGTTCCGCTGCATCGTCTGATACGTCTCTAACTTATCTATAATTTTTTATTGTTCCATGCTATTATATTACCCCTTTTGGATGTTTATGGGCTTTACTTTACACATTTATATCATTTTTGGGACTAACCTACTAACCGGAGGCCCAGCCCGTATTGTTGTTTTTTTTGCCTATTTCAGTATTCCGAAAAAAAGGAATATCAAACGGAGTCCAAACGGAATGAAACCTTCGGGAGCATGATTTTCTGAATGAACGTGATCCAGAGGACTTGGAGTGCAAGTCAAGAAGCAGCCGAGGCGGCCACGAGAGGGTAGGGCGCCCCCCTATAGGGCGCGCCCCCTGTCTCGTGGGCCCCTCGGGCGGCCACCGACGTACTTCTTCCTCCTATATAAGCCTACGTACCCCGAAAACTTCCAGGGAGCCAACGAAACAAAAGTTCCACCACCGTAACCTTCTATATCCGCGAGATCCCATCTTGGAGCCTTCGCCAGCACTCCACCGGAGGGGGAATCGACCATGGAGGGCTTCTACATCAACACCATAGCCCCTCCGATGAGTTGTGAGTAGTTTACCACAGACCTTCAGGTCCATAGTTATTAGCTAGATGGCTTCTTCTCTCTTTTTGGATCTCAATACAATGTTCTCCCCCTCTCTTGTGGAGATCTATTCGATGTAAACTCTTTTTGCGGTGTGTTTGTCGAGATCCGATGAATTGTGGGTTTATGATCAAGTTTATCTATGAGAAATATTTGAATCTCCTCTAGATTCTTTTATGTATGATTGAGTTATCTTTGCAAGTCACTTCAAATTATCAGTTTGGTTTGGCCTACTAGATTGATCTTTCTTGCCATGGGAGAAGTGCTTAGCTTTGGGTTCACTCTTGCGGTGTCCTTACCCAGTGACAGAAAGGGTTGCAAGGTGTCGGGGAAACTGATCCACGAACACCTATGGGGCCGACGGACCGGGCCCCTTTCGGTTCGGCGGGGGGCGGAGGTCGCGCGAAGAGCAGATCGAGGCGAGGCACACGAGCAGTTTAGCCAGCTTCGGAGCTCTCCGGAGAGATAACACTCCTACTGCTGCTTGTCTGGTTGTATTATCTGGTGTTCTTGCTCTCGAGAGAGAGCGTGATGTTTTCTGGGCTACGAGTGAATCGAAGCGAACTGTCCGAACCTCCTCTACGTTGCGCACGGGCCTCCTTTTATACGCTAAAGGGGTCACCGACAGGTGGCAACGCAGAGGAGGACAAAAACGTAAAAAGCGAGGTAGTTGATACAGTTGTTTGTACAGTGCACCCTACCTAACCCTGACGGCAGGAGACAAGGGCATTAAATGCCCGTCCGAGTCACCCGAACAGTACAGAAAAGGACCGTTAGGGGCGCCACCGTTCGCCATGACGGCGATCTTGTCAGCTTCGCATGCCACTGCGCACCGCTGGCTACACAGCCCCCCGCCACGCGCGCCCAGAGAGGCCCCCGGAGCGACACGTTGGTGGGTGCGCTGGAGCGTGGGCGCAGAGTGGCCGCCTGCCGCGGCAAGTGCCTTGCCGCTGTTGTTATCTTGTCGGGTCCAGAAGCTCGTTGCTCACCGGGCCTCGGGGTACCTTGTTTAGTCTTCCCGGCAAGCTCCTCTTGCCGAGGCCTTGTTGCCTTGCCGGAGCGCGTGGCGCGTCGCGGCAAGTTCCTTGGAGTGCCTCGGGTGGCCTTCCCGGCAAGCTCCTCTTGCCGGGGCCTTGTCTCCTTAGCTTAAATACTTTGTTCTTGGATGGCTCCAAGGGAACCTTGGGGGATCTTGGCATTCGCCCGGCAAGCCTTTGCCGCGGGGTGCTGCAACTGCCCGTGCACAAGTTCGGGGTACTAGGGTACCCCTATTCTAGTACACCGACAAGAGCCCCCGGGCCTGGGCCAGACATGATGTCGAGCGCTGTTGGGCCAGGCCCAAGACAGGGCACGGGCACACACGGGCTGGGCCACGCCAAATCTTGCTCCGTATCCACCACGCTCTCCCATAACGGCACGCGTTGATTGCGGCATCGTGGGAGAGATCGTGGGTGGTTGTTTATTTGGAAGGCCGAAACGTCCGCCCCGTCCCTCTTTATAAGCAGAGGAAACAGGGGTAGTTCGTTCCCCCTCGCTGGTTGCTGCTACTTCCTCTTCACAAACTCCGCCGCTCCCCCCTTCTTCTCGAAGCCGAGAGAGCAGCACTCCGCCCCCCATTGCCACCAGCATCACCACGCCGTCGACCTTTCCCACCACCTCCGCCATGGCCCTGAAAGCCGACAAGGGAAAGGGCGTGAAGTCGGCCGAGGCGCAGCGGCTCGCGGCGCTGCGGAAGGAGCGGGCGATCTTCACCCCCCAGCTCGGCATGCAGGAGCTGAGGGAGTACTTCTACCTCGTTTGGGCGACGGAGACGCGTGCGCATCCGCGCACGAGGGTACTCCCGGCCGCTGCCTCGGAGATGGCTCCAAACGGGTACCTGTTCTTCGCGCTATTCTTCTATTGCGGGCTCTGCCCGCCCTTCTCGGAGTTCTTCTGTGACATTATGAACACATATGGCTTCCGCCTCCTTGACTTCACCCCCAACGCTGTCCTGACCATGGCAGTTTTCGCACATTTGTGCGAAAACTTTGTCGGAGTCCACCCTAGTGTTGCCCTTTTCCGCCACTACTTCATACCTCGGGTAGAGAGAGGAGAGCCGCTTGCCGGAGGGATTGCTTGGATCTCGAGAGTCGGCAAGAAGGAGGCGTACTTGGAGGGTGAGCTCCGCAGCAAGTGGGAGGAGTGGAGAGCGGAGTGGTGCTGGATCATCGAGGAGAATCCGCGGCCCTTCACCGCCGTGCGCCAAACTCCAATAGTGCGCGGCAATGACTGGAGCAACCTGGCCCCGGAGGACGAGAGGCTGAAGATCGCCATCACTAGGATTCTTCGCCTCAGGCTTGCCGGGCTCACCGTAGGTGCTGTCGGGGCAGATTTCCTCCGCCGCCGCATTGCCCCCCTGCAGGAGAGGGGGAGGCCCGCTTGGGAATTCAAGAATTCGGCGGACATCATGAGGCTGCGGCCGGGCCTCAACTACAACTTCACCGTCTTGGAGTTGGACGCAATGCTTTTGGAATTATTCAAACGCGACCCCCAGCACCCATTCACAATGCCGAGGGGCGTAGTTCCTTTGTGCAATAATTCTTCACTTGACCGGATCCGCGCCATGATGCCGTTGTGCGATTCACATGGAATCGTTCCAACTTAGCAAGAGCCTACGGATGACGTTGTACAAGCATTCTTCGACAACTTGGAGGAGGTGCCGGTCCACGCTGACGAGCAGAAGAGCCTCACCCGTGACACCACCGACGAGGAGCTGCAGTGCATCGCCACTAGGGCGGAAGAGGTTGCGGCCGCAGCTCCCGTGGGCGTGTTTGGGTTTACTGTGGAGGAGGCGGAGGCTGCAGAGGCGGCAAACCTTGCCGAACGCATGGAGTTCATGGGCGAGGAGGAGCTTGCCAGTTCCGAAGCCGAGTCGAGCGAGGCCGGCGAGGAGGAGGCCAAGCCTTCAGAGAACTTGCCGCAGGCGGAGCCCCCGGCCCCGCCAAGGAGGCGCCTTCGCAGGGCCGGGGATGCAGCGGGGCGGCAGCCGGCTCCACAGCCACCGAGCCGCACGACGCGCTCTACCGCGGCAAGCAATGTTGTCGCGGGAGCGCCTCACGCAACAGCGACAACTGGAGCGGGATCTTCCCGGGCCACCGCCGCCGCCCCCGCCAAGCGGGCAAGGGATCCTACTCCTCCACCTCGCCGCATCGGAGGAGGGCCGGACTTCGATCTTTCCGCGCTCAGCTCCGACGAGGAGGAAGAAGAGTAAGTTTCTTTGGTGCTCTTGTAGTTCTTCAATCTTGCTGTTTATATCTTGTATCTGACTTGCTCCAATCTGGACTTCTTTCTTTTTAGAACACTGGCCCAGAGAGCGGCGAAGAGGGCCAAGGCCGCGGTGATCGTTATCGAGGATGACCCCATCGTGTCAGCAGGAGGTGGGTCCGAGACCACCTTGACGGACCTGGCAATCACTCCTCAAAGCAGCCCCCAGCGCAGCCCCCAGCGTAAGTTCATAGTTTAGCCTTCTGCTGCCGGACGCGCTTGAGTGCTTTTTCCTTTGTTGATATCTTGCTTGTTGACTTGTGCAGGAGCAGAGCAGCCTCATCAGGAACGCCCGGAAGCTGGTCCTGAAGTGCCACCTGCTTCGACTGCACCGTCAAGGGAGGAGTCCCCGGCAAAGGAGCGCTCTCCGGTAAGGGGAACTCTCCGGCAAGGGACGACACTGCTAATCCTGCGGCGACCGAGGCCGCAACTGCAGATCTTGGCGCAGGTAATCCACTTGCCCAGAAACTTTCCCTTGGGTTCTGCTTCTTCCGTTTTTCCTTTCTTGGATTTTTGATTGATTTTCCTCCCTTCTTCGTTCTTCAGACCCACCTGCGGCTGAGCCAATGGAGACAGAGGGCGCCGGCGAGGAAGGGGCTGGTGCTGACGAGGCCGCCGGCAAGGAGGCCGCCAGGGCTGCCGCCGCAGAAGCTGGCGAGGGGTCGGGCGATCGCACTGACGACCCTGAGGCCGCAGGAGCGCCAGGCGCTGCACCGACCACCGATCCCTCTGCTGCTTCTGTGGAGCCGGGCTCCAAGGAGCCCCAGCCCGGCGCCTACTTGAAGGCCGGTGATGATATCTTCATCAAGCTACCCTGGGCGTCGAGCTCCAGGGCGCCGGTCGAGGGGGAGACTTTCGACGGGGAGGTGCTCGCCTCTGCTGGACTGTCGTTGGTTGACGCGCCCAGCAGCAGCAGCGGCAAGCCTGAGGAGGAGCAGCTGCTGCAGAAGCTGCTGTCACTCTACCGCACCCGGCAAGCCAAGCTGGCTTCCCGGGAAGCGCTTGTCGCGAAGGCGGGAGTTGACATGGAGAAGCGCGCGGAGGAGCTCCGGGGCCAAAATCAAGAAGCTCTCCGGTCCCTGGCGCAGGAGCGGGAGCGACTCGACGAGGAGCGCACAGCCTTTCTTCTCGAGAAGGCCGAGGCTGAGGAGGAACAAAGGCTGGCTGCCGAGAAGCAGTCCGCGCGGGAGGGTGAACTAGTGCAGCGGAAGGCCAACCTCGACAGCTACGAGGAAGAGCTCGCCGAGCGTGAGCAAGCACTTGGCGGGGCGCTCAAGGAGGCAAAGGACGCTGTGGCAATTGCAGAGGCCGCCAAGAAAGAGCTGGAGGAGAAGGTGGCGCAGCTAGAGGCCAACATTGGGAAGAGCGGCGAGGAGCTTGCCGCGCTCAAGCGTGAGCGTGAGAAGGATGTTGCCGCCCACGGTGAGCTGCAAGGTCTTCTCGCTGAGAGGGGCAAGGAGCTCAGCGCCGCCAAGGATTCCAAAGCAGACCTGGAGCTGAAGCTGGCCACGCTGACGCAGACGCTGGAGGCTGCCAAGGAGCGGGAGAAGACCTTGTCGGAGAAGGTCAAGGCTGACGCGGCGCTGCTGGAAAGCATCGCAGTTACCCAGAACTCGTTCAGGGACACTGTGGAGCACTGGACCGAGGGTCTGGTGAACATTGCCGCAGTCATCAACGAGGAGCTGGCGCAGCTGGGGATGGAGGACTTTGGGTATCCTTCCGACGAGAGTCTTCAACCCAGCGCCAAGCTCAGCCTGTTCTTCAAGGGCGTGGCGACGGCACTCCAGCGGCTCCGGGAGAGGATCCCGAAGCAGCTGCCCGACGAGTCGCGCAAAATCTGCGCCGGGGTTCTCCAAAAGGTGCTGATGAAGGTAGCCTTCCGCAATCCAGGCCTCAGCTTCACCAACGTCCTCAGGTCCTTTCCGTCTGACGCCGATCTGGATGCACTCAAGGCCCTTGTCGCACCCATTGTGGACAAGGTGAGCGAGATCAAGAGAGTCGAGGGCGGACGCGTAGATTAGGCCGCCCATTTCTTCTTTTCCCTTGTCGCTGCTAATCATGTTATGAAAACAGTCTGTTAGAGCTGCGACAAGTTATCTTGTAATATAACTTCATTTCTGTCTATCAATTGCTATGTTATTTCCTCTACTAGATTCCTTCCTTTGTATGTTTTTACCCTACGCTTCTAGGGAACTTGTCGGCGCAGGCGCCCGAGCCGCGAGCGCTGAGTGCGGAACTTCAGCAGCCTGCTGGCGGCACTGCTTCCGACAAGAAACCTTGTCGCGACTAGATGCAGCACGCTTAAGCTATTGAGCGGACTCGAAACAAAGTAAGGGCGCAACTAGTCACGAGCTGGTTCCTCCGCGCACAGGTTTTCCATACAAAGCAGGGTCGTTCGAGGAAGATAACTCAAAAATTTAAAAAGTGATTGCTCAAACTTTGGCAACTTAGCTTTTCTGTCATTTGCTTCCCGGTAAGGCAAGTCTTTGCTTGAACGACGCCTGGCCCATACCACAATCTTCTCCTTCCCCCCCGGCAAACTTGTGTGCGAGAGAACCTTCTTTTCCTTTAAAAGAAAAAGAAAAAAGAGAAAATAATAATATGGAGCTCTTCGGCTCGTTACTGCTTACCGGATGTAGGTGCTGCACAAAGTGTCAGATAATCGCATGCAAGAAAGGAACTAACGCATGAAATGGACAAGTTATGCGGAGCACATGGGGTTTTACTTATGCACGGGATCTGCGCCCGGCTTTGTACAAAGGATTACATGCAACAGCGGAGCGCCCTATGGGAAAAACTTACGAAGATGTTCTATGCTCCAGGAGTTGCTCTCCGGAATGCCATCTTCGGTCTCAAGGCGGACAGCGCCAGGCCTTGTGACTCGTCTCACCCGATAAGGGCCTTCCCACTTCGGCGTCAACTTGTTAGAATTCTTGGCGGACTGAACGCGCCAAAGAACAAGGTCGCCTTCCTCGAAGCTTCTGGCTTTAACTTTGCGGCTATGATAGCGGCGCAAAGCTTGCTGGTATCGAGCAGCTCGTACAGCAGCCTGAAGACGATCTTCCACAAGGAGCAGCGCGTCGTCTTGCCGCAGCTGTTCTTGCTCAAGCTCATCATAAGCGAGCACTCGAGGTGATCCGTATATGAGTTCCATGGGGAGAACTGCCTCTGTTCCATAGACTAGAGTGAAAGGTGTCTGGCCAGTGGCTCGATTTGGCGTCATTCTGATCGACCAAAGAACCACCGGCAGCTCCTCGATCCAGTTCCTTCCGCACCTGTGCAGCCTGTCGAAAGTCCTGGTCTTGAGCCCGCGCAGCACTTCAGCATTTGCCCTCTCTGCTTGACCGTTGCTTCTTGGATGAGCAACAGAAGCGAAGCAGACCTTGGCGCCAAGGTCTTGGACGTACTGCATGAAGGTGCGGCTCGTGAATTGCGTGCCGTTGTCGGTGATGATCCTGTTAGGGATCCCGAAACGGCAAACAATTGACCTGAAGAACTTGACTGCTAACTGTGCTGTCACCTTCCTCACTGGCTGCACTTCCGGCCACTTTGTGAACTTGTCGATTGCGACGTACAAGTACTCAAAGCCCCCGACAGCTCGGGGGAAGGGGCCGAGGATATCGAGCCCCCAGACCAAAAATGGCCAGGATAAAGGGATCGTCTAGAGAGCTTGAGCTGGCTGGTGTATCTGTTTGGAGTGGAACTGGCACGCTTCACACTTGGTTACTTGTGCAGTTGCATCCTGGAGGGCTGTCGGCCAAAAGAAACCTTGCCGGAAAGCTTTGCCGGCAAGCGCTCTTGCGCCAATGTGGTGGCCACATATGCCTCCATGTATCTCCGCCAACAGCTTTTGCCCATCTTCCCAGCGAATACACTTCAATTTCACACCGTTGAGTCTTCTTCTGTACAGTATGCTATCGACAAACTGGTACATACTTGACTGCCGGGCTACTCTTTCCGCTTCTTCTTGTTCTTCGGGAAGTTCTCCTGTCTGAAGGAAGTGGACAATCTACTGTGCCCATGCTGGAGCTTGTGGCTCGACAACAAGGACTAAAGGCGCATCTGCTGCTGCGGGAACATCCGCTTCCACGGCAAGGACTTGTGGTCCTGCCGGAGCTTGATGTTCCCCGGCAAGCTTGCCGGAGCAAAACTTGTCGGGAGCGTCTGCTTCAACGGAACAAACCATAAGGCTTGCCGGAGCAGACTGCCCCTCAGCCTCCTTGGTGTTGATCTTGGGGACTTTCTTGGCGGCGGCTTCGGGGAGCTCTGCTGGAAAGTAGTCACCAGAAACCAACTTCCTCTTCTTGCTTTGTCCAGTTGATGGTGTTACGGACGGTTGAGTCAACTTAAGCACAAAGATCCCTGGTTCCACCGGTAACTTTAGTGCGGCGCACTTTGACAGGCCATCAGCAATATCATTCTGAGCTCTTGGGATATGCTCCATTTGTAGGCCGTCAAAGTGCTCTTCTAGCTTCCTCACTTCATCAACATACGCTTCCATCAACGGACTCTGTTAGTTCTTGTTCACTTGCCGGCCGACAAGCTGTGAGTCACCCCTGACAATGAGCTTCTTGATCCCAAGGTCTACTGCGATTCTGAGACCGGCAAGCAATCCTTCATACTCTGCAGTATTGTTGGTTGCTTGCTCTTTGGGAAAGTGCATCTGGACTACGTACTTGAGGTGCTCTCCGGTGGGTGCGACAAGCAGCACGCCTGCACCGGCGCCTTGCAGCGAGAAGGCACCATCAAAGTACATCAGCCACTCTTTGCTTGCCTCTTTGACGGGGATACTCGTTTCTGAAATTTCTTCATCTGGGGTTGGCGTCCACTCTGCTATGAACTCTGCCAATGCTCTGCTTTGGATAGTTGAAGTGCTCTCAAACTCGAGGCCAAAGCTTGACAGTTCCAGCGCCCACTCGACAATCCTGCCCATTGCTTCTGGATTTTGCAGTATCCTCTTCAGCGGAAAGTGAGTGACGACTGTGATCTCATGTGCTTGGAAGTAATGGCGCAGCTTTCTCGAGGCCATGAGGAGGCCGAAAAGCAACTTCTGCACACCAGAGTACCTTGATCTAGCCCCCTGCAGAAGAGAACTGACAAAGTAAACTGGGCGTTGCACCATTCTCCTTGGCATCTTATCATGTTCCTGCGCAAACCCATGTTTTTCGGGACCAGAGCTTGTCGGCGAAGCCCCCTGCTTGTCGCTGGATGGATCTGCCGTGGTTGCTGGCTCATCATCCGCCTCCCTCTCCGCCACTAACGCAGCACTAACCACTTGATTGGTTGCCGCTATATACAGCAGCAACTTCTCTTGTGGCTTAGGTGCGACAAGCGTTGGAGTGGAGGACAGGTATCTCTTCAAGTCCTGCAGCGCAGCCTCCGCTTCCGGAGTCCATTTCATTGGACCTGCCTTTTTCAAAATTTTGAAAAATGGCAGGGCGCGCTCAGCAGATCTAGAGATAAACCTGCTGAGAGCAGCCACGCAACCGGCAAGCCTTCGTACATCCTTGACGTGCTTTGGTGCTTCGATCTGCTCAATGGCTTTGATCTTGTCGGGATTGGCTTCAATTCCCCGCTAAGACACGAAGAACCCGAAAAGCTTGCCGGAAGGGACTCCAAACACGCACTTCTCGGGGTTAAGCTTGAGGTTGATCTTGCGCAGATTTGCAAATGTCTCGTCTAAATCTTGAATCAGGGTCGCCTTGTTCTTGCTCTTGACCACTATGTCATCCATGTAAGCTTCCACATTCCTGTGCATTTGCGGCTCAAAAGCATGGTGGACTACCCTTGTGAATGTTGAACCAGCATTCTTCAAACTGAAAGGCATCCGTACGAAGCAGTACGTGCCACATGGGGTGATAAATGCGGTTTTCTCTTCATCTTCTTCTGCCATGAAGATCTGATGGTATCCTGAGTATGCATCAAGAAATTAAAGCAAATCACATCCGGTTGTGGAGTCAACAATCTGGTCAATATGCGGCAAGGGAAATGGGTCTTTGGGACAAGCTTTATTAACATCAGTGAAGTCAATACAAAGTCTCCATTTCTCGTTAGCCTTGCGCACAACAACAGGATTGGCCAACCACGTGGGATGGAGTACTCCTCTGACAAGGCCTGCTGCTTCCAACTTTTTGATTTCTTCTGCGATGAATTCTTGGCGCTCTACTGCCTCCTTCCCGACTCTCTGCTTGACGGGCCGCGCATGAGGACAGACGGCAAGGTGATGCTCAATTACTTTCCTGGGAACACCGGGGATATCAGACGGTTGCCATGCAAACACGTCGACATTCGCCCGCAGGAAAGCAACGAGCGCGCTTTCCTATTTAGGGTCAAGAGTGACACTGATGGTGAAAGTACCACCAGTGCCATCCTCCTTGGCGGACACCTTCTTGGTCTCAGGTGGAGCTGCTATTGCCTTCTTACGCTTGCCGGTGGAGCTCGATGGTGCGTCCTCGACGGTAGCGCAGCAATCCGAAGAGGTGCGTTTGTCGGAGTGGGCATCAGAGATCTTGCCGGACTTGGTCTTCTTCTTCTCCCCGGGAGCTTCAGCGGCAAGTATCTTGCGTTCTGCTGCGGCTGCTGCTTCCCGGTAGATCTTGTCGGCACAGATAAGAGCATCCTTCTTGTCGCCAGGGACAGAGATGGCACTTATTGGGCCCGGCATTTTCAGTACGTTGTATGCATAGTGAGAGGCTGCCATGAACTTGGCGAGTGCCGGTCGGCCAAGGATTCCATTGTAAGGTAACGAAAAGTCGGCAATGTCAAATGTGACCCTCTCAGTCCTGAAGTTCAGCTCGCTGCCAAATGTTACCGGCAACGTGATCTTTCCCTTTGGCTTGCTCCTTCCCGGGTTGATTCCTTGAAATGTGCCGGTCTCTTCGAGCTCGCTGTCAGGGATCTGGAGCTTCTGGAGCACCGCGGAGGAGATCAGGTTCAGGCCGACCCCGCCGTCAACTAGCATCTTAGTGACCTTGAGGTTGCGGATTGTTGGTGAAACCAACATCGGCAAGCACCCGACCGCAGTTATGCGATCCGGGTGGTCCTCAATATCAAAGATGATAGGCGTGCCGGACCATTTCAGAGGCTTGCGTGACTCGACGGGTGGTTCTGCTGCATTAACTTCCCGCACCCACTGCTTGAGCTGGCGGTGCGAGGCATGCAGAGAAGCACCACCATCAATGCACAGGACCTCTGTGGCTTTCTGGAACTCCTGCTCATCAGTCTCCTCATCATCCATATCTTCATTGTCGTCGTCATCTTCATCCTTGTCGCGGCCGCGAGGAGGTCTGTCTCCTTGCCGCTGCTTGGCCTTGCCACGGCGTCCTCCTCGGCCGGGACGTTTCTTGCCGGATCCACCAGCTCCTTCCTGGGCCTTTTCCTTGTCGCGCCGCTCGTATTCAGATTTCTGCTGCTCAACAAGCTGTTCGACTTTCTTACAGTTCTGGAGATCATGGCCCTTGGTGCGGTGGATCTTGCAATATTGCTTGTTGGGGCCGTCCTGCTTGTCGGCGACCGCTGCCTCCGCGGCAACCTCCTTAGCGGAGTCACCAGCTTTGGCTTCTTTGGCGCCACCATCGTTGCCGGACTGCTCAACAACTAGCACTTCTTTGCCTTTCCTCCTTTTGTTGTTCCGCCGCCGGTTTTTCCTTGTCGGGGGCAGCATCTTCACTGTCAGATCCTCCCGCTCCTACATTTTCTCCGGGGAGTCTCCTCCCTTCCTCAGCACGCGCACACTTGTCGGCCAGTGCATATAACTCACTGACGTCCCTGATCTTGCACATCGCCATTTCCTCCCGCATCCTGCGGTTCCGCATGTTCTGATGGAACGCGCTGATCACCGCGGCAGGGTGGACGTCTGGGATGTTGTGCTGCACACTACTGAATCTCTGAATGTACTTGCGCAGGGGCTCTCCTTCCTTTTGGGCGAGCAGATGAAGATCACTCTCCTGGCCATGAGGCTTGTGTCCGCCTGTAAAGGCGCCGACAAACTGATGGCACAGATCAGCCCAAGAGGATATGGAGTTGTCCGGCAAGTGCATGAGCCAGGATCTGACGTTGGGCTTGAGCACCAGCGGGAAGTAGTTGGCAAGGATCTTGTCATCTCGTCCCCCGGCAGCTTGTACCGCAATGGTGTAGATGCTGAGGAACTCTGACGGATGCGTCTTGCCGTCGTACTTCTCCAGTACGTCTGGCTTGAAGTTCTTTGTGCTGGGCCACTGGACTTGCCGCAGCTCACGAGTGAACGCAGGACAACCTACCGCGTACGGCAGATCGCCTGGTTCCCCTGGCGCATGCATGTCAACAGAGGGCCCAGCGCGCTTGTCGGATTGACGTCGCGCTTCTCTTTGGCGCTCGATGCGGGTTCGAGCGTCTTCTTGTTGTCGATCATGAAGAACTTGGCACTGATCGCGACGAGCTCGTGGATCCGACCACCTCCGCCCGTTTCGTCGCCACCGGCTCGCGTCCGGCAACCCTGCCGCGGCGGCGACGCGCTCGGCCGCCGTGGAGTGTCGCCGTTGGCGTAGCCGATGAGACTCTGAATGGTGGCCCTCCATTCGTCGATCTTGTCCGACGTTGGAGGGTAATCTAGGAGAAGTTGAGCTCGTGCCAAAGCTTCTGCTGGAGTGGTAGGTAGCATTGGCGGACGGCGCGAGGAGCGAGACGTGCTCGAACTTCTAACTATGTTAGAAGGAGCAGTATCCCGTCCAGGCGACCGTGCCCCGCTCGTGCCAGCACGCTGGCGTGCATGCTGGTCTTGAGCGCCCCGAGATCCACCAGCTTGGTCTTGGCCTATCATGCGAATGGCACTGGAAGTGCCATGACACTATTGATCTTGCGCCTCCTGAGAGTGGCGTGGAACATGTACAGTTGCCGAGGTCTGTGCAGCCTTGTTCTTGGACCTGGCGGCATCATGAGCTTCCTCGTCGATGTCCTTTCTTCCGCCGGCGTCCATCCCACCACTCGTTTGCTCCAACGGTGGCGGAAGTGACGTGGACGGAGCGGCTGCCGCCGAAGTCTTCTTCTTCGGTGGCATGTTGATGAAGGGAATAAAGATCTAGCTCGTGTGAATGCCGGATCAGGTTCACACAATCTCGACACCCATGCCCCTACCTGGCGCGCCAAAGATGTCGGGGAAACTTATCCACGAACACCTATGGGGCCGACGGACCGGGACCCTTTCGGTTCGGCGGGGGGCGGAGGTCGCACGAAGAGCAGATCGAGGCGAGGCACACGAGCAATTTACCCAGCTTTGGAGCTCTCCGGAGAGATAACACTCCTACTGCTGCTTGTCTGGTTGTATTATCTAGTGTTCTTGCTCTCGAGAGAGAGCGTGATGTTTTCTGGGCTACGAGTGAATCGAAGCGAACCGTCCGAACCTCCTCTACGTTGCGCACGGGCCTCCTTTTATACGCTAAAGGGGTCACCGACAGGTGGCAACGCAGAGGAGGGAAAAAACGTAAAAAGCGAGGTAGTTGATACAGTTGTTTGTACAGTGCACCCTACCTAACCCTGACGGCAGGAGACAAGGGCATTAAATGCCCGTCCGAGTCGCCCGAACAGTACAGAAAAGGACCGTTAGGGGCGCCACCGTTCGCCACGACGGCGATCTTGTCAGCTTCGCATGCCACTGCGCACTGCTGGCTGCACAGCCCCCCGCCACGCGCGCCGGGAGAGGCCCCCGGAGCGACACGTTGGTGGGTGCGCTGGAGCGTGGGCGCAGAGTGGCCGCCTGCCGCGGCAAGCGCCTTGCCGCTGTTGTTATCTTGTCGGGTCCAGAAGCTCATCGCTCACCGGGCCTCGGGGTACCTTGTTTAGTCTTCCCGGCAAGCTCCTCTTGCCGGGGCCTTGTTGCCTTGCCGGAGCGAATGGCGCATCACGGCAAGTTCCTTGGAGCGCCTCGGGTGGCCTTCCCGGCAAGCTCCTCTTGCCGGGGCCTTGTCTCCTTAGCTTAAATACTTTGTTCTTGGATGGCTCCAAGGGAACCTTGGGGGATCTTGGCGTTCGCCCGGCAAGCCTTTGCCGCGGGGTGCTGCAACTGCCCGTGCACAAGTTCGGGGTACTAGGGTACCCCTATTCTAGTACACCGACACAAGGCACGTATTGTATTGTTGCCATCGAGGATAAAAAGATAGGGTTTATATCATATTGCATGAGTTTATCCCTCTACATCATGTCATCTTGCTTAAGGCGTTACTCTGTTCTTATGAACTTAATACTCTACATGCAGGCAGGAGTCGGTCGATGTGTGGAGTAATAGTAGTAGATGCAGGTAGGAGTCGGTCTACTTGTTCTGGACGTGATGCCTATATACATGATCATGCCTAGATAATCTCATAATTATTCGCTTTTCTATCAATTGCTCGACAGTAATTTGTTCACCCACCGTAATACTTATGCTATCTTGAGAGAATCCACTAGTGAAACCTATGGCCCCCGGGTCTATCGTTTATCATATTTGCTTTCAATCTACTTTTATTTGCATCTTTACTTTTTGCATCTATATTATAAAATACCAAAAATATATTTATCTTATCATACTATCTCTAATAGATCTCACTTTCGCAACTGGCCATGAATGGATTGACAACCCCTTTATTCCGTTGGTTGCGAGTTCTTTGTTTGTTTGTGTAGGTGTGTGGGTCTTTTGAGGAGCCTCCTACTGGATTGATACCTTGGTTCTCAAAAACTGAGGGAAATACTTACGCTACTATTGCTGCATCACCCTTTTCTCTTCAAGGAAAACCAACGCAAGCTCACGACGTAGCAAGAAGGATTTCTAGCGCCATTGCCAGGGAGGTCTTCGCTCAAGTCAAGACATACCAAGTACCCATCACAAACTCATCTCCCTCGCATTTACATTATTTGCCATTTGCCTCTCATTTTCCTCTCCCCCACTTCACCCTTGCCGTTTCATTCGCCCTCTCTTTCCCAATCTCCTCCTCTCTCTTTCGATTGCCTTTTTATGTTTGCTTGTGTGTTGGATTACTTGTTGCCATGGCGCAAGATAATACCAAATTGTGTGATTTCTCGAATACCAATAATAATGATTTCCTTAGTACTCTGATTGCTCCTCTTAATGATGTTGAGTCTTGTGAAATCAATACCGCTTTGTTGAATCTTGTTATGAAAGATCAATTCGCCGGCCTTCCTAGTGAAGATGCCGCTACTCATCTAAACAACTTTTGTTGATTTGTGTGATATGCAAAAGAAGAAAGATAGGGATAACAATATTGTTAAATTGAACTTATTTCCGTTTTCACTTAGAGATCGTGCTAAAGTTTGGTTTTCGTCTTTGCCTAAAAATAGTATTGATTCTTGGAACAAGTGCAAAGATGCTTTTATCTCGAAGTATTTTCCTCCCGCTAAGATTATCACTCTTAGGAACGATATTATGAATTTTAAACAACTTGATCATGAGCATGTTGCCCAATCTTGGGAAAGAATGAAATTGATGATTCGCAATTGCCCCACTCATGGTTTGAATTTATGGATGATCATACAAAAATTTTATGCCGGTTTGAACTTTTCTTCTAGAAATCTCTTAGATTCGGCCGCGGGGGGCACGTTTATGGAAATCACGTTAGGAGATGCTACAAAACTTCTTGATAATATTATGGCTAATTATTCTCAATGGCACACCGAAAGATCTTCTAGTAAAAAAGTGCATGCTATAGAAGAAATCAATGTTTTGAGTGGAAAGATGGATGAACTTATGAAATTGTTTGCTACTAAAAATACTCCTCTTGATCCCAATGATATGCCTTTGTCTACTTTGATTGAGAATAATAATGAATCTATTGTTGGGGAACGTAGCAGAAATTCAAAATTTTCCTACGCGTCACCAAGATCAATCTATGGAGAAACCAGCTACGAGTAGGAGAGTGCATCTACATACCCTTGTAGATCGCTAAGCGGAAGCGTTCAAGTGAACGGGGTTGATGGAGTCGTACTCATCGTGATTCAAATCACCGATGATCAAGTGCCGAACGCACGGCACCTCCGCGTTCAACACACGTACAGCCCGGTGACGTCTCCCACGCCTTGATCCAGCAAGGAGAGAGGGAGAGGTTGAGGAAGACTCCATCCAGCAGCAGCACAACGGCGTGGTGGTGGTGGAGGAGCGTGGCAATCCCGCAGGGCTTCGCCAAGCACCATGGGAGAGGAGGAGGAGGAGAGGCAGGGCTGCACCAACGAGAGGAGAAGTTCTCATGTCTATGGCAGCCCCAAACCTCATCTATATATAGGGGGAAGGGGGGGCTGCGCCCCCTTTAGGGTTTCCCACCCCCAAGGGGTGCGGCCAGCCCTAGATGGCAAAGGGGAGGCGGCCAAGGGGGGAGAGGAGAGGGAGGCGCACCAATATGGGCCTTAAGGCCCATCTGGACTAGGGTTTGCCCCCTCCCACTCTCCCTTGCGCCTTGGCCCCCTTGTGGGGGGCGCACCAGCCCTCCTAGGGGCTGGTCCCCTCCCACACTTGGCCCACGCAACCTTCTGGGGCAGGTGGCCCCACTTGGTGGACCCCCGGGACCCTCCCGGTGGTCCCGGTACATTACCGATATCGCCCGAAACTTTTCCGGTGACCAAAACAGGACTTCCCATATATAAATCTTTACCTCCGGACCATTCCGGAACTCCTCGTGACGTCCGGGATCTCATCCGGGACTCCGAACAACATTCGGTAACCACATACAAACTTCCTTTATAACCCTAGCGTCATCGAACCTTAAGTGTGTAGACCCTACAGGTTCGGGAGACATGCAGACATGACCGAGACGTTCTCCGGTCAATAACCAACAGCGGGATCTGGATACCCATGTTGGCTCCCACATGTTCCACGATGATCTCATCGGATGAACCACGATGTCAAGGACTCAATCGATCCCGTATACAATTCCCTTTGTCTAGCGGTATTTTACTTGCCCGAGATTCGATCGTCGGTATCCAATACCTTGTTCAATCTCGTTACCAGCAAGTCACTTTACTCGTTCCGTAACACATCATCCCGTGATCAACTCCTTGGTCACATTGCGCATATGATGATGTCCTACCGAGTGGGCCCAGAGATACCTCTCCGTTTACACGGAGTGACAAATCCCAGTCTCGATCCGCATAAAACAATAGATACTTTCGGAGATACCTGTAGTGCACCTTTATAGTCACCCAGTTACGTTGTGACGTTTGATACACCCAAAGCACTCCTACGGTATCCAGGAGTTACACGATCTCATGGTCAAAGGAAGAGATACTTGACATTGGCAAAACCCTAGCAAACGAACTACACGATCTTTGTGCTATGCTTAGGATTGGGTCTTGTCCATCACATCATTCTCCTAATGATGTGATCCCGTTATCAACGAGATCCAATGTCCATAGCCAGGAAACCATTACTATCTGTTGATCACAACGAGCTAGTCAACTAGAGGCTCACTAGGGACATATTGTGGTCTATGTATTCACACGTGTATTACAATTTCCGGATAATACAGTTATAGCATGAATAAAAGACTATTATCATGAACAAAGAAATATATAACTTATTTATTATTGCCTCTAGGGCATATTTCCAACAGTCTCCCACTTGCACTAGAGTCAATAATCTAGTTCACATCGCCATGTGATTAACACTCACAGGTCACATCGCCATGTGACTAATACCCAAGAGTTTACTAGAGTCAGTAGTCTAGTTCACATCACTATGTGATTAACACTCAATGAGTTTTATGCTTGATCATGTTGCTTGTGAGAGAGGTTTTAGTCAACGGGTCTGAACCTTTCAGATCCGTGTGTGCTTTACAAATCTCTATGTCATCTCCTAGATGCAGCTACCACGCTCTATTTGGAGCTATTCCAAACAACTGTTCTACTTGGAGCTATCCTAAATTATTGATCCATTATATGTATCCGGTCTCTCTACTCAGAGCTATCCGGATAGGTGTCAAGCTTGCATCGTCGTAACCTTTACGACGAACTCTTTTACCACCTCCATAATCGAGAAAATTCCTTAGTCCACTAGTTACTAAGGGATAACTTTGACCGCTGTCCAGTGAGCCATTCTTGGATCACTCTTGTACCCCTTGACTGTCTCATGGCAAGGCACACTTCAGGTGCGATACACAGCATAGCATACTGAAGATCCTACGTCTTAAGCATAGGGGACGACCTTCGTCCTTTCTCTCTACGTATGTGAATTTTGTTGGTAGGAATAGTTTTGGAAACAATGCTTATAGAGGAAACTTTAATGCTAGATCATTCCCTAGTAATTGCTCTAATAATTATGGAAATTCCTAGAATAATTATTATGGTAATTTTAATAAGATGCCCTCTGATTTTGAGAATAGTGTGAAAGAATTTATGATTTCTCAAAAGAATTTTAATGCCTTGCTTGAAGAAAAATTGCTCAAAGTTGATGATTTGGCTAGGAACGTTGATAGACTTTCGCTTGATGTTGATTCTCTTAAACTTAGATATTCTCCTCCTAAACATGATATCAATGAGTCTCTCAAGGCAATGAGAATTTCCATTGATGAGTGCAAGGAAATAACCGCTAGATTGCGTGCTAAGAAAGATTGCTTTGTAAAAACGTGTTCTTCTAGTTTCCATGAAAATAATGATGAGGATCTTAAAGTTATTGATGCGTCTCCTATTAGATCTTTGTTTTGCAATATGAATCTTGATAATTATGGGACTGAAGATGAGTCAACTTTACCTAGAAGGCGTCCCAAAAATTCGGAGTTTTTAGATCTTGATGCTAAATTTGGTAAAAGTGGGATTGGAGAGGTCATGACTTTAAATAGCATTGAACCCACTATCTCGGATTTCAAGGAATTTGATTATGATAATTGTTCTTAGAAGGTTGTATTTCCTTGTTGCAATCCGTTGTTAATTCTCCTCATGCTTATAGTCAAAATAAAGCTTTTACCAAACATATCGTTGATGCCTTGAGGCAATCTTATGATGAAAAACATACTTTGGAAGTTTCTATACCTAGAAAACTTAATGATGAGTGGGAACCTACTATAAAGATTAGAATTAAAGATCATGAGTGTTTTGCTTTGTGTGATTTGGGTGCTAGTGTTTCCACGATTCCGAAAACTTTATGTGATATTCTAGGTTTCCATGATCTTGATGATTGCTCTTTAAATTTGCACCTTGCGGATTCCACCATTAAAAAGCCAATGGGAAGGATCAATGATGTTCTCATTGTTGCAAATAGAAATTTGGTGCCCGTAGATTTTATTGTTCTTGATATAGATTGCAATCTTTCTTGCCCTATTATTCTTGGTAGACCTTTCCTTAGAACGATTGGTACAATTATTGATATGAAGGAAGGTAATATTAGATTCCAATTTCCATTAAAGAAAGGCATGGAGCACTTTCCAAGAAAGATAGTCAAATTACCTTATTAATCTATCATGCGAGCTACTTATGAATTTAGTGCCAAACATGGCACTACTTAGATCTATCTTCGCTTTTATGCCAACTAGGGGCATTAAACGATACCGCTAGTTGGGAGGCAACCTAATTTTCTTTGTGTTTTTTGTTTTTGGTACTTTTTAGTAATAAATTTTGCATATACCTTATGTTTAGATGTGTTTTTATCTTTTAATTAGTGTTTGTGCCAAGTAGAACCTATAGGATAACATATGATGATAGTTGATTTGATTTTGCTGAAAAACAGAAACTTTGCCCGCACGAATTTAGTTTTGTTAAATCACAGAAACGTGCTTTTGCGTTGATTCTTTTTGCTGCTGATCAACAGACAAATTGTTCAGGACTTACTATTTTTGTAGGATTTTTAGAGTTCCATAAGTTTACGTTAGTTACAGATTTCTACAGACTGTTCTGTTTTTGACAGATTCTGTTTTTCGTGTGTTGTTTGCTTATTTTGATGTATCTATGGCTAGTAAAATAGTTTATAAACCATAGAGAAGTTGGAATACAGTAGGTTTAACACCAAAATAAATAAAGAATGTGTTCATTACAGTACCTTATGTGGTGGTTTTGTTTTCTTTCACTAACGGAGCTTATAAGATTTCCTGTTGAGTTTTGTGTTGTGAAGTTTTCAAGTGTTGGGTAAAGCTTTTATGGACTATGGAATAAGGAGTGGCAAGAGCCTAAGCTTGGGGATTCCCATGGCACCCCAAGATATTCAAGGATAGCCAAAAGCCTAAGCTTGGGGATGCCCCAGGAAGGCATCCCCTCTTTCGTCTTCGTTCATTGGTAACTTTACTTAGAGCTATATTTTTATTCGCTACATGATATGTCTTTTGCTTGGAGCATCGTGTATTATATTAGTCTTTGATTTTTAGTTTACCACAATCATTCTTGCTGTACACACCTTTTGAGAGAAGCCAACTTGATTAGAATTTGCTAGAATACTCTATGTGCTTCACTTATATCTTTTGAGCTTGATAGTTTTTGCTCTAGTGCTTCACTTCTATCTTTTAGAGCACGGCAGTGGCTTAATTTTGAAGAAATTGGTAGTCTCTCATGCTTCACTTATATTATTTTGAGTGTCTTTTAGAACAGCATGGTATTTGCTATGTGTCGGCGTTCTGGGAACGGGGGTCCCCAAACTTGCCTGCCTGCGGCCTACGGCGTGGCTCAAGTGGTGGCCCTGTACGGCCCATCTTCATCAGCGCAAGACTCAACACCCTCGCGAGGGGCCAAGCCTCGCGGGGCGGACGACACAAGACTTCCTCAGGAACGGCCTCGCCAGGTAGGCTCGCGAGGAGGCGGTGAGATCAAGGCAGGGTACCTCGCGAGGTGCTCGTGACACAAGCCATGACGAACGAGACCAGGCGGGCGCCGGCCTGCGCAGTGTCCTTGTTTCCTCTTTGGTGCAAAGGGGGCAAGCACAGGCGTGGAGTACCGAGGCATCAGGCAAAGGTTGCCATTCTGGTGCAACGAGACCAAGACCAGCAGAGCGGCAGGATGGAGGTCACCGTGGAGCCCAAGACAGCGCCATCGCCAGTGCCTTTGGCAGCCGAAGACCAACTTTAGTCAGGATAACTTGTACTAGATGTTTCCCTTTGAAATGGCCGTTGTTGCGCCCTTCCCGCTTGATATTTGGGAAGAGGACCAGGGCCTCTATAAATAGAGCTAGCCACCACAGTAGAGGGCATCTGGAGATCTCATCGAGTCCTAATCAGAGAGAGAGACGATCGAGCTCATCCAAGAAGTTCATCGCACCAGCTCAAGAACACCTCTCGCGAGGCTGTTCTTCCCTTGTACTGTTCATGATCAGCCCGAACCAGTATCGTGTCCCTTGTGTTGTTCATCGTTTTAGCTTAGATCTTCGCGAGGCGATCGGACGTGGATCAGTAGGGGGAAGATCTTCGTGCATACCACAGAGTTCGAACCTTAAGGGTCTGCCGGAACCCAACATCCGACATTTGGCGCGCCAGGTAGGGGTGCGCTGAAACCTTCCTTCTTCCATCCCGCGTTCCGCCGCTCCACCGCCTCCATGTCTGGCGACCCGACGGCCAACTCCGACCGCTGGGTGGCATGGCCTGTCCATGCCATGCCGCCTGCCCAAGGTGACCTCAACCCCGCACTTCAGGCAGCCCGCGCCTCGCAGAGCACTACAGGGCGCGGGCGACGCGGCCAGGCGTCGCCTGCCCGCACTCCACGGCAGGTATGATCGGCAACGAGGGCCTCAAGCCATGCTGCGGCCACGGTGCCGCACACCCGACGGGAGCAGGCGAACATGAAGGCCGTGCTCACGGTGGTACGTGAGCTGCTGCGGTGCAGACTGCAAGAAAGCGGCCACGACGTGCTGCTAGAGCGCGTCGCCAAGCTCCTGGATGCCGCTGCGTTAGGGGCTCCCCTGTTTTGCGTCCAGCTTCCACCCCAGGCCCTGGGCGGATCACGAGGCGGACCAATCCGAGCCCACGCGCCCCCGGGCGCACCTTAAGGCTTCATCAACACCGGCCTGGCCATCAGCGCCAGGCAGCAAGTTGCGCCGGCACCGCCCCTAGTAAGCGAGGGCAAACGCATCGCTCCCTATGGTCCCAGCGGGCCGCTGCCCTACCGTCCCCAAGATGGAGCTTCAAGTTGAACTGCATGGCGCACGGAGCGCTACGGCGAGGCCTTTGGGGTGGTGACCCCGGAGGCCTATGTGCCCCACATGGTGGATCGAGGGTACGCACTGGAGGAAGACCACGGCTTCTTCCTCGGGACAGGCTGGGAGGAAGAGGTGACAGAGGCCGAGCTCTTTCAGGAGCCTCATGGAAGCCTCGACAACCGTGCCGGCGGTAGCAACTACTGGGTACCGCTAATTCCTCAGGAGCAAGCTTATGCTAACCATGGGTCGCAGGAGGTTCAGGTCGCGGCAGCGGATGGCTGTCCCAGTGCGGCAACCTCCCTCCCCTCGGGAGGAGGGCACTAGGGGCAGCAGGAGAGGGGTCGGGAGCCAGGCTCCTCCCCACGGCATGCGGAGCAAGGCGTTCTTCGGAGGTAGGCCCTCTGCCGGGGAGGTGCCCCAGGGCCAGCCCCCGGCAGAGGACCCGTGGTCGTTGGGGGAACCGCTGGCATGCCCTTTTCCCCATTGGCGTAATCCTTGTTTCCGGTCGCTGTCGATGGTGGTCAAGGGTGGCGCAAGGCGGGGCCCTCATCTGGTGATATGAAGCAAGGCCAGTACCTGTGAAGAAGGGCCAGTGCTTGTGAAGCTCGCCGCCCGTGACACTCTCACGTAATAATGAGTTGGGGCTGTACACGCCCAGGAGTCTCCGGAGAGCCGCCCTCGGGCCTCGAGGGGCCCCTCCCACGCACAGTGGCAGCACTTAGCTCCGCGCTGGTGAGAAGACGTCGAAGACTAGACTAGGTGTCGGACGCGGCCTTTTGCTCTTGCTTCTTTTCGTGTGAACAAGCTTTCCCGTTTTGGATCTAAGTTGAAGTCGGATTTATGTTTGTGTGTGCGGGGAGGGGTGTCGTGTCTTATTCGTGTGCTTTCTCGTGCTCCGATTTCTGTTCAAGTTGGAATTCACACTAGCTGCCTCCCTCTCGCGGGCCCCCGGTGAGTAGGGCAGGGCCCAGCATGTGCGCCCGCCGTCCCGCGGCCGACGTTCGCTCTAGCCAGGCTCTCGCCGCATGGTTAAACGGGACCCTCATGAGGCCCTCGGATGGACACTGCGAGCCTGCTCTAGGCTCGCCAAGACGAAGGTAAAATCACGGCAACCTACTCATCACAAAAATCATCGCATCATGCAGGCGCCCATCTGGCGACGATCTCAACAACACGTAGGCAACAATCTTTTTACATGAGGGGCTTCCACTCCCAAAATGCTCTCACAACCTTTAGGGCCACGCCCGAGTCTCTTCCTGCGCAGGACAAATAGCAGTGGGAAGTGCGGGGTCAACCGGACATGTCACTCACCGCATCCCCCAAGGCGTCCCCGGAGGCGTCGCTGGCACCGCCGTCGTTGCCGCCAGCCTCTTCATCGCTGTTGTTGGCACCGTCTTCACCACCGTTCACCATGTTGCCTTCATCAGCAGCAACAATCACCCCGTCGTAATCAGAGGTGAAGGCCCGGACGAGCGCATCTATATTGTCCTCCACCCATCGCGCTAGGTCGCCTCGGATGGCCTCAGGCACCGGGGCGATGGCGGCATCGAAGTCGAAGAGGGGGTCGATGTTCTGGAGATGGCTGAAGATGCGGGAGAATGCCCGCGCGAGCAGGCCGCGGCTCCGTTCCTCCACTAGCGGGTGAGACCTCTCAGAGCGGTTCTCCAGATGCATCACCACATCAGTGAAGAACCGGAGATTGCGGGCGTAGTTGGTCACATGCGGCTCCTCAGCAACTGCCTCGCAGATGTTGCCCAAGGACGCGTTAGCCCTTTCCCTGAGCGTCCGGAGCATGGGGTCGTGCATGTGTTCCAATGTCTGCCGCTGGCAGATCTCGTTCGCATTCCGCTGCGCGACGGCCTCGGCATCATCAACCCGCCATTGAAGAAGAAGGAGTTCGGCGCGGGAGGAGGCTGTAGGGGAACGTAGCAGAAATTCAAAATTTTCCTACGTGTCACCAAGATCTATCTAAGGAGAAACCAGCAACGAGGGGAAGGAGAGTGCATCTACATACCCTTGTAGATCGCTAAGCGGAAGCATTCAAGAGAACGGGGTTGAAGGAGTCATACTCGTCGTGATCAAAATCACCGGAGATCCTAGTGCCGAACGGACGGCACCTCCGCGTTCAACACACGTATAGCCCGATGACGTCTCCCATGCCTTGATCCAGCAAGGAGAGAGGGAGAGGTTGAGGAAGACTCCATCCAGCAGCAGCACAACGGCGTGGTGGTGGAGGAGGAGCGTGGCAATCCTGCAGGGGTTCGCCAAGCACCGCGGGAGAGGAGGAGTACTTGGGAGAGGGGGAGGGCTGCGCCAGAACTTGTAGTGCGGCTGCCCTCCCACCCCCCACATATATATAGGGGCAAGGGAGAGGGGGGCCGGCCCCCTCAGATCCAATCTGAGGAGGGGGCGGCGGCCAAGGGGGGGAGGAGTGCCTCCCAAGTCAAGTGGAGGCCCTCCCCCTTAGGGTTTTCCCCTTCCCATGCGCATGGGCCTTGGGGGGGCTGGTGCCCCTGGCCCATTAAAGCTAGGGCGCCCCCCTACAGCCCATGCTACTGTATTGGACGTGGTGGAACTATTTCCGGACCTCCGGACCCCTCCGGAATCCTCCGGAACCTTCTGGAAGCTTCCCGGTACAAAACCGAAAAAACCAAAACTTTTTCCGGAACCCGAGCAACAACTTTCCATATATAAATCTTTACCTCCGGACCATTCCGGAACTCGTCGTGACGTCCGGGATCTCATCCGGGACTCCGAACAACATTCGGTAACCACATAGAAACTTCCTTTATAACCCTAGCGTCATCGAACCTTAAGTCTGTAGACCCTACGGGTTCGGGAACCATGCAGACATGACCGAGACGTTCTCCGGTCAATAACCAACAGCGGGTTCTGGATACCCATGTTGGCTCCCACATGTTCCACGATGATCTCATCGGATGAACCACGATGTCAAGGACTCAATCAATCCCGTATACAATTCCCTTTGTCTAGCGGTATAGTACTTGCCCGAGATTCGATCGTCGGTATACCGATACCTTGTTCAATCTCGTTACCGGCAAGTCTCTTTACTCGTTTCCGCAACACATCATCCCGTGATCAACTCCTTGGTCACATTGTGCACATTATGATGATGTCCTACCGAGTGGGCCCAGAGATACCTCTCCGTTAACCGGAGTGACAAATCCTAGTCTCGATTCGTGCCAACCCAACAGACACTTTCGGAGATACCTGTAGTGCACCTTTATAGCCACCCAGTTACGTTGTGACATTTGGTACACCCAAAGCATTCCTACGGTATCCGGGAGTTGCACAATCTCATGGTCTAAGGAAATGATACTTGACATTAGAAAAGCTTTAGCATACAAACTACACGATCTTTAGTGCTAGGCTTAGGATTGGGTCTTGTCCATCACATCATTCTCCTAATGATGTGATCCCGTTATCAACGACATCCAATGTCCATGGTCAGGAAACCGTGACCATCTGTTGATCAATGAGCTAGTCAATTAGAGGCTTACTAGGGACATGGTGTTGTCTATGTACCCACACATGTATCTGAGTTTCCTTTCAATACAATTATAGCATGGATAATAAACGATTATCATGAACAAGGAAATATAATAATAACTAATTTATTATTGCCTCTAGGGCATATTTCCAACAGTTTCCCACTTGCACTAGAGTCAATAATCTAGTTCACATCGCCATGTGATTAACACTCACACGTCACATCGCCATGTGACCAACATCCAAAGAGTTTACTAGTGTCATTAAACTAGTTCACATCATCATGTGATTAAGACTCAATGAGTTCTGGGGTTTGATCATGTTTTGCTTGTGAGAGAAGTTTTAGTCAACGGGTCTGCAATATTCAGATCCGTATGTACTTTGCAAATCTCTAGGTCATAATGTAAATGCTGCTCCCACGCTTCACTTGGAGCTATAGCTCCACTATACGTATCCGGTTTGCTACTCAGAGTCATTCGGACAGGTGTTTAAAGCTTGCATCGTCGTAACCCTTTACGCCGAACTCTTTAACACCTCCATAATCGAGAAACATATCCTTATTCCTCTAAGGATAATTTTGACCGCTATCTGGTGATCCACTCCTTGATCACCTTTGTATCCTCTTACCAGACATGTGGCAAGGCACACATCAGGTGCGGTACTTAGCATAGCATACTGAAGAGCCTACATCCAAAGCATAGGGGACGACCTTCGTCCTTTCTCTCTTTTCTGTTGTGGTCGAGCTTTAAGTCTTAACTTCATACCTTACATATCAGGCAAGAACTCCTTCTTTGACTGATCCATCTTGAACACCTTCAAGATCATGTCAAAGTATGTGCTCATTTGAAAGTACTATTTAGCAATTTTTGATCTATCCTCATAGATCTTGATGCTCAATGTTCAAGTAGCTTAATCCAGGTTTTCTATTGAAAAACACCTTTCAAATAACCCTATATGCTTTCCAGAAATTCTACATCATTTCTGATCAACAATATGTCAACAACATATACTCATCAGAAATTCTATAGTGCTCCCACTCACTTCTTTGGAAATACAAGTTTCTCATAAACTTTGTATAAACCCAAAATCTTTGATCATCTCATCAAAGCATACATTCCAACTCCGAGATGCTTGCTCCAGTCCTTAGAAGGATCGCTGGAGCTAGCATACCTTTTAGCATCCTTAGGATCGACAAAACCTTTCTGATTGTATCACATACAACCTTTCCTTACGAAAACTGGTAAGGAAAAACTCGTTTTGACATCCATTTGCCAGATTTCATAAATGCAGCTAATGCTAACATGATTCCGACGGACTTAAGCATCGCTACGAATGAGAAAATCTCATTGTAGTCAACTCCTTGAACTTGTGAAAAACTCTTCGCCACAAGTCGAGCTTCATAGACGGTCACATTACTGTCCACGTCCGTCTTCTTCTTAAAGATCCATTTATCTCAATGGCTTGCCGATCATCGGGCAAGTCCACCAAAGTCCATGCTTTGTTCTAATACATGGATCCTATCTCGGATTTCATGGCTTCTAACCATTTGTCGGAATTTGGGCCCACCATCGCTTCTCCATAGCTCGTAGGTTCATTGTTGTCTAGCAACATGACCTTCAAGACAGGATCACCGTACCACTCTGAAACAGTACGCGTCCTTGTCGCCCTACGAGGTTCGGTAGTGACTTGATCTGAAGCTTCATGATCACTATCATAAGCTTCCAGTTCAATTGGTGTAGGTGCCACAGGAACAACTTCCTGTGCCCTGCTACACACTTGTTGAAGTGACGGTTCAATAATCTCATCAAGTCTCCACTATCCTCCCACTCAATTCTCGAGACAAACCTTTCCTCGAGAAAGGACCCGATTCAAGAAACAATCCCTATTGCTTTCGGATCTGAATTAGGAGGTATACCCAACTGTTTTGGGTGTCCTATGAAGATGCATTATATCTGCTTTGGGTTCGAGCTTATCAACCTGAAACTTTTTCACATGAGCGTCGCAGCCCCAAACCTTTAAGAAATGACAACTTAGGTTTCTCCAAACCACAGTTCAAATGGTGTCGTCTCAACGGAATTACGTGGTGCCCTATTTAAAGTGAGTGCGGTTGTATCTAATGCCTAACCCATGAACGATAGTGGTAATTCTATAAGAGACATCATGGCACGCACCATATCCAATAGGGTGCAACTATGATGTTCGGACACACCATCACACTATGGTGTTCCAGGCGGTATTGGTTGTGAAACAATTTCCACAATGTCTTAATTGTGTGCCAAAACTCGTAACTCAGATATTCATCTCTATGATCATATCATAGACATTTTATCCTCTTGTCACTAAGATCTTAAACTTCACTATGAAATTACTTGAACCATTCAATAATTCAGACTTGTGTTTCATCAAGCAAATATACAACATCTACTTGAATCATCTGTGAAGTAAGAACATAACGATATTCATTGCATGCCTCAGCACTCATTGGACTGCACACATCAAAATGTGTTACTTCCATTTTACTGAAAACAAGGCTTTTCAGTCATCTTGCCCATGTGGTATGATTTGCATATCTCAAGTGATTCAAAATCAAGTGAGTCCAAACGATCCATATGCATGGAGTTTCTTCATGCGTATACACCAATAGACATGGTTTGCATGTCTCAAACTTTTCAAAAACCGAGTGAGTCCAAAGATCCATCAACATGGAGCTTCTTCATGCGTATTATACCAATATGACTTACATGGCAGTGCCACAAGTAAGTGGTACTATCATTACTATCTTATATCTTTTGGCATGAAAATGTGTATCACTACGATCGAGATTCAATAAACCATTCCTTTAGTTGCAAGACCATTGAAGGTATTATTCAAATATATAGAGTAACCATTATTCTCCTTAAATGAATAACCGTATTGCGATAGACATAATCCAATCATGTCTATGCTCAACGCAAACACCAAATGACAATTATTCAGGTTTAATACTAATCTTGATGGTAGAGGGAGCGGGCGATGTTTGATCACATCAACCTTGGAAAGACTTCCAACACACATCGTCATCTCACCTTTAGCTAGTCTCCGTTTATTCTGTAGCTCTTTATTTCAAGTTACTAACACCTAGCAACCGAACCGGTATCTAATACCCTGGTGCTACTAGGAGTACTAGTAAAGTACACATTAACACAATGTATATCCAATATACTTCTATCGACCTTGCCAGCCTTCTCATCTACCCAGTATCTAGGGTAATTCTGCTCCAGTGTTTGTTCCCCTTATTACAGAAGCACTCATTCCCGGGTTAAGGTTCAACCTTGGGTTTCTTCACTAGAGCAGCAGCTGATTTGCCGTTTCATGAAGTATCCCTTCTTGCCCTTGCCCTTCTTGAAACTAGTGGTTTCACCAACCATCAACAATTGATGCTCCTTCTTGATTTCTACTTTCGCAGTGTCAGACATCGCGAATATCTCAAGGATCATCATATCTATCCCTGATAGGTTATAGTTCATCACGAAGCTCTAGCAGCTTGGTGGCAATGACTTTGGAGAAACATCACTATCTCATCTGGAAGATCAACTCCCACTCGATTCAAGTGATTGTTGCACTCAGACAATCTGAGCACAAGCTCAACGATTGAGCTTTTCTCCCTTAGTTTGAAGGCTAAGAAAATCGTCGGAGGTCTTATACCTCTTGATGTGGGCACGAGCCTGAAATCCCAATTTCAGCCCTCGAAACATCTCATATGTTCTGCGACGTTTCGAAAATGTCTTTGGTGCCTCAACTCTAAACTGTTTAACTGAACTATCACGTAGTTATCAAAACGTGTATGTCTGATGTTCGCAACATCCACAGATGACGTTTGGGGTTCAGCACACTGAGCGGTGCATTAAGGACATAAGCTTTCTACTGTCCGCATAATCGCTACTGTCAACTTTCAACTATATTTTCTCTAGGAACATATCTAAGCAGTGGAACTAAAGCGCGAGCTTACGACATAATTTGCAAAGATCTTTTGACTATGTTCAGGATAATTGAGTTCATCTCATGAACTCCCACTCAGATAGACATCCCTCTAGTCATCTAAGTGATTACATGATCCGAGTCAACTAGGCCGTGTCCGATCCTCACGCGGGACGGACTAGTCATCATCGGTGAACATCTTCATGTTGATCGCATCTGCTATACGACTCATGCTCGACCTTTCGGTCTCTTGTGTTCCGAGGCCATGTCTGTACATGCTAGGCTCGTCAAGTTAACCTAAGTGTTTCGCATGTGTAAATCTGGCTTACACCCGTTGTATGTGGACGTAAGAATCTATCACACCCGATCATCACGTGGTGCTTCAAAACGACGAACTTTCGCAACGGTGCACAGTTAGGGGGAACACTTTCTTGAAATTTTAATGAGGGATCATCTTATTTACTACCGTCGTTCTAAGCAAATAAGATGCATAAACATGATAAACATCACATGCAATCAAATAGTGACATGATATGGCCAATATCATTTTGCTCCTTTTGATCTCCATCTTCGGAGCTCCATGATCATCATCGTCACCGGCATGACACCATGATCTCCATCATCATGATCTCCATCATCGTGTCTTCATGAAGTTTTCTCGCCAACTATTACTTCTACTACTATGGCTTCTGGTTAGCAATAAAGTAAAGTAATTACATGGCGTTGTTTAATGACACGCAGGTCATACAATAAATAAAGACAACTCCTATGGCTCCTGCCGGTTGTCATACTCATCGACATGCAAGTCATGATTCCTATTACAAGAACATGATCAATCTCATACATCACATATCATTCATCACATTCTTCTTGGCCATATCACATCACATAGCATACCCTGCACAAACAAGTTAGATGTCCTCTAATTGTTGTTTGCATGTTTTACGTGGCTGCTATGGGTTTCTAGCAAGAACGTTTCTTACCTACGCAAAAACCACAACGTGATATGTCAATTGCTATTTACCCTTCATAAGGACCCTTTTCATCTAATCCATTCCGACTAAAGTGGGAGAGACTGGCACCCGCTAGCCACCTTATGCACCAAGTGCATGTCAGTCGGTGGAACCTGTCTCACGTAAGTGTACGTGTAAGGTCGGTCCGGGCCACTTCATCCCACAATACCGTCGAAACAAGATTGGACTAGTAACGGTAAGCATATTGAACAAAATCAACGCCCACAACTACTTTGTGTTCTACTCGCGCAAAGAATCTACGCAATAGACCTAGCTCATGATGCCACTGTAGGGGAACGTAGCAGAAATTCAAAATTTTCCTACGTGTCACCAAGATCTATCTAAGGAGAAACCAGCAACGAGGGGAAGGAGAGTGCATCTACATACCCTTGTAGATCGCTAAGCGGAAGCGTTCAAGAGAACGGGGTTGAAGGAGTCGTACTCGTCGTGATCCAAATCACCGGAGATCCTAGTGCCGAACGGACGGCACCTCCGCGTTCAACACACGTACAGCCCGATGATGTCTCCCATGCCTTGATCCAGCAAGGAGAGAGGGAGAGGTTGAGGAAGACTCCATCCAGCAGCAGCACAACGGCGCGGTGGTGGAGGAGGAGCGTGGCAATCCTGCAGGGCTTCGCCAAGCACCACGGGAGAGGAGGAGTACTTGGGAGAGGGGGAGGGCTGCGCCAGAACTTGTGGTGCGGCTGCCCTCCCACCCCCCACATATATATAGGGGCAAGGGAGAGGGGGGCCGGCCCCCTCAGATCCAATCTGAGGAGGGGGCGGCGGCCAAGGGGGGGAGGAGTGCCTCCCAAGTCAAGTGGAGGCCCTCCCCCTTAGGGTTTTCTCCTTCCCATGCGCATGGGCCTTGGGGGGGCTGGTGCCCCTGGCCCATTAAGGCCAGGGCGCCCCCCTACAGCCCATGCTACTGTATTGGACATGGTGGAACTATTTCCGGACCTCCGGACCCCTCCGGAATCCTTCGGAACCTTCTGGAAGCTTCCCGGTACAATACCGAAAAAACCCAAACTTTTTCCGGAACCCGAACAACAACTTTCCATATATAAATCTTTACCTCCGGACCATTCCGGAACTCCTCGTGACATCCGGGATCTCATCCGGGACTCCGAACAACATTCGGTAACCACATAGAAACTTCCTTTATAACCCTAGCGTCATCAAACCTTAAGTGTGTAGACCCTACGGGTTCGGGAACCATGCAGACATGACCGAGACGTTCTCTGGTCAATAACCAATAGCGGGATCTGGATACCCATGTTGGCTCCCACATGTTCCACGATGATCTCATCGGATGAACCACGATGTCAAGGACTCAATCAATCCCGTATACAATTCCCTTTGTCTAGCGGTATAGTACTTGCCCGAGATTCGATCATCGGTATACCGATACCTTGTTCAATCTCGTTACCGGCAAGTCTCCTTACTCGTTTCCGCAACACATCATCCTGTGATCAACTCCTTGGTCACATTGTGCACATTATGATGATGTCCTACCGAGTGGGCCCAGAGATACCTCTCCGTTAACCGGAGTGACAAATCCTAGTCTCGATTCGTGCCAACCCAACAGACACTTTTGGAGATACCTGTAGTGCACCTTTATAGCCACCCAGTTACGTTGTGACGTTTGGTACACCCAAAGCATTCCTACGGTATCCGGGAGTTGCACAATCTCATGGTCTAAGGAAATGATACTTGACATTAGAAAAGCTTTAGCATACGAACTACACGATCTTTAGTGCTAGGCTTAGGATTGGGTCTTGTCCATCACATCATTCTCCTAATGATGTGATCCCGTTATCAACAACATCCAATGTCCATGGTCAGGAAACCGTGACCATCTGTTGATCAACGAGCTAGTCAATTAGAGGCTTACTAGGGACATGGTGTTGTCTATGTACCCACACATGTATCTGAGTTTCCTTTCAATACAATTATAGCATGGATAATAAACGATTATCATGAACAAGGAAATATAATAATAACTAATTTATTATTGCCACTAGGGCATATTTCCAATAGAGGCCAGCTCAGCCTGCGCCGAGCTTAGTGCGACAGCGGTGGCCTCAGCTCGCTAAGTGGCTTCAGTCAGCTTGGTCCTGAGGGCAGCGGTCCTGCCCGCGGCTTCAGCCTTGATCAACTCCAGCCGCTCTTCATACCCGCGCTCAAGGCCGGCGCGAGCCTCTGCCATGCGACGGTCAATCTCCTCCTGGATCCAGGCCTCCCGTGCATCAACGTCATCCTCCGCTTGGGTGACCTGGCGCTCCCTTGTCTCCAACCGCTCCAAATCAAGATTGCTCTCGGCAGCCTCCAATGTTAGCGCTTCCTCGCACCTCCGGAGCTCCTCCTCTCCGACGGGCCCCTCTTTCAGCAACGCAAGGGCGGCTCAGCGCAACTCCGGCTGCTGCTCCAGGGAGTTGCACCAGTCTTGGAGCTCCCACGCGCGCTCTTCTGCAGCTTCACGTCGCCGATCTGCTTCCTGAGCCTCCTCGATAGCTCAGGCGTAGGCCTCCCGAGAGGCCACCAGGGATGCCTCAGCCTTGGCATTTTCGAGATCATGCTAGTGGCGCGCGAGACCAACAACCGCCTTCAGCTTGCGCCACTCCTCAACCAGCCTGAAGCCTTCAGCTTCCAAACGCGCGTCTTCGCCCGCCATCTCTGTGCCAAGCTGGCTCACTACATCGACCATCCTCTGGAGGAACTCTTGGCGGACAGCGATGTGCTCCCGCGCACGCCAAAGCACGTCGTCAACATCATCCTCCGCCATCGATGCTGGCGGAGGGCCCTGGAGTAGTTCGCCCCCTCTCGGCAGGGGGCTGGGGGCTGCCGCCCCTGCGATCACCGGGCGGGCCCCACAAGGGACCCAGCCAGGCATCAATCCACCTCCTGCTGAGGACCCGAAGATCGACTTCAGCCACTCGCTGCCTATGATCAGTGGAGGAGCTCGGGGCAAGCTGGTTGTGCCCAAGGAGAGCTCACGAGGGAAGAGCGGCGCGCTGACAGGTTCAAGGCGCGCCGCAGGCCGGCCTGCCTATCCAGCCGAGCTTGCACCAAGGGCGGCACGCAGACTCGGGACAATCAAGGTTGGTAATGGAGGAGAAGCCTGTGGGAGCGGCTCCTCGGCTGGCTCTGCGGGCTCGTCAGGAGGGATCCTGAAAGGCCACAATCAGCAAAGGGAGAGGCAAGCAAGGAACTACAAGGAGGGACTTACTCATCCATTGCGAAGTACTTCATGTGCTTCAATGGGCGGAACGGGCGATCTTCACCACCAGAAGCCTCCTTCCTCTTGCGGAGGGCCTTGAAGTCTATGCGGAACCGGCCCAAGCTCGCGACATGAGGGCCGGCGCGCGGCATTGGAGCCGGAGCATCAAAACGGTCTACATCGGGGGCAGCAGCCCGAGAGGAGCAGTCAGGTGCCACCCCTTGGTGGCCTGCCGAGGCCTCGGGGGCTTCAACCTCAGGAGCCGCAAATCACGCCCTCTCATCAGCCACCACCTCGAGAGGGGCTCCGTAAGCTCTAGAGGATAACGCCCCGGGAACCCTGCGCAACATCAGCACAGCGACATCAGGCCCCCCAGCTCCTGCCAATGCTTGCCTCCCAGCATCGACTCCTGAGGCAAGGTCGGCGCGAGCGGCTGGGGGAAAGATCGCAGAAACCAGGTTCTCGCGGGGCCCCGCGAGGCCAGCCGGGTGCAGTCCCCATTCGTCGAAGCGAGGCATCTGCCTCACGAACTCGGCCCTGTTTGTGCAAAGATACAACATGGCGCCTCCATGACCAACGCTGCCAGGAGAGGGGTCGCCGGTCAGGACCTGCAGCACCTTTTTCAGCGTCTCAGGCGCGAGATCCCCTTCCTTGAGCCTCATATGGTCCTGACGACCGGAGTAAGCCCACATTGGGCGGGAATGGCGCTGGAGAGGAGCGATGCGGCACCGGAGGAACTCCTTCACCACCTTGGGCGCCGTCACTCCGAGCTTCCTCAGCCTCTCGAAGCGATGCCAGGTGAAAGCAAGCCGGGGGCTCGTAAGTTCCTCGTGACCCCAACCAGGATTGGGAATAGCAGGCAGCATCGGGTGCGCGAGCAGGGGGCTGGGCACCCCAACATCCACATACAGCCACCGCTCCCGGAACCCACTCGCAGAAGGTGGTAGGACAAAGTCGAACCCCAAGGCAGCCGTCTCCGGCACGGCCTGGAAGCTCACGCATCCCGAACGTCGGGAAGGGTCAGACAAGCGCAGAGAGAAGAAGTGGCGCAGAAGGGCAACGGAGGGAGGAATCCCCACCATGGCCTCATAGACGAAGGCGAAGACAGCAAGCAGAGTAATGGATTGGGGGCCAAGATGCATCATGTGGATCTAATAATGGGAGAGCACCGCATTGAAGAAAGCGAAAAGGGGGGAACCAGGCCCGCCCACAGGGCCTCGGCAAAGAATCGGACCTCCGTGACGATCCTTTCGAAGGAGGCATGGGACGCGGGCCAGACCGTCGTCTTCCCACATTCATTAAAGCTGGAGGCAAGTGCGGAGCAGACCTTCTCCAGGGCTTCTAGATTAAGTATCAGTGACTTGTCGACGGCGGGAGCAGCCGCCGGAGGCGCGCTGGACGAAGGCGCGGGTTTCTTCCCCTTGTCATTTTTCTTTGGTGCCATGGCAATGGAAGGGGGAAGAACTCAATATGGATTGGAGGCGGAAGCAGAGGCTCGAGGGGGAAGAGGGAACAAGAAGCACACAGACAGCAAAGGGAGGATAACTGTGTACAAGCCTCGTGGCCGCCTAGCCAGGCGCATAATGAGGGAGCATGGGGAAGCGGAGGCGCCCACGTCCAATCAACCGCCATGCGGAGCCCAAGGCCGCAGGCTGATGGGGCCCGCGGCGCTCCGCACTTGCCCCTTCGCTTCTCCGCTAAGCCAAGTCCGAGTGTGCCTTGGGCCCGGGGGCTACTGTCGGCGGGTCCCTAGACTTGCCTGCCTGCGGCCTGCGGCGTGGCTCAAGTGGTGGCCCAGTACGACCCATCTTCATCAGTGCAAGACTCAAGACCCTCGCGAGGGGCCAAGCCTCACGGGGCGGACGACACAAGACATCCTCAGGAACGACCTCGCCAGGCAGACTCGCGAGGAGGCGGAGAGATCAACACAGGGTACTTCGCAAGGTGCTCGTGACGCAAGCCATGACGATCGAGACCAGGCGGGCGCCGGCCTGTGCAGTGTCCTTGTTTCCTCTTTGGTGCAAAGGGGGCAAGCACAGGAGTGGACTACCGAGGCATCAGGCAAAGGTTGCCATTCCGGTGCAACGAGACCAAGACCAGTAGAGCGGCAGGATGGAGGTCACCGTGGAGCCCAAGACAGTCTCATCGCGAGTGCCTTTGGCAGCCGAAGACCAACTTTAGTTAGGATAACTTGTACTAGATGTTCCCCTTCAAAATGGCCGTTATTGGCGCCCTTCCCGCTCGATATTTGGGAAGAGGACCAGGGCCTCTATAAATAGAGCTAGCCACCACAGTAGAGGGCATCTGGAGATCTCATAGAGTCCTAATCAGAGAGAGAGGCGATCGACCTCATCCAAGCAGTTCATCGCACCAGCTCAAGAACACCTCTCACGAGGCTGTTCTTCCCTTGTACTGTTCATCATCAGCCCCTGAGGCAATCCACCACACCACACACTGGAGTAGGGTATTACACCACAACGGTGGCCCGAACCAGTATAAATCTCGTGTCCCTTGTGTTGTTCATCGATTTAGCTTAGATCTTCGTGAGGCGATCGGACATGGATCGGTAGGGGGAAGATCTTTGTGCGCACCCCAGAGTTCGAACCTTAAGGGTCTGCCGGAACCCAACATCCGACACTATGGTTACAAATTTGGTCCTAGAATGATGAGCATCCAAGTTGGGTATAATAAAAACTATCATAGAAGGTGAGTTGGATGCTATGATCAATTTGATACTTGATAATTCTTTTGAGATATGGAGGTAGGGATATGAAAGTCATGCTAGTTGAGGTGATTATGAATAATGCGTGTGTTGAGGTTTGTGATTCACGTAGCATGCAAGTATGGTGAACCGGTTTGTGATGAAGCTGGAGCACAATTTTATTTATTGATTGTCTTCCTTATGAGTGGCGGTCGGGGACGAGCGATGGTCTTTTCCTACCAATCTATCCCCCTAGGAGCATGCACGTAGTACTTTGTTTTTGGTGACTTCTAGATTTTTGCAATAAGTATATGAGTTCTTTTGACCAATGTTGAGTCCATGGATTATATGCACCCTCACCTTTCCACCATTGCTATCCTCTCTTGTGCCGGGTAACTTTCGCCGGTACCGCACACCCACCATATACCTTCCTCAAAACAGCCACCATACCTACCTATTATGGCATTTCCATAGCCATTCCGAGAGATATTGCCATGCAACTTTCCACCGTTCCATTCATATGACACGCATTACTTTTGTCATATTGCTCTTTGCCTGATCATGTAGTTGACATTGTATTTGTGGCAAGGCCACCTTCATAATTTTCATACATGTTGCTCTTGATTCATTGCATATCCCGGTACACCGCCGGAGGCATTCATATAGAGTCATATCTTGTTCTAGCTTTGAGTTGTAATTCTTGAGTTGTAAATCCATAAAAGTGTGATGATCTTCATTATTAGAGCATTGTCCTAGTGAGGAAAGGATGATGGAGACTATGATTCCCCCACAAGTCGGGATGAGACTTCAGACTTTACAAAAAGAAAAAAAAGAAAAAAAAGAAAGGCCAAAAAGAAAAAAAGAAAGGCCAAAGAAAAAAAGAGAAAAAGAAAAAGGGAAAAAAGAGAAAAGAAAAAATAAAAATAAGAGAAAAAGAGAGAAGGGACAATGCTACTATCTCTTTTTCCACACTTGTGCTTCAAAGTAGCAGCATGATCTTCATGATAGAGAGTATCATATGTTGTCACTTTCATATACTAGTGGGAATTTTTCATTATAGAACTTGGCTTGTATATTCCAATGATGGGCTTCCTCAAAATGCCCTAGGTCTTGGTGAGCAAGCAAGTCTGATGCACACCCACTTAGTTTCTTTTATTGAGCTTTCATATATTTATAGCTCTAGTGCATCCATTGCATGGCAATCCCTACTCACTCACATTGATATCTATTAATGGGCATCTCCATAGCCCGCTGATATGCCTAGTTGATGTGAGACTATCTTCTCCTTTTTTTTTCTCCACAACCACCATTCTACTCCACATATAGTGCTATGTCCATGGCTCACGCTCATGTATTGCGTGAAAGTTGAAAAAGTTTGAGATTATTAAAGTATGAAACAATTTCTTGGCTTGTCATCGGGGTTGTGCATGATTAAATACTTTGTGTGATGAAGATAGAGCAACAGCTAGACTATATGATTTTGTAGGGATAACTTTCTTTGGCCATGTTATTTTGAGAAGACATGATTACTTTGATTAGTATGCTTGAAGTATCACTATTTCTTATGTCAATATGAACTTTTATTTTGAATCATTTGGATCTGAACATTCATGCCCCAATAAAGAAAATTACATTGAGAATTATGCTAGGTAGCATTTCACATCAAAAATTATGTTTTTATCATTTACCTACTCGAGGACGAGCAGGAATTAAGCCTGGGGATGCTTGATACGTCTCCAACGTATCTATAATTTTTTATTGTTCCATGCTATTATATTACCCCTTTTGGATGTTTATGGGCTTTACTTTACACAATTATATCATTTTTGGGACTAACCTACTAACGGAGGCCCGGTCCGTATTGCTGTTTTTTTGCCTATTTCAGTATATCGAAGAAAAGGAATATCAAACGGAGTCCAAATGGAATGAAACCTTCGGGAGCGTGATTTTTGGAACGAACGTGATCCATAGGACATGGAGTGCAAGTCAAGAAGCAGCCAAGGCGGCCACGAGAGGGTAGGGTGCCCCCCTATAGGGCGTGCCCCCCTGTCTGGTGGCCCCCTCAGGCAGCCACCGACGTACTTCCTCCTATATAAGCCTACGTACCCCGAAAACATCCAGGGAGCCAACGAAACACAATTTCCACCACCGTAACCTTCTGTATCCGCGAGATCCCATCTTGGAGCCTTCGCCGGTGCTCCGCCGGAGGGGGAATGGACCATGGAGGGCTTCTACATCAACACCATAGCCCCTCCGATGAGTTGTGAGTAGTTTACCACAGACCTTTGGGTCCATAGTTATTAGCTAGATGGCTTCTTCTCTCTTTTTGGATCTCAATACAATGTTCTCCCCCTCTCTTGTGGAGATCTATTCGATGTAAACTCTTTTTACGGTGTGTTTGTCAAGATCCGATGAATTGTGAGTTTATGATCAAGTTTATCTATGAGAAATATTTGAATCTCCTCTGAATTCTTTTATGTATGATTGAGTTATCTTTGCAAGTCTCTTCGAATTATCAGTTTGATTTGGCCTACGAGATTGATCTTTCTTGCCATGGGAGAAGTGCTTAGCTTTGGGTTCAATCTTGTGGTGTCCTTACCCAGTGACAGAAAGGGTTGCAAGGCACGTATTGTATTGTTGCCATCGAGGATAAAAAGATGGGGTTTATATCATATTGCATAAGTTTACCCCTCTACATCATGTCATCTTTCTTAAGGCGTTACTCTGTTCTTATGAACTTAATACTCTAGATGCAGGCAGGAGTCGGTCGATGTGTGGAGTAATAGTAGTAGATGCAGGCAGGAGTCGGCTACTTGTTGCGGACGTGATGCCTATATACATGATCATGCCTAGATAATCTCATAATTATTCGCTTTTCTATCAATTGCTAGACAGTAATTTGTTCACCCACCGTAATACTTATGCTATCTTGAGAGAAGCCACTAGTGAAACCTATGGCCCCCGGGTCTATATTTTATCATATTTGCTTTCAATCTACTTTTATTTGCATCTTTACTTTTTGCATCTATATTATAAAATACCAAAAATATATTTATCTTATCATACTATCTCTATTAGATCTCACTTTCGCAAGAGGCCGTGAAGGGATTGACAACCCCTTTATTGCGTTGGTCGTGAGTTCTTTGTTTGTTAGTGTAGGTGCGTGGGACTTTTGAGGAGCCTCCTAGTGGATTGATACCTTGGTTCTCAAAAACTGAGGGAAATACTTACGCTACTATTGCTGCATCACCCTTTCCTCTTCAAGGAAAACCAACGCAAGCTCAAGACATAGCATCATCACCAAAAGGTTTGATGGCCCCATCAATCATCTACAATAATGTAGTCCAGGGGAATATCCCCCCCCCCCCAGACAGATCTTCGTATTCGGCGGCTTCGCACTACGGGCCAAGTCGCTTGGCCATCTGGAGGAGATCGACAGCTACGCCCCTGGCCATCGGGTCAGATTTGGAAGCCTGAATTACGTGGCCGATATCCACGGAGACTTGATCTTTGACGGATTCAAGCCCAT
>NC_041381.1:197980097-197982773 GCF_002162155.2 Triticum dicoccoides
GGAGCCTCCTAGTGGATTGATACCTTGGTTCTCAAAAACTGAGGGAAATACTTACGCTACTATTGCTGCATCACCCTTTCCTCTTCAAGGAAAACCAACGCAAGCTCAAGACATAGCATCATCACCAAAAGGTTTGATGGCCCCATCAATCATCTACAATAATGTAGTCCAGGGGAATATCCCCCCCCCCCAGACAGATCTTCGTATTCGGCGGCTTCGCACTACGGGCCAAGTCGCTTGGCCATCTGGAGGAGATCGACAGCTACGCCCCTGGCCATCGGGTCAGATTTGGAAGCCTGAATTACGTGGCCGATATCCACGGAGACTTGATCTTTGACGGATTCAAGCCCATGACGGCCGCTCCCTGTCACCACGATGAACATAACCTAAATCTGTCATCGGACACTGTTCAGGAGATAACACCTACGATCACTCTGGCCCTAGATCCGGAGCATGTCACGCCATCCTAGGACGGGATGCTTAACCCCGCTATGGAAGCCGCGGACTCAGCAGCGATAGAGCCACACACAGATCCAATCTCAAGTGGGCCATGTGCCATCGGAACCTCGCATTTGTCTCCGGCCATAGGTCCCGAACCGCGTGAGTCTGTGCCCATCCAACCTGATCGGGCGCCAATTGTTGAGTTCAGCTCTGCGGACATCTTCCGGCACTCGCCTTTTGGCGATGTGATGAGCTCATTAAGAGCCCTCTCCTTATCAGGAGAATCTCAGCCGAACTATGTACAGCTTGAATGGGAATCTCATGACAGAGAGTCTCGCTGCCCACCCACCGCCCACTTCATTGCCACTGTCGAAGACCTAACCGACACACTCTATTACGGCTCCAAGGACATCGATGGTATGGACGACGATGCCGGAGAGGAGCAGGCACAAAAACCACCACCCATAGGGCGGTGGATGGCTACATCCTCATACGATATATACATGGTGGACACACCTAAAGAGAAGGAGGCCGATGGCGATAATGGTATGCCTGTCAATGAACCTCCCAAGCGTCAGCGTCAGAAGCGTCGACCTCGATCCAGCAAAAGGAAAAACAGCAACATTGTCACGGACGACGACGATAATCCGAACCAAACCGAGGACCCCGCAGACCCAGCGTTGAAGCAGGACGCGCAACACAGTCCGGCGATATTCTCTAACCGCAACGATGCCAAAGATAGCAATTACCAACCTGTCTCCGAAGAGGAGATCAGCCTGGAAGACAACGAATTCATCATCCCAGAAGAACCTTAGAACAAGAACCCCTCCATCAAAGGCTTATCGCCACTGCAAGGAGCCTAAAGAAGCAGAAGCAGCGGCTTAAAGCCGCACAGGATACGCACAATGATAGATGGAACGAAGTGCTAGACGCTGAGGAAAAACACGGCGGTAATCGCCAAACAAAGGGCTATACTAAGTGTAAGCTGCTGCCCGAATTCGACGACGAGGCTATTGCGCCTATACCCCCGGAAAAAAATGCGGCCAACAAGCCGGACCGACCACGTCGTGGTCGATACAGAGTGGCTAGCAATTCCACACACAAGCCCGCACCCCCTCCCTGTAAAGGAAGGGAGGTTGCGGCTCAGGACCAAAAACACGATCTACGTGAGGACCTGGACAAAAAGGCTGGCAAAACCAGGTCCATCTATGGATCCAGGGAACATGCTCCTACACAGGATCATGATTATCAAACCAAATATGCCGGTCATTTACCAGTTTGGAACCAATACCGAACATTACAACCGTCGGACCCATGCCACGACACATCCAAATACAGGGGTGCCGCACACCCGATGTGCTTCACCGATGAGGTGCTGGAACACGATTTTCCAGAAGGGTTTAAACCCGTAAACATCGAGGCATATGATGGAACGAGGACCCTACGGTTTGGATAGAAGACTTTATTCTTCACATCCACATGGCTCGCGGAGATGATCTCCACGCCATCAAATACTTCCCCCTCAAGCTAAAAGGACCAGCCCAGCACTGGCTGAAAAGCCTTCCTGAAAACTCCAACAGAAGCTAGGAAGAACTTGAGGACGCTTTTCGGGCCAATTTCCAAGGGACCTATGTCCGGCCCCCAGATGCAGACGATCTAAGTCACATAATCCAACAACCCGGAGAATCACCTCGTAAGCTTTGGAACCGGTTTCTCACTAAGAAGAACCAAATCGTCGATTGTCCGGACGCCGAAGCCTTAGAGGCCTTCAAACATAGTGTCTGGGATGAATGGCTAGCCATACACCTCGGCCAGGAAAAGCCAAGGACAATGGCAGCCCTAACTACACTCATGACCCGCTTTTGCGCGGGCGAGGACAGGTGGTTAGACCGTAGCAGCACCAGTGATCCTAGCACATCTGAGGTTAGGGATGGCAATGGAAAACCATGACGCAACAAAAACAAACATCGGAACAATGAAGAAAGCCCAGAGAATACAACGGTCAAACGCCAGATTTAGGGGCTCTAGACCCGGTCAATGGAAGAAATCATTTTAGGCAATAAAGACGGCCCATCGAGCCTGGATAAAATTCTAGACAGGCCCTGCCAGATCCACGGCAACCCTGCTAAACCTGCAAACCATACCAATCGTATTTGTTGGGTCTTCAAGAAGGCCGGCAAACTCAACGCCGAACACAAAGGGAAGGGACCTCAGAGCGAAGACGAGGACGAATCT
>NC_041381.1:197982958-198026587 GCF_002162155.2 Triticum dicoccoides
TTCCACCGGAGATCAAAACAGTGAACATGATCTATGTCACTCATATCCCAAAGACGAAGCGCAAACGCCCACTCCGAGATGTCTATGTTGTCGAGCCCATCGCCCCCAAATTCAACCCATGGTCGGCCTGTCCGATCACCTTTGATCGCAGGGATCATCCGACTAGTATCCATCATGGGGGTTCGGCTGCCCTAGTGCTCGACACAATAATCGACGGATACCATCTCACTCGAGTCCTTATGGATGGCGGTAGCAGTCTCAATCTGATATATCAGGACACTATCCGCAAGATGGGGATAGACCCATCAAGAATCAAGCCAAGCATCACTACCTTTAAAGGAGTTATATCGGGCATACAAGCCCGCTGCACGGGCTCCTTAACATTGGAGGTTGTATTCGGTTCTCCCAATAACTTTCAAAGTGAAGAACTAATCTTCAACATAGCTCCGTTCCGAAGTGGCTATCATGCACTACTCGGAAGAACAGCCTTTGCCCGTTTTAATGCAGTCCCGCATTATGCTTATCTAAAACTAAAAATGCATGGACCACGTGGCGTCATTATGGTCAACGGAAATACGGAGCGCTCTCTTCGTACAGAAGAATACACGGCGGCTCTAGCAGTCGAAGCACAAAACGGCCTATTCAAGTCGAGCAGCTCATCGGTCGTTAAGACTGTAGACACAGCTAAACATATCTGGCGCACACCTTAGTGCGACAACTCAGATAAACCCGAGCTCGATTAGCAGCTACGCCCCCATCGACCGCCCCATAAGGAGATAGCACACATGCCACGTGTACACAAATATACATTCAAAATTCCTTGGACGGCGCTGGGGGCACACTACACGCAAAAAGTCCATAGTTCAGCTTGACCCTATTCGGACTCCAGAAGTTACCTTTCACGGTTCATTAAAAACGAACCAGCTTTACTTACGGCTACACAAGATTCTTTCACCTGGTTTTTCCCCTTTTTACAGATGGCCATCACACTATACCCTTCAAGGACACTTCACAATGGAGAAAACAGTGCAGACGTGCAGCAGGGCCCCGCATCAAGGTTTCTTTTTAGATTAAGACCCTGTGTAAACCTTTTTATCTCTTTTTGTTTTATACTTTCCTGGCATGTAAAATGTCCAAGAAAGATATTGGCATTACCTGTAAATATATGGCTCGCCGTACTAAAGTGGATGTTATAGAAGCAGCTTGGTTCGTATTGCGTTTTGAGATTTAAGCTCTCACCACCTGCGTTCTTTCCCCACGTCAGATTGCCATACGTGCCTTGATACCAGGATCTATTACCAGGGGTTGTATTCAACCCGGTATATATTGCAAAGTCCGAACACCTATTGGGAGTGTTCGGCGTCGCGAGTTTGGCCTTATATGCATCAGCTCTGAATCATGTCTTTGGTCAATAGTTGGGTTGTCTGGCTCCTATGCTTACTACCTTACATTCCGCTATATCGGCTAGGGTAGTAAAGGGAGAACTACTACGATTGTGTCCCGGTTCATCCGGATGAGCATCTCAGTAGAGAAAGCCGATAACTGACTGTAATGATGCGGTGAGAGTTGGTCAACCACTCGATGACTCAGCGGAATCCTCGCGATTCCTTCCACATTAACGAAGGATCATTTTTCGGTCACGTATAAAAACGCACCGTATTCGGATAACTGCGTACGTACCAGGGGCTATATCGTAGACCCACCATCAAACTCCTATGGCTAAGTGAAAATGTTAAAGCCCTATAGTCCGATTGTCTGGTTCGCCGCATTGACACCTCCTTAATGGACCAAGTCATTAGTTCAAGAGTGATCAAATGCTTTTCCAAACACCCCAGTGTTATACGCAAGAGGGGCTGAAGCCGACGACTGGTAAACTTTCAGATTATATAAAAACGGCCGCACAGGAGGCACCAAAAACTTGTTAGGCAAAAGTACAAAAAACATAGCCTTAAATATATCATAATATTGTTTTTACAGTTTCAATACAACTTCACTCGAACATAATGTCTTTTGAGCACTGACCCTCTATTAGGCGGGCACCCTCTATGACATCTTCAAAATAATGTGCTAGCGTGTGATAGTCCTCGCCCTCGGGTGGCCTTTTTGCTGCAATATCGGTGGCCTTCATCTTCGCCCAGTACATCTTGACACGGGCAAGGGCCATCCATAGACCTTCTATGCATGTTGACCGCATCACCAAGTCGCCGCACCAAACCGAAATAACTATTCGGAATTGGCTCAGTTGGCCACAGCCGGACTATGACGTCCCTCATGGCAGACCCAGATAGCTTGTGGAGCTCGGCCCACAGGGTCATTTGTTCATTCAACAACAATGGACGCTTGGGCATGCTAAAGTGCGACCATAAAAGCTTTTCTGTTGCATGTCCTTCTTGCGCTTGGAAAAACTGCGTGGCATTAAAGACACTCTTCGGCAAGTCCAACAATGCGTCTGAAGAACTCCACACCTGATTAAGCGGGGCATACTTCGGATCACCAAATTTAGTTTGCAATAAGAAGGGCTTACCAGCCGCGATCTCCCCAGCTTGTCGGATCTCCTCCCGAGCCGCTCTAGACTCAGATCGTGCTTCTCGCGCCTCTTGTAAGGCCTTGTCAAGATTAGACATTTTGTCTTGGTTATCATTTTCGAGCAATTCGTATCGGCTAGCTGCATCCTTCAAATCCAGTGCCATAGTGGATATTTTCTCCTCGCACTGGCGGCGAGCAGTTTGTTCGGCCTTCAATTCAGCAGCCACCTTTTTGGCAGCCGCATTACTCATCCTGGCTTGCTCCTTGGCCGGGTCAAGTTCAGCCCGAAGGGTCTCAACGGCGGCGGCACTATCTGCAGTCATGCACATACAAATTCTCAGTGTCACGCTCATTTCATAATACTAGCATATACTGAGTGCCCCAAAGACATACCTTGTGCCTCGTCGAGCCGCCTGTTAATAAGCATGATATCATCATCCGCTACATCAACTTTCTGCTTCAGATGTGCTACTTTTGTAGCCTGGGCAGTTGCCATGGATGTAACAGCCTGTGTTTTAATTAGTCAGATCATTTCCTGGGCATATGTTTTTGATCCTCTGATCGCCTCCCTTCGGATGTCAACCAGAGACTCAGGGCCTACTATCTATACACAGGTGCATTTTTGCATTTATAACACAATTAAAAACATTACATTATGTACCTTGAAGCCTCTTAGTAGGCTTGAAAAAGCTTCATTCAATCCACTTTTCGCGGATTGAGCCTTCTCAACCACCATACCCATCAAGGTATAATGTTCCTGTGACACGATGCACGTCGTAATGTGTCCATCAGTGTATCTGGCGCCTCTGGATCCGAAGCAGGTTGCACCGTCTCTCGAACATTGGATTGTCCGGGACTTTTGTTGTCGGTCCCCGTAGGGGCCGCACACCCCGGACCATGGGCGGTCGAAGTATTACCTTCGTGCCCGGTCTTCGCCGCCCCTCGTGCCACTCGTTGATCGGGAAAGATCCTCCGAGATGACACCTCGGCGTCGTCCACCTTATCAGGCAGGGAGATCTGTGGAGGCGTCTCGCTCTCCATCATATCCGGAAGAAGATCCCCCAAAGAAGAGGACTGTTGAGGAGGGCTGCGTACCAGACTGCAAACATATATTTTAAATGTTACTCTTACAGCCAGGAAAGAATGGGATATGTTTAAAACACCCTAGTTCACTTACGATTCGGCTAAGGGCCTATCTCTACTGAGTGACTGCGTGTCAACGTCACCCCCTGACTGGGATATCTTCCCCCGCTTAGAAGCTTCTCTCTTCAAGTCTTCGGAGGCGGTCCTCTTCATCCCATGAGGAGAAGGGATGTCAGCTTGCCCTTCCCTTCCACCTTCGGAAGTGGAAGTTCCGATCTCCCCAGACAAATTGCTTGGTGTGCCTCCAAAATGGAGGCCACCTTGGGCCTCTTCTCTCTCCTCCTTATCTTTCCCCCACGGCACTTGATATGGTGCCGAAACCAGCATCCTTGTGAACACCGGATCGATAGAGTCTTTGGGAAGTGGAGTCGAACACCTAATTCTCTCCGCCTTCTTTATCTAGCCCTGGCCGAGTAGAGTTTTATCAGTACATTGTTATGAGGAATTTGACTAAACTGTGTTCGAGAGTTAAGTGCTTACCGGGGTATCTGGATGATTGCAGTCAAGGCCGATTTCTTCTGTAGTATCCGGCAACTGTTTTCATGCGCCGAAGAATAATTTCCACACCCCTCCGAGCATTGTGTTGGAGAAGTGCTGAAGGGTCCATGGACCTTCCGGATTGAACTCCCACATATGGAGAGGACACCGCGGACACGATAGGATCCGGCAGACTAGCACCACTTGGATTACATTGGTAAGACCAGTGTCCTTTTCAATAAGGCTCCGAGTGCGACTTTGCAACGTCAGCACTTCATCAACAGATCCCCAGTCCAGCCACTTGTTAATCCATGATGCAAGCTATAAAGGAGGGCCAGATCGAAACGCAGGTGTAGCTGCCCACTTTTTACCACGCGGTTTGGTAATGTAAAACCACTCCTACTGCCATAGGTCAGAAGATTCTGTGAAGGAGCCCTTTGGCCAAGGAGAAGTGGTAAGTTTTCTTATTGAAGCACCTCCGCACTCCGCTCGTTTCCCGTCGATTACCTTCGGTTTCACGTTAAAGGTATTAAGCCATAAGCTGAAGTGTGGGGAAATATGGAGGAAGGCCTCGCACGTGATGATGAACGCTGAGACGTGACGGAAGGAGTCTGGAGCTAGATCATGGAAATCTAGTCCGTAATAGAACATGAGCCCGCGAAAAAAGGGATGAAGAGCAAATCCAAGCCCTCGGAGGAAGTGGGAGATAAATACGACCCTCTCATTGGATCTGGGAGTAGGAATAACCTGCCCTTGAGCAGGAAGCCTGTGGAGGATTTCCGCAGTCAAGTATCTTGCCTCCCTAAGCTTCGAGATATCCTCCTCTGTGACATAAGAGGCCATCCACCAGCCTTGAAGGCTGGGTTTGGACAAGGCTGGAAGCTCGAAGCGACTGGATTGACCCTTGGGTGTTGGAACTTGAGGAGGGAGGTAGAGGAAAGGATTAGCATGGAAGGGAAAGGACATGTCTTAGCCCCTTTATAAAGGCAACGAATATAAAACGTCCCCTCCGCGGCCTAAGGTTGTGTGTGGGATTTGTTTTGCAGAGCCGAACACTAATTTAGTTTGGAGACGATTTTGGGATATTCGGAGGAGGAACCCGCCTTCCAATGCCAAAGACAATCTACATGCCGGTGCTACGTCTTGAGCTTGCGTTGGATTTCCTTGAAGAGTGTCGGTGTCAAAACCGGCGGATCTCGGGTAGGGGGTCCCGAACTGTGCGTCTAGGCGGATGGTAACAGGAGACAAGGGACACGATGTTTTTACCCAGTTTCGGGCCCTCTCGGTGGAGGTAAAACCCTATTCCTGCTTGATTAATATTGATGATATGGGTAGTACAAGAGTAGATCGACCACGAGATCAAGGAGGCTAAACCCTAGAAGCTAGCCTATGGTATGATTGTTGTTCGTCCTATGGACTAAAACCCTTCGGTTTATATAGACACGAGAGAGGGCTAGGGTTACACAGAGTCAGTTACAATGGTAGGAGATCTACATATCCGTATCACCAAGCTTGCCTTCCATGCCAAGGAAAGTCTCATCCGGACACGGGACGAAGTCTTCAATCTTGTATCTTCATAGTCTTGGAGTCCGGCCAACGATGATAGTTCGGCTATCCGGACACCCCCTAGTCCAGGACTCCCTCAGTAGCCCCTGAACCAGGCTTCAATGACGACGAGTCCGGCGCGCATATTGTCTTCGGCATTGCAAGGCGGGTTCCTCCTTCGAATAATCCATAGAAGATTTTGAACACCAGGATAGTGTCCGGCTCCGCAAAATAAATTCCACATACCACCGTAGAGAGAATAATATTTACACAAGTTCAATCTGCTGACGTATTTCGTGGCATGATGTCACACCACGGCCAAGCCTTTACTCAAATCGTTTTTATTGTTCCACCTCAGCGCGTTTAGCGAAGCGGTTTCCTTGGAACATCTTGTCAAAGCGGAGATCGTGTCCCCTTATTCTGGGATTCTCATCAATACGGACGTGGGTAACCCAACCGCGCCCGTTGGCACGCCCCTCCACCGAAGGCGAGTCCCAAACGGTCACGGGGACGGCTCTTGGTTTTCAACCCCTTTATAACGAGACCAAGGCATGTTCCTTTTCTTCAATCTTCAATCGAATCCGCCCCTCGCCCTGAGTTCCAACACCCAAGGCTCCAAATTCAGGCGCTTAGGACCTTCGACAATGTCCGGCTCCGACCTACAAGGCCGGTGGATGCCCTCTTCCGTCACGGAAGAAGATGTGCTAAAGCTGAGAGATGCCAGGTATCTAACCGGCGAAATTTCGCATAGGCTGCCCGCCCAAGGGCAAGTCATTCCCACTCCCGAGCCTAGTGAGAGCGTGGTGTTCGTGTCTCACTTCCGTCGGAGCTTAGGCTTCCTGATGGACCCCTTTGTGAGGGGGCTCATGTTTTATTATGGGCTGGAATTCCATGACTTGGATCCGGAGTCCATCCTCCACATCTCATCTTCATTGTTGTATGCGAAGCCTTCCTCCACACCACTCCTCACTTCGGATTGTGGCTCAAGACCTTCAACGTGGAGCCGAAGATGATCGAGGGGAGGCAGGCAGAGTGCGGAGGGGCAGTGATAAGCAAGAGAGCTGACGCTCCATGGCCCGAGGGCTTTTTTCAAGAGGAGCTCGGTTTGTGGCAACAGGAGTGGTTCTACATCACCGCTCCTAGGGGCACCAGATGGGTGGCGCCGCCTGCCTTTCGCTCGGGCCCTCCACAACGGCTAGCGTCATGGGTCAACAAAGGGCTTGACTGGGGACCGTCCAAGGACGTGCCATTATTGCAGGGCCGTATTCGAGACCTCCAAGAGAGGGAGATCAATCTGGTTGTAGTGGCACAGGTCATGCTGATTCGGTGCCTTCTGCCCTGCAAACGTCGGCCCCTCCGCCTGTGGGAATTCAATCCGGAGGGACCGCGAGCTCTCCAACACTTCATGGGTGCGACGCCCGTGGAGATGTATAAACTGTTCTTCGGATCACAAGAGATGTGTCCGGACTTGACCGAGGACGCAGGCCTGAGCTGCAATCGCCCGGATACTCAAGTAAGTAGTCCTGTGCTCGAACACGTTGTCCGTACATTTATCATAAACTTGCCCTTTAACCAGCTATCCCTTGAACAGGAGTGGATAGCAAAAGCGAAACTGATATGGTGTCCGGCCCCCCTCCCTGAGACCACGCCGGATCCTGTGTTAACCATGATGCTGGATGCTGCGCCTTCGGAAGAGGGCGAAGGGGAAAACAGGAAAACTACCGCCTCTGCTAAGGAGGCTCTCAAGAAAGGGGGGATCGAGAATCCCTCCCTCCAGGGGGAGAAGAGGACCGCTTCTGAAGATCCGGAGGCCAAGGCCTCAAAGCGGGGGAAGAAATCTTCGTCCGAGGGTCCTGCGCTGGGAGGGGCCCCGGCCACACTATTTCCCCAACGAAATCAGCCCTCTAGCGAGCCGTAAATGGAAAGGGGAGTTTTTTAATAAGGGACATCCCTGTTTTTATTTCTGAAGATAAACGAAGTTATTACTTTGCAGTTCGGATCTCAGCCCTTCTCAGCAGAGCTCATCCTCGGGGGATCTTCGTCCGGAGATGATGGAGAGCAAAACGCCTCCATCTGCCGCACCGTCCGGCGGGGCGGACGACCCTGAGGTGTCGTCGCGGAGGGTTTCCCTGAGTCCGGCAGCGCCGGAAGGTTCAACACCAACTAGTGTACGGCCGGAGGAGCTGAAGGATCTGCTCGGGCGAGTGTCTATCTCAGAAGATCACCATACGTTAATGGGTACGGTGATTGAAAGGATTTCATCTGCTGGAAGCGGGTTGCATGAGGCTGTCAGAAGTTTACTGACGGGGTTTGAGGTACGCAAAATGATATACCTTCTGACAGTTTTGCATATAGAATGCACCATGTGTAGATAGTAGCCCCTGAGACTCGGTACGTTCTCAAAAGCGACAGCGTGCCGAGGATCATAATCTCAGTTGTAAGATGTCGCCCTTCCTATACAGGTGGCGGAGCGTTCGGTGGCCAGCCAGACTGATAGAGTTGCCGAACTGAAGCGGCAACTTGACGTTGCGGATGCAGACATCACGGTAGTCAATAAACGACTTGACGAGTCACAAGGTATGTGGCTTCTCCGTGGACACCTGGTAAGGGAGCTTGACGCCCATGCCTTACAACATGTATGCTTAATGCAGATGGCACCGCTGCTATGGAGGACCTTCGGGTGGGCTTGCCCGAGCCAAGGAGCAAGCCAGAAAAAGTAATGTGGCTGCCTTGAAGGCAGCCGAAGAGCTAAAAGCCGAACAGACTGCTCACTGCCGAAGTTGGGAGGAAATGGCCGAAATGGCCGTGAAGCTGGAGGATGCTACCGACCGCTGTGAGTTTCTTGAAAGGGAACGCCGAGCGGAGCAAGAGGGCCTGAAGAAGGCCACCGCCGAAGCCAAGGATGCTTGCTCCGCGATGAGGGCTATAAAGGAGGAGCTACGTCAGGCCGGGATATTGCGGCTGGAAAGCCTTTTCTGCTGCGTAGGAAATTCACCGATCCAAAGTATGCTCAGTTGGGCCAGTTGTGGGGTGCGGAGGATGCTTATCTGAATTTGGTGGCGAGTGCCGCACACGCAGTCGCACACTTCCGAGACCAAGAGGATCACGGAATGGAAGAGCTTTTTTGGTCGCAATTCCATAGTCCGGAGCGTCCACTTTCGTTAACCGATCGGTTAGCTGAGTGGGCTAAGCTGAATAGGTTGTCCGGACTTGCCATGAAGGATGTTGTGGCTCATCTATGGCCGAAAAGGCCCGAGCCAAAGAGTTATTTTGGCTTGGTGCAGCAGTTCCTTGATGCAGTGCCGCATATCAAGGCGATGAAGCGGTCGACATGCATAGAGGGTGCACGGATGGCTCTCGCCCGTGTCAAAACATACTGGGCAGAGATGGAGGCCACTGACGTTGCATCCCGGGATTCGGACAGAAGCCGATTACCAGCCGAGCACTATTTTGAGGAAGTCCTACAGGGCGCTCGTTTAATAGAGTCGCAATGCTCGAAAAATGTTATGTTCAAATGACATGCATGATTTGTGAAACCATGTTTCAAATATAATATAAGGGCTTTTTATACTTGAGCGTTCAAGTGTTGAAATACCTCCTGTGCGGCCGTTAACGTATATGTGTATATAACCGGAAAGATGGCAGTCTTCGGCTTCAGCCCCCACGCACATAGTGCGGGGGTGTTTGCAAAAAAGCGCATTTTCACACTTAATCCAATGTCTTCGTCCTGTGAAGGAGGTGATAGCGTAGCAAACTAGGCAACCGGACTATAATGCTTTATCACTTTCACTTAGCCATAGGAGTTTGATGGCGGGGCTACTATATAGCCCCTAGGGGCACTTTGCTCTCCGAATTTTGGGGCGCGTATGTGCTTGACCGGGAAACGGTCCTTCGTTAAAGCGGAGGAATTCTAAACATTTCGGTGGTCGATCGAGTGGTTGACCAGTCTCTCGCTATATCATGACAGTCAGTTTTCGGCTTTCTCTACTGAGGTGCTCTCCTGGGTGAACCGGGGCACAATCGTAGTAGTTTTCCTGGTGCCGTGTTAGCCGATAGAGCGGAACAAAAGGCAGCAAAACACAGGAGGCGGGCAAACCCAACATTTTACCAAAGACATGATTCGGAGCTGATGCATATAAGGCCTAACTCGAGACGCCGGACACTCCCTAAGGTATTCGGTCTTTATGAAAACAGGCAGAACAATGCCCTAAGCCCCTAGTGTCCAGGTACGCGCAAAAATTTCTGACGTGGCCGATGCCAAAACGCCAGCCTCCTCCTTGGTTATAGCAAAAAACCGGGGGATGTGTATCAACAAGAGACAGTAAAGAGGTTTACGCAGGGTCTTAATGTGAAAAGAATCCTTGCAACGGGTCCCTACTGCACGTCTGTGCCTGTGTCTCCGTTGTGCCGTATCCTGAACGGGTGTAGCACGGTGTTCATCTGTAAAAGAGAAGAACTTAGTTGGGAAAAAGAGATCGTGCGAAAAATGTATTTTAAAATAAACAGAGTATGATTCATAGAATGAATAAATTTGAGCTTTATTGTCTCTTTTTGTACATGCGTGGAGCCCCTTGTAAAGGGGTACGCGGTTAGTAAGCCCCTTGTTTTTTATGCCGGACTCGCCTAACCGTGTCCGGGGTTTGGAGACCTGTTTAGGGGCTTTGATCAGCGAAGCCGGATTAGTGTGTGGCTGTCAAGACAGTCTCACGTTCTTCCGTACTCGAGGAACACTCGAAGTTCCCCTTTAATGAGATGATGACGCGTGGACCGGGCATTTTGAGTGTAAGAGATGCATAATGCGCTATTGCATTAAAGTGGGCGAAAGCTTCGCGTCCCAATAGTGCTTGATAGCTACTTTTAAATGGGGCGATGTGGAAGATTAACTTTTCGCGACGGGAGTTGTCGGATGAGCCGAACACAACTTCTAGTGGTAGAGAGCCCGTACAATGGGCATATGGACATGGCATCACTCCTTTAAAGGAAGTGTTGCTATGGCGTATTTTGGTTGGGTCTATCCCCATTCCGCGGATTGTATCCTGATATAGTAGGTTTAGATCACTGTCGCCGTCCATTAGGACTTGTGTAAATTGTAGTCCGTCGATTATAGGATCTAATATTAGAGCAGTCCATCCTGCGTTCCGGATACTTCCGGAATAATCCTGATGGTCGAAGGTGATTGGTTTTGACATCCAGTGTCGGGACTCCGCTAGGGTGGACCGTGCGGCGCGTATTTTAATGGGTGCCGCTCTATTTTTGCCTGTTGTCACATGAAGTGAGTTTACTGTTTTGACCTCTTGTGGGAAATTCCTTTGTTTGCCGGCGCTCTACTTGTGGAGTTCGTCATCGTCCTCACTTGGTGTTTCGAGCCCCTTGTGTTCGGCATTAAGTCGGCCAGACTGTTTGAAGACCCAACAATCTCTGTGGGTATGGTTTGCAGGATTCCCGGAGGTGCTATGGATTTGGCATATCCTGTCCAGGATTTTGTTTAGGTTGGATAGCTCGTCGTTGTTGTCCTTGAGAGGCAGTGTTTTGTCGTTCTGCCTAGAGCTTTTGAACTCGGCGTTGACTGCCGTGCTCTTTGGGCCATTTTCCTTAATCTGGCGCTGGTCGTTTCTTTGTCGTGGCTTCCCATTTCCATCCCTGACCTCGGATGTACTTGGGTCGCTGGTGCTGCATCTTGCCAGCCAGCTATCCTCTCCCGCGCAAAAGCGGGTCATGAGGCTTGTTAGTGCGGCCATTGTTCTTGGCTTTTCCTGGCCGAGGTGTCTGGCGAGCCATTCGTCTCGGACGTTATGTTTGAAGGCGGCTAAGGCTTTGGCGTCTGAACAGTCGACTATTTGGTTCTTTTTGGTGAGGAACCTGTTCCAGAATTTGCAGGCTGACTCTCCGGACTGTTGAGTTATGTGACTTAAATCGTCTGTATCCGGAGGGCGGACGTAAGTCCCCTGAAAATTTGCCCGAAATGCATCCTCGAGCTCTTCTAAACTTCTAATGGTATTTTCGGGGAGGCTTTTGATCCAATGCCGGGCTGGCCCTTTGAGCTTGAGTGGTAAGTATTTTATGGTGTGGAGGTCATCTCCTCTAGCCATATGTATTTGCAGGATGTAATCCTCAATCCAGACTCTGGGGTCTGTTGTTCCGTCGTATGCCTCTATGTTTACGGGCTTGAATCCCGCTGGAAATTCATGATCCAACACCTCATCGGTGAAACATAGGGGGTGTGCGGCGCCCCTATATTTGGGTGTGCCGTGATTTTCGAATACTCGACGTGTTGTGTTGCTTTCTGGAGCTTGCTTTCTTGGCCCATAGATGGACCTGACCGGGCCATTTTCCTTGCGAGGATCCTTATGTGGATCACGTGCCAGCTTGTGTGTGGCGCCGCTTGCCGCTCTTTGTTTGTCGTGTGGTCATCTATCCGACCGGGCGGCCTCTTTGTTTTTTGGTTGTGGGGGCTCTGTGGCCTCTTCGTCAAATTCGGGCAGTAGTTTGCGCTTCGGGTAGCTTTTTGCTTGGAGATTATCGCCGTATTTGTCTGCGGTCTTGAGTACTTTGCTCCATCTCATTCTGAGTACGTCTTCCACTATTTTGAGCTTTCGCTTCTGCTTCTTCAGACTTCGTGTAGTGGCGACGAGCCTTTTGTGGAGGTTCTTCTGCTCCAACGATGTGTCCAGCGTGAGATCATCCGGACTGTTGTTTTCGCCGGGGATGGATGGCTTATCCAATTCATCCTGTTCGGATGGTTGCTTGGGGGCATGTTCGTCGTCCACCAGTTCGCCATGCTCTATGGCTGGGTCTGTATGGGTGTTGTCGTTGTCGAGGCGGGACTTTGGGCGGCTCTTGCGTCACCGTTTCGGCTGTTTTTCGGGGGAATTATCCTTCGCGGCGTCCCGTTGTTCCTCGTTATCGCTTCCTTTAGGTGTATCCACCATATATACATCGTGAGTTGAGGTGGCCTTCCAGTGCCCTGTGGGCACTGGCTCTTGGTCGTCTTCGGCATCATCGTCCATACCGTCGATGTCTTCGGAGTCGAAATCTAGCATGTCGGTTAAGTCATCGACAGTGGCTACGAAGTGGGTGGTGGGTGGGTTTCGAATTTCTTCGTCGTACACATCCCAACCGTCCTGACCATAATCCGGCCAGGGCTCCCCTGATAAAGAGAGACACTTTAGCGAATTCAGGATGTTGCCAAAAGGCGAGTGCTGAAAGATGTCTGCAGCGGTGAACTCCATGATCGGCGCCCAATCGGACTCGATTGGCAGGGGCGCGGGAGGTTCGGAGTCCGGCGAGGAGTCCGGCACCTCGGAGTCACGGGCTTTGCGAAAGGCAGGGTCGGTATTCGGCTCTATCGCCGCAGAGGTGGCAGCCCCCGAGGTGGTGTCCAGCCACCCATCCTCGATCGGCGCAGTCGGCTCCGAGCTAAGGATCGAAGCGGACTCTTGTGCGGCCTCCAGGGCACTGTCTGGTAGCAGAGCTAAATCATGCCCATCGCGATAGTGCGGCGCGCTCGGCTGTGGCTCGAATCCGTCAAAGATCAAGTCTCCGCGGATGTCGGTTGTATAGTTCAGACTCCAAATCTGACCTGATGGCCAGGGGCGTAGCTTTCGATCTGCTCCAGATGGCCAAGCGAATTGGCCCGCAGTGCGAAACCGCCGAATACGAAGATCTGTCCGGGGAGAAAAGTCTCGCCCCGGACCGCGTCGTTGTTGATGATCGAAGGAGCTATCGGGCCTATGGGTGACGACACAGAGGAACTCTCAATGAAAGCACCAATGTCGGTGTCAAAACCGGCGGATCTCGGGTAGGGGGTCCCGAACTGTGCGTCTAGGAGGATGGTAACAGGAGACAAGGGACACGATCTTTTTACCCATGTTCGGGCCCTCTCGGTGGAGGTAAAACCCTACTCCTGCTTGATTAATATTGATGATATGGGTAGTACAAGAGTAGATCTACCACGAGATCAAGGAGGCTAAACCCTAGAAGCTAGCCTATGGTATGATTGTTGTTCGTCCTATGGACCAAAACCCTCCGGTTTATATAGACACCGGAGAGGGCTAGGGTTACACAGAGTCGGTTACAATGGTAGGAGATCTACATATCCGTATCGCCAAGCTTGCCTTCCACGCCAAGGAAAGTCCCATCCGGACACGGGACGAAGTCTTCAATCTTGTATCTTCATAGTCTTGGAGTCCGGCCAACGATGATAGTTCGGCTATCCGGACACCCCCTAGTCCAGGACTCCCTCAAAGAGGAAAGGGTGATGCAGCAATACTAGCACAAGTATTTCCCTCAGTTTTTGAGAACCAAGGTATCAATCTAGTCGGAGGCTCCTCAGAAGTCCCACGCACCTACACAATTAAATAAGAACTCGCAACCAACGCAATAAAGGGGTTGTCAATCCCTTCAAGGCCACCTGCGAAAGTGAGATCTGATAGAGATAATATGATAAGATAAACATATTTATGGTATGTTATGATATAGATTAAAAGTAAAGATGCAAATAAAAGTAGGTTGAAAGCTTATATGATAAAAGATAGACCCGGGGGCCATAGGTTTCACTAGTGGCTTCTCTCAAGATAGCATAAGTATTACGGTGGGTGAACAAATTACTGTCGAGCAATTGATATAAAAGCGAATAATTATGAGATTATCTAGGCATGATCATGTATATAGGCATCACGTCCATGACAAGTAGACCGACTCCTGCCTGCATCTACTACTATTACTCCACACATCGACCGCTATCCAGCATGCATCTAGAGTATTAAGTTCATAAGAACAGAGTAAAGCATTAAGAAAGATGACATGATGTAGAGGGATAAACTCATGCAATATGATATAAACCCCATCTTTTTATCCTCGATGGCAACAATACAATATGTGCCTTGCTGCCCCTGCTTTCACTGGGAAAGGACACCGCAAGATTCAACCCAAAGCTAAGCACTTCTCCCATTGCAAGAAAGATCAATCTAGTAGGCCAAACCAAACTGATAATTCGAAGAGACTTGCAAAGATAACTTAATCACGCATAAAAGAATTCAGAGCAGATTCAAATATTTCTCATAGATAAACTTGATCATAAACCCACAATTCATCGGATCTTGACAAACACACCGCAAAAAGAGTTACATCGGATAGATCTCCAAGAAGATCGAGGAGAACTTTGTATTGAGATTCGAAGAGAGAGAAGAAGCCATCTAGATAATAACTATGGACCCGAAGGTCTATGGTAAACTACTCACAACTCATCGGAGAGGCCTTGGAGATGATGTAGAGGCCCTCCGTGGTTGATTCCCCCTTCGGCGGAGCGCAGGCGAAGGCTCCAAGATGGGATCTCGCGGATACAGAAGGTTATGGCGGTGGAAATAGTTTTTCATGGTCGCTTCTAATGTTTTCGGGGTACATGGGTATATGTAGGAGGAAGAAGTAGGTCGGTGGATGCCCGAGAGGCCCACGAGGGTGGGGGGCGCGCCGGGCACCCTCGTGGCCGCCTACTTTGTTTCTTGACTTCCACTCCAAGTCCTCTGGATCACGTTTGTTCCAAAAAGATCACTCCCGAAGGTTTCATTCCTTTGGACTCTGTTTGATATATTCCTTTTCTTCGAAACACTGAAATAGGCAAAAAACTGCAATTCGGGCTGGGCCTCCTGTTAGTAGGTTAGTCCCAAAAATGATATAAAAGTGTAAAGTAAAGCCCATAAACATCCAAAACGGGTAATATAATAGCATGGAACAATCAAAAATTATAGATACGTTGGAGACGTATCAAGCATCCCCAAGCTTAATTCCTGCTCATCCTCGAGTAGGTAAATGATAAAAACAGAATTTTTGATGTGGAATGCTACCTACCATAATTCTCAATGTAATTTTCTTTATTGTGGCATGAATGTTCAGATCCAAATGATTCAAAATAAAAGTTTATATTGGCATAAGAAATAGTAATACTTCAAGCATACTAATCAAAGTAATCATGTCTTCTCAAAATAGCATGGCAAAAGAAAGTTCATCCCTACAAAATCATATAGTTAGGCTATGTTTCATTTTCATCACACAAAATACTCCCATCAAGAACAACCCCGGTTTCAGCCAAGCAATTGGTTCATACTTTTTAACACGCTTCAGCCTTTTTCAACTCTCACGCAATACATGAGCGTGAGCCATGGATATAGCACTATGGGTGGAATAGAATATGATGATTGAGGTTGTGTGGAGAAGACAGAAAAAGAGAAAGTCTCACATTGACGAGGATAATCAATGGGCTATGGAGATGCCCATCAATTGATGTCAATATGAGGAGTAGGGATTGCCATGCAACGGATGCACTAGAGCTATAAATGTATGAAAGCTCAACAAAAGAAACTAAGTGGGTGTGTATCCAACTTGCTTGCTCATGAAGACCTAGGGCATTTTGAGAAAGCCCATCGTAGGAATATACAAGCCAAGTTCTATAATGAAAAATTCCCACGTATATGAAAGTGACAACATATGAGACTCTCTATATGAAGATCAGGGTGCTACTTTGAAGCACAAGTGTGGAAAAAGATAGTAACATTGCCCCTTTTTATTTTTCTTTTCTTTTTTTTCTTTTTGGGCCTTTCTTTTCTTTTCTTTTCTTTTGGTCTTTCTTTTTTTTCTTTTTTCTTTTGGCCTTTATTTTTTTTCTTTTGGGGACAATGCTCTAATAATGATGATCATCACACTTCTATTTATTTACAACTCATGAATTACAACTCAAAACTAGAACAAGATATGACTCTATATGAATGCCTCCGGCGGTGTACCGGGATGGGCAATGAATCAAGAGTGACATGTATGAAAAACTATGCATGGTGGCTTTGCCACAAATACGATGTCAACTACATAATCATGCAAGGCAATATGACAGTGATGATGTGTGTCATGATAAACGGAACGGTGGAAAGTTGCATGGCAATAATATCTCAGAATGGCTATGGAAATGCCATAATAGGTAGGTATGGTGGCTGTTTCGAGGAAGATATAAGGAGGTTTATGTGTGATAGAGCGTATCGTATCACGGGGTTTGCATGCACCGGCGAAGTTTGCACCAACTCTCAAGGTGAGAAAGGGCAATGCACGGTACCTAAGAGGCTAGCAATGATGGAAAGGTAAAAGTACGTATAATCCATGGACTCAACATTAGTCATAAAAAACTCATATACTTATTGCAAAAGTATTGTTAGCCCTCGAAGCAAAGTACTACTATGCATGCTCCTAGGGGGGAGGTTGGTAGGATTTAACCATCGCGCGCCCCCGACCTCCACTCAAGGGAAGGCAATCAAAAGAGCACCCTATGCAATATATTTGTTACACAACTTTTACCATATGTGCATGCTACATGACTTGCCAACTTCAACACAAGCATTCTTTAAATTCATAATCACCCAACTATCATGACTCTAATATCACTACCTCCATATCTCAAAACAATTATCAAGTATCAAATTGATCATAGCATCCAATTCACTTCCTATGATAGTTTTTATTATACCCAACTTGGATGCCCATCATTCTAGGACCAATTTTATAACCATAGAAAATACCATGTTGTTCTAAGAGACTCTCAAAATAATATAAGTGAAGCATGAGAGATTAACAATTTCTAAAAACTTAAGCCACCGCCGTGCTCTAAAAGATATAAGTGAAGCACTAGAGCAAAAACTATCTAGCTCAAAAGATATAAGTGAAGCACATAGAGTATTCTAAAAAATTCCAATCAAGTGGGTATCTCCCAAAAGGTTGTATAGTAAGGATGATTGTGGTAAACTAAAAGGCAAAGACTAATATCATACAAGACGCTCCAAGCAAAACACATATCATGTGGCAAATAAAAATATAGCTTCAAGTAAAGTTACCGATAGACGAAGACGAGAGAGGGGATGCCTTCGAGGGAATCCCCAAGCTTAGGCTTTTGGTTATTCTCGAATATCTTGGGGTGCCATGGGCATCCCCAATCTTAGTCTCTTGCCACTCCTTATTCCATAGTCCATCAAATCTTTACCCAAAACTTGAAAACTTCACAACACAAAACTCAACAAGAAATCTCATAAGCTCCGTTAGTGGAAGAAAGAAAAACCACCACATAAGGTAATATAAAGAACTCATTATTTATTTATATTGGTGTTAAACCTACTGTATTCCAACTTCTCTATGGTTCATACCGTACATACTAACAATAGATGCATCGAAATAAGCAAACAACACACGAAAAACAGAATCTGTCAAAAACAGAATAGTCTGTTGCAATCTGTAACTCTTGAATACTTATGGAACTCTAAAAATACTACCAAAATAGTAAGTCCTGGGACATTTGTCTATTGATCTACAGCAAAAAGAATCAACGCAAATGCACGTTTCTGTGGATTACTAAATTTATTTTCGTGCGTGCAAAGTTTCTGTTTTTCAGCAGAATCAAATTAACTATCACCATAGGTTATCCTATAGGTTCTACTTGGCACGAACACTAATTAAAACATAAAAACACATCTAAACAGAAGGTATATGCAAAATTTATTACTAAAAAGAAGAAAAAATAAAAAAACAAAGATAAAATTGGGTTGCCTCCCAACTAGCGCTATCGTTTAACGCCCCTAGTCAGGCATAAAAGCAAGGATAGATCTAAGTAGTGCCATCTTTTGCACTCAATTCATAAGTAGCTCGCATGATAGATTCATAAGGTAATTTGACTTTCTTTCTTGGAAAGTGCTCCATGCCTTTCCTTAATGGAAATTGGAATATAATATTCCCTTCCTTCATATCAATAATCGCACCAATTGTTCTAAGGAAAGGTCTACCAAGAATAATAGGACAAGAAAGATTGCAATCTATGTCAAGAATGATAAAATCTGCGGGCACATAGTTCCTATTTACAACAATAAGAACATCATTGATCCTTCCCATAGGCTTTTTAATGGTGGATTCCACAAGGTGCAAATTTAAAGAGCAATCATCAAGATCATGGAAACCTAGAATATCACATAAAGTTTTCGGAATTGTGGAAACACTAGCACCCAAATCACACAAAGCATAACACTCAAGATCTTTAATTTTAATCTTTATAGTAGGTTCCCACTCATCATAAAGTTCTCTAGGTATAGAAACTTCCAAATTAACTTTTTCATCATAAGATTGCATCAAGGCATCAACAATATGTTTGGTAAAAGTTTTATTTCGACTATAAGCATGAGGAGAATTCACAACAGATTGCAACAAGGAAATACAATCTTCTAAAGAACAATTATCGTAATTAAATTCCTTGAAATCCAAGATATTGGGTTCAATGCTATTTAAAGTCTTGACCTCTTCAATCCCACTTTTACCAAATTTAGCATCAAGATTTAAGAACTCTGAATCATTGGGACGGCTTTTAACTAAAGTTGACTCATCTCTAGTCCCATCATTATTAAGATTCATATTGCAAAACAAAGCTTTAATAGGGGACACATCAATAACATTTAGATCTTCATCATTATTTTCATGGAAACTAGAAGAACACACCTTTACAAAGCAATCTTTCTTAGCACGCAATCTAGCGATTCTTTCTTTGCACTCATCAATGGAAATTCTCCTAGCTTTGAGAGACTCATTGATATCATGCTTTGAGGAGTAGATCTAAGTTTCAAAGAATCAACATCAAGCGAAAGTCTATCAACCTTCCTAGCCAAATCATCAACTTTAAGCAATTTTTCTTCAAGCAAAGCATTAAAATTCTATTGAGAGATCATATATTCTTTAACACTATTCTCAAAATCAGAGGGCATCTTATTAAAATTACCATAAGAATTATTGTAGGAATTTCCATTATTATTAGAGGAATTACTAGGGAACGGTCTATGATTAAAGTTTCCTCTATAAGCATTGTTACCAAAATTATTCCTACCAACAAAATTCACATCCATAGATTCATTTTTATTCTCAATCAAAGTAGACAAAGGCATATCATTGGGTCAATAGGAGCACTCTTAGTAGCAAACAATTTCATAAGTTCATCCATCTTTCCACTCAAAACATTAATTTCTTCTATAGCATGCACTTTTTTACTAGTAGATCTTTTGGTGTGCCATTGAGAATAATTAGCCATAATGTTATCAAGGAGTTTAGTAGCTTCTCCTAAGGTGATTTCCATAAACGTGCCTCCCGCGGCCGAATCTAAAAGATTTCTAGAAGCAAAATTCAATCCGGTATAAAATTATTGTATGATCATCCATAAGTTCAAACCATGAGTAGGGCAATTGTGAATCATCAATTTCATTCTTTCCCAAGATTGGGCAACATGCTCATGATCAAGTTGTTTAAAATTCATAATATCGTTCCTAAGAGAGATGATCTTAGCGGGAGGAAAATACTTAGAGATAAAAGCAGCTTTGCACTTATTCCATGAATCAATACTATTCTTAGGCAAAGACGAAAACCAAACATTAGCACGATCTCTAAGTGAAAACGGAAACAACTTCAATTTAACAATATCATTATCTGTATCTTTCTTCTTTTGCATCTCACACAAATCAACAAAGTTGTTTAGATGGGTAGCGGCATCTTCACTAGGAAGGTCGGAGAATTGATCTTTCATAACAAGATTCACCAAAGCAGCATTGATTTTACAAGACTCAACATCATTAAGAGGAGCAATCGGAGTACTAAGGAAATCATTATTATTGGTATTGGAAAAGTCACACAATTTGGTATTATCTTGTGCCATCGCGACAAGCAATCCAACACACAAGCAAACAAAAAGGCAAGCAAAAGAGAGAGGAGATTGGGAAAGAGAGGGCGAATAAAATGGCAAGGGTGAAGTGGGGGAGAGGAAAACGAGAGGCAAATGTTAAATAATGTAAAAGCGAGGGAGATGAGTTTGTGATGGGTACTTGGTATGTCTTGACTTGAGCAAAGACCTCCCCGGCAACGGCACCAGAAATCCTTCTTTCTACGTCTTGAGCTTGCGTTGGTTTTCCTTGAAGAGGAGAGGATGATGCAACAATAGTAGCGTAAGTATTTCCCTCTGGTTTTGAGAATCAAGGTATCAATCTAGTAAGAGGCTCCTCAGAAGTCCCACGCACCTACACAAACAAACAAGAACTCGCAACCAATGCAATAAAGGGGTTGTCAATCCCTTCAAGGCCACTTGCGAAAGTGAGATCTGATAGAGATAATATGATAATTTAAATATATTTTTGGTGTTTTATGATATAGATTGGAAAAGTAAAGATGCAAATAAAGGTAGATTGAAAGCTTATATGATAAAAGATAGACCCGGGGCCATAGGTTTCACTAGTGGCTTCTCTCAAGACAACATAAGTATTACGGTGTGTGAACAAATTACTGTCGAGCAATTGATAGAAAAGCAAATAAGTATGAGATTATCTAGGCATGATCATGTATGTAGGCATCATGTCCGTGACAAGTAGACCGACTCCTGCCTGCATCTACTACTATTACTCCACACATCGACCGCTATCCAGCATGTATCTAGAGTATTAAGTTCATAAGAATAGAGTAATGCATTAAGAAAGATGACATGATGTAGAGGCATAAACTCATGCAATATGATATAAACTCCATATTTTTATCCTCGATGGCAACAATACAATACGTGCCTTGCTGCCCCTGCTGTCACTGGGAAAGGACACCGCAAGATTGAACCAAAGCTAAGCACTTCTCCCATTGCAAGAAAGAACAATCTAGTAGGCCAAACCAAACTGATAATTCGAAGAGACTTGCAAAGATAACTTAATCACACATAAAAGAATTCAGAGGAGATTCAAATATTTCTCATAGATAAACTTGATCATAAACCCACAATTCATCGGATCTCGACAAACACACCACAAAAAGAGTTACATCGAATAGATCTCCAAGAAGATCAAGGAGAACTTTGCATTGAGATTCAAAGAGATAGAAGAAGCCATCTAGCTAATAACTATGGACCCGAAGGTCTGTGGTAAACTACTCACAACTCATCGGAGAGGCCTTGGAGATGATGTAGAGGCCCTCCGTGGTCCCCCTCCGGCGGAGCACCGGCAAAGGCTCCAAGATGGGATCTCGCGGATACAGAAGGTTACGGTGGTGGAAATAGTTTTTCGTGGTCGCTTCTGATGTTTTCGGGGTACATGGGTATATGCAGGAGGAAGAAGTAGGTCGGTGGACACCCGAGGGGCCCACAAGGGTGGGGGCGTGCCCACCTATAGGGGGGCGCCGGGCACCCTCGTGGCCGCCTCCTTTGTTTCTTGACTTCCACTCCAAGTCCTCTCGATCACGTTTGTTCCAAAAAGATCGCTCCCGAAGGTTTCATTCCGTTTGGACTCCATTTGATATTCCTTTTCTTCAAAACACTGAAATAGGCAAAAAAATAGCAATTCGGGCTGGGCCTCCGGTTAGTAGGTTAGTCCCAAAAATGATATAAAAGTGTAAAGTAAAGCCCATAAACATACAAAATGGGTAATATAATAGCATGGAATAATCAAAAATTATAGATACGTTGGAGACGTATCAGCCAGACTCATCGTCATTGAAGCCTGGTTTAGGGGCTACTGAGGAAGTCCCGGATTAAGGGGTCCTCGGACAGCCAGACTATTAACATGGGCCGGACTGTTGGGCTATTGTCGGTGTCAAAACCGGTGGATCTCGGGTAGGGGGTCCCGAACTGTGCGTCTAGGCGGATGGTAATAGGAGACAAGGGACACGATGTTTTTACCCAGGTTCGGGCCCTCTCGATGGAGGTAAAACCCTACTCCTGCTTGAGTAATATTGATGATATGGGTAGTACAAGAGTAGATCTACCACGAGATCAAAGAGGCTAAACCCTAGAAGCTAGCCTATGGTATGATTGTTGTATGTCCTACGGACTAAAACCCTCCGGTTTATATAGACACCGGAGAGGGTTAGGGTTACACAGAGTCGGTTACAATGGTAGGAGATCTACATATCCGTATCGCCAAACGTGCCTTCCACGCCAAGGAAAGTCCCATCCAGACACGGGACAAAGTCTTCAATCTTGTATCTTCATAGTCCAGGAGTCCGGCCAACGGTGATAGTTCGGCTATCCGGACACCCCCTAATCCAGGACTCCCTCAGTAGCCCCTGAACCAGGCTTCAATGACGACGAGTTCGGCGCGCATATTGTCTTCGGCATTGCAAGGAGGGTTCCTCCTCCGAATACTTCATAGAAGATTTTGAACACAAGGATAGTGTCCGTCTCTACAAAATAAGTTCCACATACCACCGTAGAGAGAATAATCTTTACACAAATTCAATCTGCTGACGTATTCTGCGGCGTGACGCCACACCACGGCCAAGCCTTTATTGGAATCGTTTTTACTGTCCCACCTTAGCGTGTTTAGCGAGGCGGTTTCTTTGGCACGTCTTGTCAAAGCAGAGATCGTGTCCCCTTATTCCGGGATTCTCATCAATACGGGCGTGGGTAACCCAACCGTGCCATTGATTATGGCGCTTGGGAGATAAGCGAGTTTCACCAGGCTGGTGGGGACACATAGTTTCGTCCGTCCATATAAGGGGATAAGGATCCACCTTTTTACCTATGCCTTCTTCCTCCTTTGCTTATCCATTTCCGTGCACTCGAGCTCCAACGCCCAAGTCCGCACATCTCGCCTCAACCTTCCCCAGCCATGTCCGGAGCGGGAGGCAAGTGGATGGCCTCCTCCGTCACGGAGGGGCACATCAAAAAGTTGAGGAAAGTCGGATACCTACACAACGACATTGCGCACCGGCTTCCAGACGAGGGGCAGCTCATCCCCACCCCCAGGCCCCATGAGAGGGTGGTGTTCCTTCCCCATTTCCTCCGTGGAGGGCTTCCCACTCCACCCATTTGTCCGGGGGCTCATGTTCTACTACGGCCTGGATTTCCATGATCTGGCCCCGAATTTCATCCTCAACATCTCAGCGTTTATCATTGTGTGCGAGGCCTTCCTCCGCATCAAGACCCACTTCAGCATATGGCTGAAGACCTTCAATGTCAAGCCAAAGGTAGTGGTCGGCCAGTAGGTGGAGTGCGGAGGCGCCATGGTGGGCAAGATGCCCAACGTCACATGGCTTGAGGGCTCCTTCGTGGAAACCATCAAAGGGTGGCAATCTGGGTGGTTCTACATCACCGAGCCGCGTGACCCTGAATCCCCACACGGCTCACCTCCTGGAAAGAGAAGGGCCTGACATGGGTGATTCGGAAGAGCTGACCGGACGCCAAACCTGCATCCAAAACGTTGTGAACAAGAAGATCAAGCTCGTCAACGTAGTCCAGGTCATGCTCATCCACCGGATCCTCCCGTGCCAACAACGGGCCTTCAACTTGTGGGAGTTTGATCCGGCACAACACCAAACCTTGAGCAGGCTTTTCGACACTACGTATGAAGATGCCTACAAGGTGTTGTTCAAGGGCGTCGAGGCTCCCTCATCCGCTACCGAAGATCGCGGATTCAGCTTGCAGCGTCAAGCCGGCGAGGTAAGCTATTTTACCCTTTACAGGACACTTGTTTTTCATAGTTTGACTCTATGCGGGATCTAAAGTCCCCTACCTTTGACAGGCCTAGCAGAAGAAGTCCGGCAGGTTAACTGTCCGGCTCCTTTACCAGAAGACCCAGCGGACGCCCGATTGACGGGGCTGCTGGTTCCGGCACCTCACGTGGTGTCGGATAAGAAGGCCAAGAAGAAGGCCACGGGAACCCGAAAGAGTTCCCGGCATCAGGTGTTATCGGACTCATCGTCCGATGACTCCGAGGCGGACTCCTCCCGTGAAGACAAGGAGGAGAAAAAAGAAGCTTCTCCCTCAGCAGGGGGAGAGAAGAAAAGGAAGGCCTCCCCCACTGGGGAGGCCGGAGGGTCCAACAAGGGAAGGACCCTTCCTCGGGACTACTCCACCAACGTCGACGACGGCGAAGAGGAGTGGCCGCCGAGGGCTAAGCCCCTGGCGCCATCGTAAGTGTCCGGATACCAGGATAATTCATGATTTTTCATTTGTCGCATAGTGTCTTCTAACGCCGAACACAACCATGTAGCCCGCCCAAGGACGAGCTCCCCGCTTCGTCGAGCAGTTCCCTGGATTCGTCGGATGTGAATAGCACTTCACTCCCGACCGCCTCCTCCCCCCGTGACGTAGATGACGCCATGGTGGAGTCCCAAAAGGGGCCCGACCAGGAGGAGGTGGTCCTGGAGGCACCGCAAGGCGACCTCCCGGACTCCGGGCGCAAAGGGGGCCAAACCCCAGAGGGCTCTAAGTCCGGTCCTGTGCCAGACTCCGTACCGGAACCTTCAGTGGTTCCGAAGTCCGGTAGGCGGCCCCTTCGTGAGAAGGGATAGACTGCGACACCGGTGGCCTCCGTCCAACCGAAGGCACCGGACAGCTTGCTGGAGGCGCTTAACGGCGCCTCCATTGACGAGGAGCACCGCACTATCATGAGTGCGGTGATCCAGAAAGTTCAGTCCGCCAAGAGCGGGCTGACTGAAGCCTGTACCAGCCTTCTAACAAGCTTTGAGGTAAGTTTTTAAGATATGTAAGAATATTACCGCATAGACAGTAGCCCCTGATGCTTAGTTCGGTGTTCGGAAAGAAAAGCCGAGCTGAGGATCTAAAAAGATATACGCAGGAGTCTAACATAAATATGTCAATATGGGAATGCAGCCTGCGCTGCTGACTTCTGCCGCACTGACTGCGGAGGTCAATGCATTGAAGGAGAGCCTCGAGCAGTCCGAGAACAAGCTCGGCCTTGCCAAGAAGCGGCTCGAGGACAAGGAAGGTAAGTAATACCTTATTAAAGTAATACCTTATAGAAAGGATTTGGTTGCAAAAAATGACAGGAATAACGTGAGTATTGCAGGGGCCACAAACGAGGTGGCGACCCTGAAGGAAGCGGTGTCCAAGGCCGAAAACAATGCGGCCGTGGAGTGCACCGAGCGAGAGAAGCAGGAGGCGCGGGTGGCAGAGGTGCGGCAAGAGCTCCAGGCTCTCGTGAAAAAACATGAGAGTTTGGAGCGTGGCTCGAAGACTCGAGAGTCCGAGCTCGCCTTGGCTCTTGAGAGTGCCAAAGCCGCTAAGGCCCAAGCCCAGAAGGCCCTCCAGGAGATTGAGGCGATAGAAAAGATAGCGGCGGGTAAGGCATTCTTCATGCAAAGCAAGCATGTAAAAGTGAATTATCTGTTACTTACCCGGATTCGGAGCTCTCCAGGAGCGTTCGCAGATCTGCCCCGTGGTGTGTCCGATGCTGCCGCGTTCTACCGAGCCGAGGAGGGGAGCTTGACGGAAAAGGTGTTCTGGTCTCAATATGCTGAGGATGGACATCCGGTGCCCCTGAGCGACCAGCTGAAGTAGCTGGTCGAGCTCCACAACGTGGCCGAACAGGCCATGAAGGGCCTCATAGTTCAGCTGTGGCCTAAAGAAGCCATGCCTGGGAGCTACTTCGGTCTGGTGCGGCGGCCGGTGGACGCCTGTCCATGGATTGAAGTCATCAAGCGTTCCGTCTGCATTGAAGGTGCCCGTCGGGCCCTTGCCCGTGCTAAAGTGCACTGGGGCAATATGGACGCTGAGAAGCTTGTGACGGACGCGCCACCGCCAGGCAGGGAGTATCGCAGGCCTGAGATGTACTATGGGGGCGTCCTGAAGGGTGCCCGCCTTATAGCGGGTGAATGCTCCAAAGATGTAATTTTTTAGTAGACTCGCATTTGTATCCTGTACGCTGAAAACTTTGTTCATATGCGCTAAGCAATGCTTGTTAATTTAAAATATTACCTTTTGTGCGGCCGTTTATCAAATTTGAGAGATGGCGAGTCGTTGGCTTCAGCCCCCATGCGCCGAGTGCTGGGGTGTTCGGTATAAACTTGAGCGCTCTTGTTCCCATTCTTGGGTCCTTCGAGGGAAGTGTTCAACACGACAAACGAGGCAACTGGACTATAATGCTTGAACACTCTCACTTAGCCATAGAATTCTATAATTTTAAATTTCGGCGAAGCCCCTGGTATTTGGAAGACCGAGTTCGGGGCGCTATCCACGCCTTGGCCGGACAATGCCGACTCCTCGCTCTAAGCGGCATGAGTCTTTAGGGACCCGAAAAATCTCTCGAACAGCGACCGGCTCTTGCCCTATCATGACGGTCAGTTTTAGCTTTCTCCACTGAGGTGCTCAACCCAGCTCAACCGGGGCATAATCGTAGTGGTTCCCCCAGCGCTACCTTAGCCGATATAATGGAACGTAAGGTATCAAAACATGGGAGCTGGGAAAACCCAACTATTGACCCAAGACATGATTCGGAGCCGATGCATATAATGCTATAAGTTCGGGGTGCCGCACTTGTGAAAGTGTTCGGACTTATCACACCATGTGTTGGGGTAATTAAGCCCCTGGTGTATTGACCGTACCAAGTTGTACGAGTGCAACATGTCATAGATGAACATTTATGGAGAAAAAAAGGAATGCAATAATAAGCAGAAGCTATGTATTGTTTATTCAAAAGATACTGCAATGAAAGCAGAACGATACAAATAGTGTGATAAGCAAGGGATGGGACTATTTAACATGTCCCCCTCTAGGGGTAGGCTGCGGGATGGTATGTAAAACAGGTATATTGCTCGTAATAGAGACCACCTGGACACTCGATGTAGCTTTTCTGCTTCTCTGGCTGTTGCATCGTGAGTTCGGCGATTCTACTGCCAGACAGGGCTTCTGGAAAATGGAGTCCTGAAAATAAGAAAAAAAAGAATGACACAATTGGGAGCCCCTGGTGCGGTTGAGCCGCACTCTGGGCGTGCCGTGGTCGTGCCCCTCCCCCTATGCCCATGGTATCTCTAGAGCGTAGTTATGTACGCGTGGTACTGGTCTTGCGATTTTGCGAGGGCTGGGGTTGGGGCTGCATTGCTACGCGTGCTCGGAACGTGACAGGTGGTCTTGTTGTAGGTTACTCCGGGCGCGCTTGACGGTGTCCGGACGTTTAGTAGTCAGACTCGAGAATTGCCTTAAGAGGCTGCTTTGTACTTCCGCCGCGAGGGCCGCCATATGCTCCTCCGTTCGGAGAGAGCGTTCGGTGTTTCCATTGACCGTGATTACTCCTCGAGGGCCTGGCATCTTGAGCTTGAGGTATGTGTAGTGCGGCACCGCATTGAACTTTGCAAATGCGGTTCGTCCGAGCAGTGTGTGATAGCCGCTGCGGAACGGGACTATGTCGAAGATTAATTCCTCGCTTCGGAAGTTATCCGGGGATCCGAAGACCACTTCGAGTGTAACTGAGCCTGTACAGTTGGCCTCTACACCTGGTATGATGCCTTTAAAGGTCGTTTTTGTGGGTTTAATCCTTGAGGGGTCTATGCCCATTTTGCGCACTATATCCTGGTAAAGCAGGTTCAGGCTGCTGCCGCCGTCCATCAGGATTCTAGTGAGGTGAAATCCATCAATGATTGGGTCAAGAACCAATGCGGCGAATCCGCCGTGGCGGATGCTAGTGGGGTGGTCCCTTCGATCAAAAGTGATCGGGCAGGAGGACCAGGGGTTGAACTTTGGGGTGACTGGCTCCATCGCGTATATGTCCCTTAGTGCATGCTTCCGCTCCCTTTTGGGTATGTGGGTTGCATATATCATGTTCACTGAGGGAGTCCTGGACTAGGGGGTGTCTGGATAGCCGAACTATCATCATCGGCCGGACTCCAAGACTATGAAGATACAAGATTGAAGACTTCGTCACGTGTTCGGATGGGACTTTCCTTGGCGTGGAAGGCAAGCTTGGCGATACGGATGTAGATCTCCTACCATTGTAACCGACTCTGTGTAACCCTAGCCCTCTCCGGTGTCTATATAAACCGGAGGGTTTTAGTCTGTAGGACACAACAACAACAATAACAACAATCATACCATAGGCTAGCTTCTAGGGTTTAGCCTCCTTGATCTCGTGGTAGATCCACTCTTGTACTACCATATCATCAATATCAATCAAGCAGGAGTAGGGTTTTACCTCCATCGAGAGGGCCCGAACCTGGGTAAAAACATCGTGTCCCTTGTCTCCTGTTACCATCTGCCTAGACGCACAGTTCGGGACCCCCTACCCAAGATCCGCCGGTTTTGACACTGACATTGGTGCTTTCATTGAGAGTTCCTCTGTGTCATTGCATATAGGCCCGATGGCTCCTTCGATCATCAACCACGATGTAGTCTAGGGTGAGACTTTCCTCCCCGGACAGATCTTCGTATTCAGCAGCTTTGCACTGCGGGCCAATTCGCTTGGCCATTTGGAGCAGATTGAAAGCTACGCCCCTGGCCGTCCGGTCAGATTTGGAAGTCTGAACTTCACGGCTGACATCCGCGGAGACTTGATCTTCGATGGATTCGAGCCACAGCCGAGCGCGCCGCACTGTCACGATGGGCATGATTTAGCTCTGCTGCCGGACAGTGCCCTGGAGGCCGCACACGAGCCCGCTCTGACCCTTAATTCGGAGCCGACTACGCAGATCAAGGATGGGTGGCTAGACACCGCCTCGGGGGCTGCCATGTCTACGGCGATGGAGCCGAATACCAACCTTGTCCCTTGTGAAGATCGTGACTTCGAGGTGCCGGACTCCTCGCCGGACTCCGAACCTCCTGCGCCCCTACCAATCGAATCCGATTGGGCGCCGATCATGGAGTTCACCACCGCGGACATCTTTCAGCACTCGCCTTTCAGCGATATCCTGAATTCGCTAAAATATCTCTCGCTATCAGGAGAGCCCTGGCCGGATTGCGGTCAGGACGGTTGGGATGCGGACGAAGAAGAAATTCAAAGCCCACCCACCACCCACTTTGTAGCCATTGTCGACGATCTAAGCGACATGCTAGACTATGACTCCGAAGACATCGACGGTATGGACGATGATGCCGGAGACGATCAAGAACCAGCGCCTACTGGGCACTGGAAAGCCACCTCGTCATATGACATATACATGGTGGACACCCCAAAGGATGGGATTGGCGATGGAACAGCGGAGGAGGATCCTTCCAAGAAACAGCCTAAGCGCCGGCGTCAGCGGCGCCGCTCTAAATCCCGCCACAGCAAGAATGGAGATTCCGGCACCGGAGATAATAACACCACAGACAGTGCCGAAGACAACCCCCTCCAGCAAGATTCAGCACAGGAGGACGGAGAAGCCAGCCCTCACGAGAGAGCGGCAGAAGAAGAGGTAGAGGACGATAATTACATGCCTCCCTCCGGAGACGAGGCAAGCCTCGACGACGACAAATTCGCCATGCCTGAGGATCCCGTCGGACAAGAGCGTTTTAAACGCAGGCATATGGCCACGGCAAATAGCCTCAAGAAAAAGCAGCAACAGCTCAGAGCTGATCAAGATCTGCTAGCCGACAGATGGACCGAAGTCCTTGTGGCCGAAGAGCATGAACTCGAACGCCCCTCCAAAAGCTACCCTAAACGCAAGCTGCTACCCCGATTAGAGGAGGAAGCATATAAACCCACATCACCAGCGCACAATACGGCCGACCGACCACCTCGTGGCCGCGACAGAGAGGCCTCCAGGCCCTCCACTAAGGCCGTACCTCGGCATCGCTCGAAAATCACAAAGCCACGGGGGAATGCGCTGGACTTGCGAGACATATTGGAGGATAAGGCAAGACAATCAAAATCGATCTATAGATCGCGTGGGCGCCCCACGATGCGCGACGACTACCGTCGCACCAGATACAGCAACTCCGGCAGGGCCGAACACAGTAGACAAAGCTCGCTTGAGCTACGTCATGATATAGCCCAATATAGAGGTGCCGCACACCCACTATGCTTCACAGATGAAGTAATGGATCATCAAATCCCCGAAGGGTTCAAACCCGTGAATATTGAATCCTATGATGGCACAACATACCCTGCGGTTTGGATCGAAGACTATCTCCTTCATATCCACATGGCCCGCGGTGATAATCTTCACGCCATCAAATACCTCCCACTCAAGCTTAAAGGACCAGCTCGGCATTGGCTTAACAGCTTACCAGCAGAATCAATTGGGTGTTGGGAGGACCTGGAAGCCGCATTCCTTGATAACTTCCAGGGCACATATGTGTGACCACCAGACGCCGATGACCTAAGCCACATAATTCAGCAGCCAGACGAATCGGCCAGACAATTCTGGACACGGTTCTTAACAAAGAAAAATGAAATCATCGACTGTCCGGATGCAGAGGCTCTTGCAGCCTTCAAACATAACATCCGCGACGAGTGGCATACCCGGCACCTGGGACAGGAAAAGCCGAAATCCATGGCAGCCCTCACATCACTCATGACCCACTTCTGCGCGGGAGAGGACAGCTGGCTAGCTCGCAGTAACAACCTCAGCAAAAACTCTGGCAGTCCTGATGCCAAGGACCGCAATGGCAGGTCGCATCGCAATAAGAACAAACGTTGTGTCAACGGTGACAATACTGAGGATACGGCAGTCAATGCCGGATTCGGAGGCTCCAAACCCGGTCAGCGGAAGAAGCCATTCAAAAGAACTACTCCGGGTCTGTCCAATTTGGACCAAATACTCGACCGCTCGTGCCAGATACACAGCACCCCTGAAAAGCCAGCTAATCACACCAACAGGGATTGTTGGGTCTTCAAGCAAGCAGGCAAGTTAATTGCCGAAAACAATGACAAGGGGCTGCATAGCGATGATGAGGAAGAGACCCGGCCACTGAACAATAGAGGACAGAAGGGTTTCCCCCCACAAGTGCGGACGGTGAACATGATATACGCAACCCACAGACCAAAAAGGGAGCGAAAGCGTGCACTCAGGGATGTATATGCGATGGAGCCAGTCGCCCTGAAGTTCAACCCATGGTCCTCCTGCCCGATCACTTTTGATCGAAGGGACCACCCCACCAGCATCCACCACGGCGGATTCGCCGCATTGGTTTTAGACCCAATCGTCGATGGATTTCACCTCACCAGAGTCCTGATGGATGGCGGCAGCAGCCTGAACCTACTTTATCAGGATACAGTGCACAAGATGGGCATAGACCCCTCAAGGATCAAACCCACAAAGACGACCTTCAAAGGTGTCATACCAGGTGTAGAGGCCAATTGTATAGGCTCAGTTACACTCGAAGTGGTCTTTGGATCCCCGGATAACTTCCGAAGCGAGGAGTTAATCTTTGACATAGTTCCATTTCGCAGCGGCTATCATGCTCTGCTCGGACGAACCGCGTTTGCAAAGTTCAACACGGTGCCGCACTACGCATACCTCAAGCTCAAGATGACAGGCCCTCGAGTAGTCATCACGGTCAACAGAAACACTGAACGCTCTCTCCGAACGGAGGGACACATAGCGGCTCTCGCAGCAGAAATGCAGAGCAACCTCTTAAGGCAATTCTCGAGTCCGGCTGTTAAGCGACCGGACACTGCTAAGCGTGCCCGAAGTAACCTAAAACAAGACCACCTGGCACGTTCCGAACATGCGTAGCAATGTGGCCCCAACCCCAGCCCTTGCAAGATTGCAAGACTGGTCCTTCGCGTACATCATTACGCTCTGGATATACCATGGGCATAGGGGGAGGGGCACGACCACGACAGGCCCAGAGTGCGGCTTAACCACATCAGGGGCTCCCAAGTGTGTCATCTTTTTTCCTTTTTCTTTTTTTACCCACAGGACTCCGTTCACCAGAGGCCCTGTCCGGCAGTAGACCTGCCGAACTCACGATGCAACAGCCAGGGAAGGAGAAAGGCTTCGACGAGTATCCAGGTGGTCTCCATTACGAGCATTAAATCTGTTTTATACACCATTCCGCAGCCTACCCCTGGAGGGGGACATGCTTAATAGTCCCATCCCTTTCCTACCGCACTATTTGTATTGTTCTGCATTCATGGCAGTATTTCTTGAATAAACAATGCATCTTTTTTTTAATAATTGCATTCCTTTCTTATACATATGTTCATTTACGACATGTTGCATCCGTACACTTTGGTACGGCTAAATACACTAGGGGCTTAAGTTCCCCACATTATGGTGTAATAAGTCTGAACACTTTCACAAGTGCGGCACCCCGAACTTATAGCATTATATGCATCGGCTCCGAATCATGTCTTGGGTCAATAGTTGGGTTTGCCCGGCTCCCATGTTTTGGTACCTTACATTCCGTTGTATCGGCTAAGGTAGCATTGGGAGAACCACTGCGATTGCGCCCCAGTTGAGCTGGGCGAGCGCCTCAGTGGAGAAAGCTAAAACTGACCGTCATGATGAGGCGAGAGCCGGTTGCTGTTCGAGAGGTTTTTTCGAGTCCCTAAAGACTTATGCCGCTTAGAGCGAGGAACCGGCTTTTGTCCGGCCCAGGCGTGGATAGCACCCCGAATTCGGTCTTCTAAATACTAGGGGCTTCGCCGAAATTTGAAATTATAGAATTCTATGGCTAAGTGAGAGTGTTCAAGCATTATAAGTCCGGTTGCCTTGTTCGTTCTGTTGAGCGCCTCCCTAGATGGACCCAAAAATGGGAACAAGAGCGCTCAAGTTTATCCCGAACACCCCAGCACTCGTGGCATGGGGGCCGAAGCCTACGACTTGCCATCTCCCAGATTTGATAAACGGCCGCACAGAAGGTAATATTTTAAATTAAATAGCATTGCTTAGCGCATATGAACAAAGTTTTCAGCGCACAGGATAACAAAATGCGAGTCTACTCAAATATTACATCATTGGAGCACTCACCCGCAATAATGCGGGCACCCTTCAGGACACCCTTATAATACATCGCGGGTGTGCGGTACTCCTTGCCCGGCAGTGGCGCGTCCATCACAAGCTTCTCAGCATCCATCTTGCCCTAGTGCACTTTAGCACGGGGAAGGGCCCGACGGGCACCTTCAATACAGGCGGAGCGCTTGACGACTTCAACCCAGGGACACGCATCCACCAGCCGCCGCACCAGGCCGAAGTAGCTCTCAGGCATGGCCTCTTTGGGCCATAGCCGAACTATAAGGCCCTTCATGGCCTGTTCGGTCACCTTGTGGAGCTCGACCAGCTGCTTCAGCTAGTCGCTAAGGGGCACCGGATGTCTGGCCTCAGCATACTGAGACCAGAATAACTTCTCCGTCGAGCTCCCCTCCTTGATGTGCTAGTGTAACCCATTTATAGAAACGGTCTGGTATCTAGAACATCAAGTAAAGGTCGGACTTCGGGATCTCAAGATCCATAGGGGCAACTAGAGAGTAAATCCTACGAAATCTCTATGGGAGGGTGGCCAACTTCATCAATCAAGATATTATAATAACAGGTCTTCCGGCTGGGTGTGTTGGCCACGACATCCACTTTACCGGTTATCGCGCGACCAATATTATAATTCTTGGGAAATATTCCAACCATCATATCTGCCTGAGATTCAGATCTGGTTGGTGTCAGGATATTCCAGACTCATCGAGTCTAGGAAGAAAAACGGAAGTTTGCAACACAAATCGACGAGATGACGTTGCGGGATTCTCGGGAGATGAACTACGATAGCAAGCTCCAAAACATGAGCTGGTTCTGCTACAAACATGTGAACACGCTGTCCCAGACAAGCATGACCACGTGGTAGTCTTATGATAAAACACTACCGAGTTCAGGTGGGGAACCATCAACGAGGATATCAAAATCCTTGCATAAGGTATACTCTTAAGAAGGAACTTCTTCTCCTTGAACAAATCAATCAGTGGCTTGGTGTGCTCGGAACACATATGGAATGAAGGTTGCAAGTCCCCAGACCACAGAATACTTCGCACGTATGCATGACTGACTTGGGATGATTCCAGAGAAAGCAAAACTAACTTTCTCAAATCCACGGCGGCAACTTTCACCAAATGCACGTGTATAAGAGGAAGTCACTCCTTTCATCAAACAAATACTTCATAAGTTAGCATGAAGAAATGCTTTCAAAAGTTTCCAACACTAGCTTAATGTTCAACAAAATCATGGGGAAGATAAGAATGTTGTCAATGGGCTCAACAACAACTCATCGGAATTTCCATATCACTGGACTTCCACCATCGTGTGAACACGGTGATAGCATTGGTCAGACCAAAGATATAATGGTGTATGCTCGAGGGATCAACCACGAATAAGACAATATTACGAGCATCATTGGTACTGATTTGATTTGACGATAGCCCACACTCAAATCAAAGGATTGATAAGACAATAGGTCCAACAACTGATCACAGGGACCAATCGATGAAGATATCATCTTTCTTCAACACACACTACACAAGAATATCCCTTTGGAACAAACTAAGTCAGGCAAGCTTTTATCTTCCAACTCTCCAAGTTGTTGTCCAGCTTAACCAACTAGCTCAGGGATATCTAACACCGATTCTTGGAAAGAAGGTGGTTCATAAGAAACCAACTTGATCACGGGCTCAACATAACGGTCAGGTGACGACCTGGTAGTACTTCCGAGAAGATCTTCGGAAAATCACGAACCACCGATATGTTACTAAGCTCGAGAACAATCTTGCTTTTCAGGGCAAGATGATATGATCAAATGAGCGAGGACTTGACAAATCCTAACTCATCAATCAAAGAGTGCACCAGGAAATAAGGACTAGGTAGCACAATCAATCTTAGAATGGTGATTCAATAACCAACATACTAAGAATAAAATTATTATCTTTTAACTACCAAGCAACGAGGTTGCTAGGAATATTGATTTCACACATCACAATTCATTTGTCGGTATTCCGGTTGCATCAACACGGAACCGAGGAATGAAAAAGGATGGCGAGAAGTATCACTATGTAAAGAATTCACAAAAGGTGGTGCAATTCTCATGAAATTCCTGTCATAAAGAAGGTAATACTTCAGGGTAGAGCAGACCAGAAGCTGGATTGTAACTTGATCTGCGGAACACAACTACTTTGACCCAATCCTAATATGGATGAGGTACTGGAGTTTGTTTCTCCTAGTCATTTAGGACGGAATGGCTTGACGGGCCACAAGAGTAATAGACATCGACAAATGAACGCGCGCATACTCTTGACTATCAATTGATAGACGAAGGTCAGTAGACAACTAAAGAGGGACAACTCAAAGGAACATATAACTTTCTGAGTTGTGGATGCATAAATTAGTATGTCGAACCGAGTTCAACATAATTCTTCCGGATAACCCATGCAGAAAGGTAGAACTGGCAGAGTCACGATTTATGAATGGAGAACTCCTCAAGAGTACTCTAATTGTGATTTTTTTTTTTGATCCAATAAACATCTGCCATAAGTAGTTCATGGTATTTGGAAGAAGAAGATACCACGGACTCCAAGGACTATCGCAAAGGTTACTAATATCCTAAAGGCACTAGCAATTACTATCCACATGAAGTAGGTAGAGTGAATCTCGGGTTCAGAACCCAGGAGTAGAATACCTACTACTAAGTAGCATCACGGGATGCTTCCGAGAGTAAAGGCCAGAATCTTCACACTGGGACACAAATCATGGCTAGACCACTAGATGATCCCCTAAGCACTTAGGGTCATAATAATAATTCCAACATATATGTCGAGGCAATAATTACCTCAACACACCGATTAGTGTGGTTAATCTGGCCCATGGGAACATCGGAAACAGAAGGAAGGGATTTGCAAATGCATCGGACTATTTAGAAACCTGGGATGACTCGGACAGCATAACGGCTATAATTGCTCAAAAAGATTTGAGACAATCACAAAAATGGTGGCATAACCACTCAAAAGCACAATATCGAGGTTCCGAGATCAACAATTAACATACGGAAGTAGTAGGAACTGAACTGAGACTTAAATCCAACAATCTTATAAGTCTACTGATTAGTAACACGTGATCCTGATAGATAGATGAGAAGACCTAGTTCCTTAACCCCGTAGGAAAGATAAGATGACTCAGATCAGAAGGGCATGAGGTATAAGGAGTAAAAAGAGCCTTACGTTCCATCCCACAATCAATTCCCTTATATAACTAAAGAATTTCTAGACTCAACTTCGACCAGTTTGGCTTGGTAATCCTACAGGCAACCTGGCTCTGATACCAATGCTGTCAGGACCCCGACTCGATGTCACATCGATCTAGCCGGTAACACCTCATATCACTTTGCGGCCTCACGCACGGTATCCCCACGGGTGTCGCCTTACCTTTGCCCGGGACCGTTTGCGCCTTTTGGCTCACGTATATGATAGTGTCGCTAGCATCCATATGATAAGGAGCCCGGGCTGACATGACTAGTCATAAACCCAAAGTGGCACAGACTTACAGGGACAGGCATCCATGACCCAGCATCGAACGTGTCGGTCATCAGCGAGTGAATCCAGGCTGTAGCACTGGGCTAGCAGGACTCCGGTGAACCGGGCTGTAGCGGGCTAACAGGACTCTGGTATTCATCGCGTGACATTTCCCCGAAGGGACAGACACAGGAACGAAGAAGGACACATGCCGGCCAGCCTAAGTGTTCCGGAGCAGTAGCAAGCTACCAAGGCTCAATGGAAACACTAGGAGACATTTCCCGGTAAGAGAGGCTACTAAAGATAAACAACTAGATGGTCAGATCCCACACATACCAAGCATTTCAATAACATACACACAATATGCTCGATATGTGCAATACAACATGGCATCACAAAATGACTCTATGACTCAAGTATTTTAATCAATAGGCTCCGAGGAGCGAGATATTACAAACATGGGTCTCACGACCCAACAATCAGAGCATACAAGTCAAAGCACAAACGGAAGCTATCATGTCTGGGTACAGACATCTATAAATGAAAAAGGCCGAGAAGCCTGACTATCTATCAGATCCTGCCGAGGGCACAAGATCGTAGCTGAGGTAACAAGCTAAACGTCGAAGTCCAAGCGGAACTACTAATGAGACTGAAGTCTCTCTGCAAAACATAAAATATGCAAACGTGAGTACAAATGTACCCAGCAAGACTTACATCAGAACTAACTACATATGCATCATTATCAACAAAGGGGATGGTGGGGTTTAACTGCAGCAAGCCAGCTTTGACTCGGTGGCTATCCTAAACTACGACTGCAAGCGACTCTCTTGAGGTGGCGCACACGAGTCCACATATTCACCATATCAATACACCACTATGGATCCGCTCCCGTCTCCCTACGAGAACGCCATCCATAGCACTCACGCTTATCTTGCGCATTTTAAAGTATCCACTTTCACTTGTCTATGAACTGGTATAAGCAACCCAGAAGTCCTTTACCGCGGACACGGCTATTCGAATAGATGATGTTAACCCTGCAGGGGTGTACTTCTTCATACATGTTTCCACCACTTAGCGTCTGCACACGACATGTGCTCGGCAGACTTCAAGCGAAAGCCGACGTGGGTGTAGACCACGACCTACCTAAACACTCAAGTCTCTAGTCCAGGTTTATCGCCTATTCGGGTTCCATCCATGAGGAGATCCGGCCGGAGTTTCGCTCACAGCCCCAAACGATGTGAACAGGGTTCCGTGACACCAAACGGGCGCCCGGTATACCCGGCCACGTGCCTACCGCATCACAGCCCACCCCTACGGTCAGCCCTGTCCACGGCCTCCAGCATACTACAAACACCAGAAACTACTTGCAACTCCTGGACAGAGGACAAGGGTGAATAAGAAGTCGAGCGGGGTCATATTTCAGGGCCCAATGTATGGTAGTAGCTGAATCATGGATCACAAACACAGGACTCAGTTCCTAAGGACGGTTTCAATGAGACAACCCACCATGTACTCCTACATGGCCTCTCACCGCTACCTTTACCAAATCGTGTTCACACACTTAGCTCACACACAGTAGGACATGTTCACACGCCTCTAATTCATCCCCGATGAATCAGACCTGACTCAACTCTAAGCAGTAGCAGGCATGACAAACAAACATGAATGAGTAGGCACAACAGGGCTCAAACAATTCCTACTCATACTAGTGGGTTTCATCTATTTACTGTGGCAATGACAGGTCATGCAAAGGATAAAGGGGTTCAGCTACCGCAGCAAGTAACAAATATGTCGTTGTTGTCCTAATGAAGTAAAAGAGAGCAGGAGCGAGAGAGTGGGATTTTATCGGAATGAACAAGGGGGTTTTGCTTGCCTGGCACTTCTGAAGATAACATTGAGTCTTCATCAGTGTCAACGATCACATCATCGGTATCACGTCTATCGGGAGGGGACAAATACCGGCAACACAGAAGGGAACACAATCAATGCAATGCACAATATGATGCATGATCATGACATGGCAAAATGAATGTGTTTTGGGCTAATGCAACTAAAACCAGATTAAATGAAGTTGGTTTGAATATAAAATTCAAATTCAAACTCCATATGTGATTAAATAAATGCCCTTTAATTGATTTGTGCTAAACAGCACCTATAAGTTGTTCTAACATGCATGAAAATGGTACAGATGGATTCCTTGAATTTTTCTGATAATTTTTCATATATAAATTATTTAATTTGGAGTTACGGTTAATTTTCTATGAATTATTGAAGTTTATACAATTTTCTGGAATTTCAGAATTAAATTAAATCCAGAAAATGAGTTATGACATCAGCACTGCGTCATGCTTGTATCAGCAAGTCAACAGGGCTGCCCCGGGTCAAACCTGACGTGTGGGGGCCACACGTCAGTGACACAGGTTAGACAGGGGGGTTAGTTTAATTTAATTAAAGATTAGGGCACTAGGGCCCACATGCCAGTGGCTCTGGGGTTAGATTAGGTGGTGATTAGCTTAAGCTAATCACCTGATGGCGGGGGCCCACCTGTCAGTGTCAGCAGAGGGGGTAGTTAAGATAAAATAGTTAAACTAATTAACAGGGGGGGCTGGCCCCACCTGTCATCGACCCAGAGAGGGGGGGGGTCCCGCCGTGGTCAACGTGGTCAGACCCACCGGCGGCTTGACGCCGGCGAGGCCAGACGCGGTGGTGCGCGTCGGAAACCAACTACAGGGGCTCTTTTGGCGCGCAGGAAGCAGCTACGGGGAGAGGGTGGAGTGGCGCATCCAACGGTGGCGGTGGCGGAGGCTGGGGTGGCCGGAGCTGCTGGCGGCGACCTCTTTTGCGGCTGCCGGAGTTCGGGCAATCTCGGGGTCGGGGTTAGGGAGCACGGCAGGAGGAGCTGGGGCGTGCTACGGACTCCTGAGATCACGGTGAGCACGACAGTGGCCTCGGATACGAGCTGGGGTGGCTGTGGCCACGGCCACGCCATGGCCGGCGGCGAGAGATTCTCGGGCAAAGTGGTGGGGCTAGCTAGAGAGGGAGGTGGGGCACGGGGAGAGGGGAAATCGGGTCGAGGGCTCACCGCGGTTCTTCTGGTGCTGCTGGCGAGGCAGGGGAGGCACGGGGTCCGGCGAATCGACGGAGGGGAGCTTCGGTGGCCGGCGACGGAACGGCGATGGTGGCGGCGTTGCAGGGCTTCCGGAGGGCCGTGGGTCGGTGGGGAGGAAGGAGGGGGTCGAGGCGGAGCTCGTGGGTGTGTCGGAGAGGCTAGGGGTGGCCGGTGGCCACGAGAGAGCTCGTCGGCGGCGGCGGGTGTGTTCGGTGGCTGCGCGCGAGAGAGCCAGAGGAGGAGAGGAGCTCGGGGAGAGAGTGAGAGGCCTGGGGGGGTGCGTGGCGTCGCGGACGGGGTCCAGGGCAACGAGAGGAAGCAGGAGGTGGCTAGGGGGGGAAGCAGGAGGTGGCCGAGGCAGCGTCGGCGAGCGCCACGCCTCGCCTCTGTTCGTCCTCCTGGCAGAGGAGGAAGAGGACAAGGGGGGAAGGAGGTGGGCTGGGCCTGCGTGGGCTGCACAGTGTTGGGCTGTGGGTGGCTGCCAGGTAAGGTCCAGGTAAGGTTTCTCTCCTCTCTTTTATAATTCTGTTCTGTTTTATCTTTTCTATTTTCTGCAATTTGTTTTTGATTTGATTTAAAATATCAAATCATTTTATAAAATCCTGGAAACAGTTATGGGTGTTTTCTGAATTATTTCAGTGACCCCTACAATTTTCCAACATTTATTTGAACATTTAAATTATTTATAGTATTTTAAATGCCCAAAGTCAAATACAATATGATTTAATTCAAAAATCCAAAAATGACCTAAGAATATAATCATCATTTTTGGCAGAGGTTTCCACCTTAACCAGAAATCATGAACTTTTCTTAGGAACCTTTTGGGTTTATTGAAAAGATTTTAATTCACCCTAGTTGAGTTGATTTAATGCTAGGGTTTGAACATCCCCATTTCAATTTTAGGCAAAAATTTAAACATGATGCAAACATGAAGCTAGCCTAGAGCACTACCAGCAGCTAGGGATGTGACAACTCACCCCCACTAAACAAGAATCTCGTCTCGAGATTCAAGCGTAGGGCAGGGTGAAAGGGGAACGCAAACTAGCACAATCTTCACGATCCAGGTTGCACTTCAAATGAACGTTGATTTGAACACCAACTTTGTCTTGTCGTCTTGCTCTGAGAACTCCAGCTATCATGACAACGAGGGGAAAGGAAAGACCCTAGAAGGGTCGATCTTCTCGAAGATCAAACAACTCACGGAATGAGACATAGGACCATCTCTCGGGTTTAGACACGAGATACACATCAAGAGGGGTGGAAAGAAACGGATGACGAAGGTTCACTAGGTAGACAACGATTCCACACTTAAGAAGGTGGTAAACGATTGTCCACGTAGCGAGGAGTTGAGTTGCCATAATACCATAACGATACACCTTAGGGAAGGTGACTCGTAGAGATATTTCCTTAAGTGGCAAAAAGAATTACTTTTGATTCATAGATCATTGAAACTCTTTGAACCAGCCTAAGACAATTCTCGAGCGATCGTTTGGAGGGGGTCGGTAGAATGGCATACTCGGACTTGGATGATGTGGATTACCTTGTTGAAGACAACGTAATGGATGAATTTGCTTATCACCGGAAATGGAAGAGACCCATGGTAGAATGGCACATTGGCGGTGCAAGCTAGGAACAAAATGCAAATGCTGGGAATGATTCTGGTAACTGGGGAAGAACCCAACAACAGAGAGTGAATTCACTGTCTGAAGAGGTCATAGCATTGCCGAGGAAACTGAGAGGAATCCCAGTTAGTGCCGATGATAACACGTAGCACTTGCGCGTGCTCTCAAGAACTTGAGCATTTCCACATTCGTCAAGGTTTTACCAACATCCGTGTCAAGGGTCCGGTAACACAACTTACTACCATGATGAATGGTGATGGAAGATGCAGATGCAAAGGAAGATAACACCTTCTCAGATTTCACCCTTGGCGAAGCCAAGGAACAAAATCTGGATGATCGACCGAGAGACATTTAGCACTCCGCTTCTAATGTTCTCCTTGATGTGCTAGTGTAACCCATTTATAGAAACGGTCTGGTATCTAGAACATCAAGTAAAGGTCGGACTTCGGGATCTCAAGATCCATAGGGGCAACTAGAGAGTAAATCCTACGAAATCTCTATGGGAGGGTGGCCAACTTCATCAATCAAGATATTATAATAACAGGTCTTCCGGCTGGGTGTGTTGGCCACGACATCCACTTTACCGGTTATCGCGCGACCAATATTATAATTCTTGGGAAATATTCCAACCATCATATCTGCCTGAGATTCAGATCTGGTTGGTGTCAGGATATTCCAGACTCATCGAGTCTAGGAAGAAAAACGGAAGTTTGCAACACAAATCGACGAGATGACGTTGCGGGATTCTCGGGAGATGAACTACGATAGCAAGCTCCAAAACATGAGCTGGTTCTGCTACAAACATGTGAACACGCTGTCCCAGACAAGCATGACCACGTGGTAGTCTTATGATAAAACACTACCGAGTTCAGGTGGGGAACCATCAACGAGGATATCAAAATCCTTGCATAAGGTATACTCTTAAGAAGGAACTTCTTCTCCTTGAACAAATCAATCAGTGGCTTGGTGTGCTCGGAACACATATGGAATGAAGGTTGCAAGTCCCCAGACCACAGAATACTTCGCACGTATGCATGACTGACTTGGGATGATTCCAGAGAAAGCAAAACTAACTTTCTCAAATCCACGGCAGCAACTTTCACCAAATGCACGTGTATAAGAGGAAGTCACTCCTTTCATCAAACAAATACTTCATAAGTTAGCATGAAGAAATGCTTTCAAAAGTTTCCAACACTAGCTTAATGTTCAACAAAATCATGGGGAAGATAAGAATGTTGTCAATGGGCTCAACAACAACTCATCGGAATTTCCATATCACTGGACTTCCACCATCGTGTGAACACGGTGATAGCATTGGTCAGACCAAAGATATAATGGTGTATGCTCGAGGGATCAACCACGAATAAGACAATATTACGAGCATCATTGGTACTGATTTGATTTGACGATAGCCCACACTCAAATCAAAGGATTGATAAGACAATAGGTCCAACAACTGATCACAGGGACCAATCGATGAAGATATCATCTTTCTTCAACACACACTACACAAGAATATCCCTTTGGAACAAACTAAGTCAGGCAAGCTTTTATCTTCCAACTCTCCAAGTTGTTGTCCAGCTTAACCAACTAGCTCAGGGATATCTAACACCGATTCTTGGAAAGAAGGTGGTTCATAAGAAACCAACTTGATCACGGGCTCAACATAACGGTCAGGTGACGACCTGGTAGTACTTCCGAGAAGATCTTCGGAAAATCACGAACCACCGATATGTTACTAAGCTCGAGAACAATCTTGCTTTTCAGGGCAAGATGATATGATCAAATGAGCGAGGACTTGACAAATCCTAACTCATCAATCAAAGAGTGCACCAGGAAATAAGGACTAGGTAGCACAATCAATCTTAGAATGGTGATTCAATAACCAACATACTAAGAATAAAATTATTATCTTTTAACTACCAAGCAACGAGGTTGCTAGGAATATTGATTTCACACATCACAATTCATTTGTCGGTATTCCGGTTGCATCAACACGGAACCGAGGAATGAAAAAGGATGGCGAGAAGTATCACTATGT